>NW_021133449.1:0-315357 GCF_004193835.3 Ostrinia furnacalis | reverse complement strand
CCTAAGCAGGCTCTGGATTGGAATCCCCAAGGAAAACGCAAACGTGGTCGACCCAGGCAAACTTGGCGGCGCACTGTAGCGGACGAGGCGAAGAAGATCGGCAAGACCTGGAGCGAGATCAAGCGAGAAGCTCAAGACCGAACGAGATGGAGGACTGTTGTGGACGCCCTCTGCCCCATCTAGGGGACATAGGACCATAAGTCAAGTAAGTCAGTTTAATAATGTGTAGTGATAATTGCATGTTTAATATTATAATTTGATGAATAAGCCAATTCTGTAATGTATTATTTATTTATTCGACTTAAGAGCGTTGTCACATTTTTCATGCAGAAATCGAGAATTTGGCAGATTTAGAAATGATTTTAGTCATATAATTTATTGTTATAGCTTCTTTTGACTTATATCATCGTAATTATCATACGTTTTTACGGAATGTCTATTGACAAAATCTCGTTCAAATTGGATTTTTGCCTACGAAAACAGCGAATTTNCTGGAAATATAGGTTTTTTGAATAGATTCAGTTCGTTCTTAAACATATTATTGATGCCGTTTGCTAGGTCTCATGAAGCACTTTTTCAGTAAGTAACCATTTGTTCGACATCTTGTATACCTACTATAAGAAATATTCGAGTGGGATCAATTATCGATTATTTTCGTCATCCTTATTTGTATTAAATTTAATTAAAATACACTAAGGCTGAGATGCACCACCTAACTTTGACCCTAACTGACAATAACCGGTGTTTTATGTTAGACAGATTTTTGACATCCAAAATTTTGATGTCAATGTTAAAGTAAGACGGTGCAACACGGCCTAACAAATGTATCGTAGACAGTACTTTTTATTTTCTTCATAAATCTTTCTTTTCTTTGTAAAGCTATCTACAAGCTTTTATTTTCTTTGACATCTGTGTAAAATCTTGCAACTTAAAATTTACTTACTTCCCGTTTTCCCATTGAGCTGAAATTTTGCATGTCTACACAGGCATGCAAAATTTCGTTTCATTTCGCACTAAATAAGTTAATTTACACGTGTTTTCATGCGATGGCCAAGTCAATATATTTATGTAAAACGTTAATGATTTCCTGGACTAGACTTGGTATTACATGGATCTCACTACTTTTTGCCGTAGAACAACTGAGTAGTGAGACTTGGTTTTTTGACAAGTATTGTTTTTGATGGGTTTGTATTACAGAACGCATGTGTACCTAATGGGATAACTGTTTAAAAAGACGATTAGATAAATTTTGCTCTATGGATAAAAATCTTAAAGTTACCTCTGATTTTTTAGCATTATAATTACGACCGTGGTTTATAATAATAAATTCTATAAAATCACAATGATATCAGTATTTACCTCTTTGATTTCCTGAATTGTTTAGATTTACAAAAACTAAATATTTATTATTAACTTTTAGATAATAATTTGAACACATTTATAGATAACGTTTAAAAAATGGCACGCTCGTTTTCAAACATTTCATTCTATTTTTTTAACCTATCCATATTTATGTGCGGAAACGTCACAAAATCAGAATAAATTTTGATTTTTTTCGCATCATAAAAACTAAAAAGTCAAAAGTAAAATTTAAGCAGTAAATATTTTTCACAAACAAGCTTTTAATGCTGTAAAAAGAATAAAATAAAGCATAAATTCTTTCAAACCCATCAACTTATTACTTTACTCAATTTAAAGATTAAAAACTTGTCGCGGGATTTGCTAGTGTAAAAAATACATTAATTACGTAACTTGATTTTGCTAAAAGTCTGATCTGAGAAAAAATCAAATAGGTAAATTATACATTATTTCTTTATTATTATGTATGATGTACTGTCTTAGGTACGATACAACTACGGATTAAGATCGTTTAGTCGACGCAGCGTTGAAATTGTACAGATAAATGCAGTTTGCGCACTCACTACGCGACGTCAAGCAATAAAAACCTAAAATTCGAACGCCAACTTTTTGCTACAACGCTCTTAAAATCAAGGTGTACAATATATTTGTGATATTGTTAATGTGTAACTAGTTTGAAAGCAATAACCAGAAAAGCTTATTAATTATTAAGGTGTAATTTATTCGTTGTAAACTCAATCATAATATTAATATGAATTAGCATCTGTGGCTATAATAATATAATCACAAGAATGCATTCTATGTATTTCATCCAAAGTCAATTTTAACTATAGTGCTCACACATTTCATATTGTTGCATTCCACAATAACAAATTTTTATATAGTTTTTGTTTGGAAGGATGTTGTGGGTAATTCTATATTTTTATATTGCTCAATGTGAGGTAGGTGTAAACCACGAACGATAGAAATAAATCAGTCTTGTTCTAGCCAGCTTGTTTCACTAACGCGCCCCGTCCCTGACACTTTAACAGACTCTTGACTACAAAAATAGGGGGCGCTAAAAATAATTTATTCTCAAAGTGGGCAGTAGACTAAATAAGTTTGGGAACCGCTGCTTTAGATGTAGCATATGACTTATAGCGCCAAGAAACTAGACACGAGACTCACTGGTGTACCACACGGCGCGTGTACAGTCGCGGAATGAAAAGGTTCGTCACCTTAGTGTCGGTTTTCGCTTGCACTAGGTACTGTGAGAGTCAAATCTGCCAACATCATAACAGTGCAAGAAACAGTGCTGCTAACATTTAAATAAATATGACGTTTGCTAACGAATAAGGTTTTGCTTGTTTATTTTTCTATCCCATCAGTGCAATGCAATGATGACATTGACCAATTGACAATAGTTTTTTTTTTATTTAAAAGAAATAATAATGGCAGTTTGAACCAACAAGGTTTTAGTTTATCAATCATAATAATCTTCTTGACAAGATAAATCGAAAAAAAAATTTGAACTTTACTGACGAACAGTTAAAGATTATTTTATCTAACTCGAGATTATTCTGTAACATAGTTTCAAAAGGTAACATGTGCTCGCGATTCGTTGAAGGAATCAATTTGAAAACTGACGAACCTTTTCATTCCGTGACTGTACTACGTGTATCAGATAAAAAGTGCTCACCTAAAAGCAGGGTGTATCATTTTGACGCCGCTGTCGTCCAGCTCTTGCGCCGTGAGCCCCGAGGCCAGAAGCGCCTCGTATCTGTCGTGGCGGAGCAGCCTCGTACCGTCGTGCAGTTGCAACTCTCTGTCGTGGACTAGTCTGGAAATTTAAAGAAATGGTTTTGGACTTTTTACAGACAGCGCCATCTAGCATGTTAAGTTGGTTTTAAGGACGACGAGATGGGGGAAAGGAGGATCTGAGGAATTTAATCCAACGTTAAATATATTAATACAGAAATTCAAACATTACATACATAGACATACGCCCGTATTCACAAACATTACTATGAGGTCTCACAGTGCGTGTGGGCGCACAAGGTGACACACGAACCAATCAAAAATCTCTATTCAACGCTGTTTGATTTGCTGCTTCACTTAAGCAAGCGTCGTTTGTGAATACGGGCGATAATCACTTTTGGATAAATAATATTATCACGCTCATAAAAAAAACTATCGAATCTTATGTAGTTGTAGAAGGTGCTATTTTGCATTGAAACATACCTAAGTACGATGACCATTAGAAATTCTGACATGCTACTGCAAAAGTAGTACTTATTTAAAACTTACCTATGTAACACGGCTAATGTACTAGCATGTATCCTATGCAATCCGTCCAACACCGCCATATGGCCCTTCAAAGCCGCGTCAACAAGAGCTGAATTCCTCCACACCGTGTCTCCGTTGTCCAGGGTAGTTCTCTGCTGCACCAGGTCTCGAGCCGTCATGTCCTGGTACAGAACTATGGGCTCTATTGTGTAGCCCAATAAGGATGCGATTTGTGTAACTAGCAGACTCTTGCCGCAGCCTTTTGGACCTGAAATAAATTAAAATTAAAGTATATTATTTTTAACGGACTTCAAAAAGGAGGAGGTTCTCAATACGGGTAGTATTTGTTTAGTTAATAATAAGTCCCGTTAGCCCCTAGTGGTAAGCTAATATCATGCTTGTATCACGCACTCGTCAGTTGAGTCCACCACAATAGTCCAGTAGCGGGGTCGAACCAGCGTTCCTCTGATCTTGAGTCGGTCAGTTTGATACCTTCGTTTCAGCCAAATGACGTCCACTGCTGGACAAAGGCCTCCCCCAAGGTTTTCCACAATGAGCAGTCCTGCGCTGCCCGCATCCAGTCTCTTCCCGCGACCTTTACCAGATCGTCGGTCCACCTAGTAGGAGGCCTGCCCGGCCCACGATACATTCACACAAATTAAAAGGTTTCGACACAAAATGTTTGATTGAGAACTCTTTTCTATAAATTAATCCTTCAAGCTCCGCGAATCTAGACACAATAAATAATCATCAATTGTTATGACATTAATTAATACCGTCTGGGACTCAATCAGTTAATAAATAAAAATCATAATCAATCTTACCCACAATACAAAAGTCTCCAACGCTATGACTCAGCAGCAATTCATTCAGCAACTCACTCTGATACGCTGTTTTCACCACACCTTTCTCTCTCAACCCTTTCTGACTTCTCCCACCACAAGGCACACCAAACTGGCTCTTAATCCCATTAACATCCATAGTCACTAAGGCCTCATTTCCCTTGTACTCGACACCTCGTAATACTGTGTCGCATTTAGGCTTGATATCCAGGTTCAAATTCTTTAGAACAGCTTCCACGTTCTTCGCATGGTCTCGAGTCAGGAAGGTATTGTATGGATATAGGAGGTACAGCAATTTGTGGACTGGAATGCTTGGATTTCTTTCCTGTAAAATAGAAGCAGTAAAGATTCTACGCAAAGTCGGCCATGCTAAAATTAAATACATATAAGCTTTAGCTTCTAATAATACAGGGAAATTATGAAGATATCGATTATTTTTTTAATTCGGCAACTAGGTACGCTGCATTATTGGTTTATACATAATTGCTATTCTAGCATGGATTCATAAAAGTTTAACTTTCTATAAGAGAATACAGCATAAAAATCGCTGATTACCTTTCTATTTGCCGATTTTATAAAATCCTATCACCCTATCATACATGGCGAGTGGCGACTTCAATATCTTTAAAGTGAATCCTTCGGCAAGAGAAATGGTTATTTTCAACTTTCACAAGAAGAATAATAGTACAGTGCAGTTCTTTATTTATATTCGCTATAAAAATCAAGTGTTGCTTGTAATTACCAGTATCCTTGCGGCGGCTTGCAAGCTGTCGATGGGGAAGTCTGGCAAGCTGACTTGCTGCAGTTCAGGGCTGATGAGCGCGTACGCAGCAGACAGGAGTTGCTCCAGCTTCACAGAATCTACGTGAGGACATTCCTCTTTGAGCACGCTGAGATGATCCTGCGAAAGATAAAGATAAGCTGTAGACGCCTGTATTCACAAACATTAGTATGAGGTCTCACAGTACACGTGGACGTACAGGGTGACATACGAACGGCACTCCTACGCCTAAACTATTGATTTCAAAAAAAGGTTATGTAGACATCAAAAATAGGAAATATTCTCTAGTTTTAGTTTTCCTAAGCATGTTTTAAAAAAATAATAATCCGAAAGGAATTATTTGAAAAAACTACTACCTACTACTAACTACTTTTGCTACTAGATAGCATTTTTCCAATATGGTGGCGACCGCAGCAACGATAGGAGGTCGCAAAGTTGAAATTCGTAAAGAGCACGTCGAAATCTATACATGTAGATTGTAGATACCAGTTTTCATTACTCCCGGAAAACTTCAAAGTAATCCTATTATTTTGTACCAAATGACTGGACTATGTATGTATTTCTAAATAAAGATAGCAAACTTTATCGATAAAAACCATTAGGGACCTACTTCAAAGTAAGTGCCTACTGCCTACCTCAAAATAAAACTAATGACACTGATATCAAGTACGATAAACAATGGCAAAACTTCATGTGCCCCAGAAATCAGTTCAAAACTAATCGAAGTTTCAATACAAAGATCTTATCGCCCGAAATTAGTTCGACAACTCGACATAAACTTAACGCAACGAATAATTTTAACTGTAAATTCGAATGCTATCGAATAACGCTAACGTTTTGGCGAATCGTGAGGAAACTCGTTTAAATTTAAACCGATTTAATCTAGGTAAATAACCCATGCCTTAGTTTTAGGGTTGACAAAAGCCGAGTTAACTTTTTTTTACACTTGACACTTGTGCATTCAGCAAGGAACGATAACTTTGCTTACTTAATACTTAGTTTTAACCATCAGTGGGCTGAGTGTGAGTAAAATTGAATGAAAATTTTAGTTTTTGAACGTTTCCCGTTAGGGGCTCTGTACAATTCGTCATAGAGTTAATGTCATTTTTTGACACGCTCAATAGTGAGCGCGTTTGATGTAAACTCACACTAGGCCCTCAGTAAAAAGTGACCCAATTGGTTAAATGACAAAGTTATATCCAAACACTTTAAATAGCTATAGGAACATATTATTATGATGTCACGTCAACAACTATCTATTTATTGTTAATTGCAATCTAAATTTGTTATCAGAGTTAATATAAATACCTATGTGATAAAATATCAACATTAACGAGATAAGAACGTTATAACAAGCCCTTCTTTGCGCTTATTATCTAAATAATGCCTACTTTATTGTCGTATTAAGATAACCAATCCTTTCACTAAGCTAGCTAAGCTAACTTTATTATAAAAAGTATGATATGATCTAAATTAGAGCCAAAATTATAACCTAAAGACCAGTTTAGGTATTATACAAAGGATGTCATTTGGGCGATTAAAATTTGTATAGGTTATTTTCAACGTATCTACTAAATACTCAAAGTCAAAGTCAAAATTTCTTTATTTGTTTAGACTAATAAATAGTTCTTACAAATCGTTATTTTGCTCTTAAGGAACCTCTACATGTCTCATAATCTTTTTACCCTACCAGCGCTTCGAGACCAACATTTGGCAAGTGCTGAGAAGAAGCGCCGCAACAAACTCAGTCACCATTGTCTGCCGGTTAATATAAATAAATAGAAATAGCAGTATTGATTGAAAAACATAATTTGACATTAAAAGTCTTAATCTTATACAGCTTTTTTCAAAATATTTAAATTGCCTACTGTTACTGTTAAAGCTAGAAACCATGTGTCACCCCTGATTATGAGTCGTATTTGCGCTACGCCAAATGAAATTTGTGTAAGCCCCACAGCAATAAACATTTACAAGCAAATGCCGCGTAATTAATTTCAAAATAATCCGCCCGAATTACAGCCTTGCTTCAGTTCGGTTTTATTATCGCCTAAGTTTAGTCGATTAATGTTCTGGAAAGTTAGGCCTGTATGAAATTACACAAAACTGTATTCAAACTCCCTTGGGTTATAGGTTTATGCTTTTGATTGCTTCAGCTTTAATAAATTAGACTAATGTACCTAATATAAAAGTTAAGAAGTATTTATTTCTGAAAATGTCTGATATTTCGGTCGATTTAGAGATTATTTATTACTCTTGTCTATGAGTATTTTTCTTATTATAACGTTACACAAATGCAAAAGATGAACGAATTAATCGATACTAACTAATCATTTTTGTATATTACAATGGGTACTTATTATTATTCTGTGATATTACTGCAACATTTCAAAACACCATTCGAATTTACAAATTTTCAGAGTAACTAAATTAAGGACAAACTTAACCTTTAACTATGGACGTGAAAAAATAATCACACTCCCATGGACGTCGGGTCTCACAGACCCCTATCTAACATTCTTCTTATTTTCATATCTGAATCAATTTGAATTTATTAAAGAGTTGATATATATCTAATAACTATTAATAAAGGATTTAGTAGTAAATGTTATCAAATTTTAACCATAATTTAATTATTTTTTTGCAAATTTATAAAACTTAGACATTTTTCAGTGTAAATTGACTTGCCATCACATATAGGCTCCTTGATTACAGTCGATCATTAATAAATGAAAGCAATATTTTTTTATTTGCTAATTAATAACCATGTAACATAAAAACATGAACAGAATTTCTGAAGGACATAAAATAAAAAAATTGACAAGGGTTGAAGTTACTAAAATTATACACAGTGGCCTAGAACACTAAAGACAAATTATTTCTACAGGCATGTGTTATCTTTCTTTGAGAGCTTTAGTAGGCAAAATGTACACCATTCAAAATCGGAATCTGCAGCAATGGTGAATTCTAAGACATCTAAACTCAAAAGCAGAATCGTCTACAAGTAATATCTTACTCCTGAAATGTTCTTTAGACAGTTGGGCTAATAATATAGCTGATGTACTCAGATACTTTCTGCCATTATGTATTCTTAAACTAGAATAATTTACTTATGATTATAATAATATAATATAAAAAATATAGTTGACAAGTCACATCCATACAAGTATGTTTGTATGGGAATTATAGTCATCGGGTCTCCCAGACCCGGACAAAATTTTGAATGGTCATTACTCACGTAATAAGTGCCGGAAGACGCGATTTTATGCCTCCTCGGTCCAGACACAGTTAAAACTGAAGCTACTGAGATGGTCGAGAGCAACACGTGCCGGTAAGGTGTTTAAACCAAGAAATCGGAAAAGGGGGTGGGCCTCTGAGACCCGACGTCCATAGTTAAAGGTTAAGTATCTTAGTATGATAATATCACAGGTATTATGAAAATGTTTTCACGTAAAGAGAAATAAACTTTTTGCTGGAGAGCGATTAATCACCTAATAGTTGTCGTTCCACCTCGTACTTCGACGCCTGTTCTCAATTTCAGCACGAACTAAGTCACAGCTCGAAAAGAAACGAAAGCGCATTTAGCGCAGTAAGGGAGGTGTAGCCAGATTGACACCTACCTGTCTATTAGCACTGTTGCATTAAATGCAGTAGTTGTTATAGCTAAGATGTAATATTTTCACAACTTTGAAAGAAAATAAAAGGTCGATGTGCTCCAAATTCACTCTAGGAATTTCAGGAGCAATAAAAGCATCACAATGGCTGCTGAAAGTAAATTAAATCAACTTGACCTTCATACAAAACTTGCCCAAAGATTGAAAAATGAAATGGCCTTTATTTCTTAGCTATGTAAGTTCGGTTCGCGAGATCATAAATCGCCGCGATCGCAATTGTTCGGCGCTCGGGACACGCGATCGTCGCATGCTCGCGCGCATTGATCTGGGAAGCGAGGTGCATTCGTATTTCTTTTATTTTATTAATTCTAATTTTAATGCAGAATTCAATGGCGGCGGTGCGAAATATGACGTGGAAATTGATACTAAAATTATGATAAGTAGAAACAAAAAGTATGAAACAAAGCATGGTTATGTATGTTACTCCAATGGATTCTCAAATTAATGTTTATCTAGTTACAAACACGAATGTATTTTATTTTCAACCGACTTCAAAAAAAGGAGGAGGTTCTCAATTCGACCCGTATGTTTTTTTTAATGGGCTTTTTTACTCGTACATACACAGCTATTTTACTAATCTTAAAAAGGAATTCTAGAGCAAAATGACTTTAGGTAGCCTGTAAGTGACTATGTTTTCGGTAACACAAACCCATATATTTATATCACATAATATATTACCTGAAATACTGTTATCTAGGCTCGGAATCCACGAAAGTGCCTATCTAACATATTGTTCGAGGACGTTACGTTGTTTGAAATATAGCTTTAGGCAAAATAAATACGCCTTTCATATAATGGAATAAGAAAACATGAAAACTGAGCAAGGTAAAATGTTCAGCAAAACTTTTTCTAGCCACTCTTATCATGATCACCGCAGAATAACAGCGTCATGTTCTGGGTTTTACTACTCCAGAGCATGACACATGCTGAGCGGTGACCAATTTTGGTGGTAACCACTTGTACTTGCTTTTATTATCTGTGTTATATTTTTAAGTTGGAACCAAATTAATGTATTTCTTTCTTTCTTTCTTTTTTATCATTCGTTATAAATTCTCAGAGTTATTTAATACCTACATATCATTCGCGAACGCCACCTACATATTGGCCAAACAAATCACTTGGCAAATAACTAGGGCTTGGTGGCTGTAGTTTACAAAAATTCGAAATACATAACAGCGTTAAAAATGCCTTTGATTAATGACACCTAACATTAAACAAATAGGGTAGACCTTTCGTAGACTGCTTAAGTTGGCACGCGATGGGCGACAAAAAGACAACACAACCTTTGCCGTTATAGTGTCTTTATTAGTTCGCCGAAAACTCTATTTGGAGTTTGGATTGCTCGTTTGTGGACAGTTGGCTTCGAAACGTATTACCTAAATATTTCAACCAAACAAGTAAATCTGTAGGTAAACTAAACTACTATATCCAAATAATCTTTATCTTCACTAATGTTATAAAGAGAAAAGATTTGATTATTGTTTTGTATTGAACTACCTATTATACAGTGTGAGTCACGATAAAGTGTACATATGAAAATAGATGAAACTAAACCTATTTTTATTTTTATAGACAAAAAAGAGGTCATTTTTTTTGAGATTTGCAAACGTTGTGATAGGGATAGAGACATGAGATCACCTGTTATGGGGGCATTATTTGGAGAAATTGATCAAATAACCAAAAAAACACGAATTAAAATGCAGATTTTTCTCAAAATGTATCATTTTTTATTATTTGTTGCCATTTTCTGAGTATTTTGTGTATTTTTTTAGTATCGCCTGTTATTTAGCATTATTACTGTTTTTATTTTATCAGGATTATACCTCTTAGTTTAAAAGTTATTACGTTTTCTTTACAATAAGTAATTGGAAGACAAAAAATTGTATAAAAAATAAAAAAAACAACATTTTTTTTACTTCTTTTTTGTCGAAAAAAATACGTCTAGTTTCAACTATTTTCATATGTGTACTTTATCGTGACTCACACTGTATTACATTTTTTTAATGATAAGTAAAAGTAAGTTTATGTTATTCTAAAAATAGATGACTTTTAATTGCATTATTATGCCTCTGCAAGTATTCGCAGTCTCATTTCGAATATTAAGATTTTATTAAAAAGTTTCAAATCGATTGAGGAAATGACTGTACCAACGAATTCTCCTGGAATAAAGTTAAAATAGTTTAAAATTTCAGTAGACAGGAGGCATTGACTTTTACAAACTTTAATTAATCCTAATCCCCAAATATCGTGTACAAAGTACGTAACAAGTTAATTTAACTTTGTCTTAATTAGACAAGTTCAGAGTTTTCGTTCAAATGTTTGTTTCGCGGTTTAATTAAGCTAGTCTCGCAATTATACGATTGTGTGTATTTACACAACTACTTTAATATCATAATGGCAAATCAACAACATTACTTACCTGCTATATCAAAAGTAGGTACCTACATGCTCGGAATTACAAAAAAGTTCCAAAATAGAGTTGAGGTGACGTATACTTAGTTGCTCTCTTCGTGGAAATATAGAAAAATACCGTTTCTCTGGTGTATTCTAGTCTATTCGATGTCTAAAAATGTAGAACCAAAAGCTAGAATCGGTCAACTTATTTTTCGTTCGAGAAAGTTTCCGAAAATGTTTGGCCTGATCGTCAGAAAATTGATTTCCTAATTGGGAATCCGCTATTTTTTCTATTTAGAGTATCTCTACAGTATTCTCCCCCCTAACGTAAAAAGTTAATGTGATGGTAAAGTTGATTCTACAATAAAATGGCCAACTTCGTAACTAATTTAAGTTTCAACGTGATTTCAACTTCAGCGACTATTTTTGGAACGGAATGTTGTCTGAAAGTTTAACCACATAACTTCCTTTCTTATACTTCCATAATAAGAACTGTCTGTCTGTCAGTAATTTTCAAACGCAGTCACGTTAACCTTTCCCAAGCATTTACCGCTACAATATAAATGTCATTTTACAGGTATTTTTTTACATTACATAACCAAAATTACGAAAATACGCCACCATAAACCGTTCCTTCTATCATTACACTAATAAATAATTTATGAACGTTACTTAATTCTCCCCAACGACCTTCAAACAAAAAGTTACACGAACATCAGTTGTTGCTTGTGTTAAAGTAAAACCTTTGGGAATATTAATTCATTACAGCTAATGAGTTGTCAGAGTTAATAGTCGGCAATTGTTTTCATGGCGCGCGCGCCGCTAACAGCCGGGTAGCATGCTATGGTATGAGGGGTGGGAGATTTATTATACGGAAAGGGTTAAAGGTTTTCAAGGCTTTTAAGGTCATAATAATTCGATTTACAAGAAATTATAGGTCACACAACAAAAATTGAGGCGAACACGTACAACGGTTTATGTGTAAGGCCTGTTCGAGGATTCTAGTTCGATCTCCGTCAACCGCTTATGTATTGCAATGAGGAGTTTGTACTATTCACGAGTATACCTACTCGTATTTAGTTGCAGCAATAATACTACCTACTCGTATAAATGTACCTGCTGCAGGTCTTCGTCAACCGCTGTCTTCGTCAACCGATGCCTTCGCCGAATTCTCGGCATATACTGGCCCGAGAAAATCTCCAACGACGAGCTATTGGAATGCTGCCACGAAACGATCGACCAGCAGATCAAGCGCCGCAAGTGGAATTGGATCGGCCACTCTCTCCGAAGGGATCCCGGTCACATCCCCAAGCAAACTCTGGATTGGAACTCCCAAGGAAAACGCAAACGTGGTCGCCCCAAGCAAACTTGGCGGCGCACTGTAGCAGACGAGGCGAAGAAAATCGGCAAGACTTGGAGTGAGATCAAACGCGAAGCTCAAGACCGAACGCGATGGAGGACGGTTGTGGACGCCCACTGCCCCATCTAGGGGACATAGGACCTTAAGTCAAGTATAAATGTAATTCTTTAAAGTGTAACGACGTTAACTTTTTATAAATCCAACTTACTTCTTTCATGTTCTACTTTAAGTGATACTAATACTGGTGTACACAAAATGCTGTGTTCATGAAATAGAACACGGCATATCAGTTGACGCGACTCGTTTGCATATACTTAAGCAACTATGTTCGGGCCTACAATATTTGCGGGCATAGCAACTGCTTCCTTTAGTTAAACCGCAAACTTTTTGCTAGGGTACGAACTTGTAAGCAGTTAAATAGATAACAACAGAAACAACAGTTTTTGAATAGACATACTACATTACTATTCAGTTTTGCGTATTCAATCAAGAAACAATAGGTAAACTATATTTAATCCTAATTAAAATAATAAAATACGATATACTCGTGAGTTCTAATTAGCATCCTAAAGCTTGATTCAATTAATATGATATTAATGATGAACAAATTGGATTGCATAATACTTTCATTTTCCAGAAGAAGTTTTTGTTAACGTCTCGTAAGAATATGCTTTCAAGTTGAGGAAGCTTCTTTTAGCAAAAATTTGAAATTCCCGGAAAGAAGTAAAAACCCAAAAGATTTTAGGATTTTTTTATGCATACAAAGGCAGGCACTTGACCACAATCGCACCTGGTATTAAGTAAAATGCAGTCTAGGATGGTACATATCTGCCCTGTAAGTGCCTATTCACTCTCGTCTGTGGCGTGACTCATGATAAGGACTTTCTGCGATAGATCGAAATCTAAACAGGAAAAGCAAGCCTACAATAAATATAAAAAACTACTTTGACCTAACACCGCTCACTAAAACCATTACCAAGCCTCGCGCACCTACTTATTAGAGGCCATAAACCATAGGGTTCGTGAGCCATAACCCATGGTACATTTCCTGTTCCCGCTGCATGGGACAATCGCTATGTTGTCGATATTAACATAAAATTGCTTTTTCCAATAAGTTTGTCTTGTTATTGGGATCGTATATGGGAATAACTAATCGGGGATATTATAACACAATACTTTATTTTTATTCACTACGCTATAGAAAATAGAAGGTGAATGCATTTAAAGTGAGAATTTGTTTCTTATTTTGTACATTTTAAACAATTTCTAGGACAAAAGCGCTTAAAATATTCTGGAAATAAATAAGTTTAATTTATTTTTTTTAAATAATGTATAGTTTGAACTTTTATCTTTGTTATGTGATATGACCGATGAAAATCTTTACTTGTGTTGATTGCCTCAACTCTCATTGAGCGACCTATAAATAATAAAATTGTCTTTATGGTCTTCATTATTTAATAAAAACTTTTGACAACTCCAGATAGTGCAAAAGGCTTTTTTCCATTAAAAACAACAACATTTGTCACTCATATCTGACACCTACTCTCAAAAGTTTCTCACCATGATGCACACATAAACCGCATTAAAATAAATAAAAAAAAGCTTTGCTCCGAACTTCGCCGGCATGTAACCGCTCCGTTACCGAAAGCTCGACAAAACCCGGCGATGTGGTGAGACATGCACCAGTCACACGCCGGTTTGTGCCCGGGACAGACGTAACCTACGCCGAATCATTTACATAATTCGTTTAGCTAGTTCCAAACAGTAAATAATGCTCATACTACGAAAGTTTCAAACTACGAAAAACGAATGATTGTTCGGACCGTTGGCTACGGCTTAGTGACTACGAGAGTTGGAAACTACGGATGTGCTACGGCTCGTAGCAATGAGTGAGTACTACGAATGTTATTTTCAAAACAATTGGTATTGTTTGGGATATAATTCGTTGTTTGTGTGTAATAGTTAATTGTTTTTGGGAAAGGTGATTTCGTTGTTTTAGTGCGCATTGTTTACATGTCACAATTGTATTCAATGCATACTGGTAGGTTATTGAAGAGTATTTGCATCTATAAACAAGGTCTTTTAGAAAGCTACATACAGTAACAGAAAGACTGATACTTTATGACCAACATCAAATAATTGAAAATTTGCTAGTAAAGATATTTTGACAATTTTAAAAGAAACAAAGTTTATTCGGTACTGTAACAGTTAATGAACCATATCAAATAACTTCTGTGAATTGCTTTTTGGTTAGGTATACTAAAAAAAATTAAAACTTTCAAAATTGAATGTAAGAAATACGATGACTTCGTTAACAAGAAGAAAAGCATTTTCTTTTGCTGCTCTTTTTAATAAAAAGGCAAGGAAAGTTTTTGGGTCCCCTTTCCATGTTAAAAGTACCTATACTAGTGAAACTTCGGACGGAAGTTTTTAATTTCACCCCTAAGCGATAAAAGGGTGTTGTAGCGTAGTGTAGCCACATACGTGTTTTAACTTTTAGATTAATAACACAATTTCAAATTTAATAAAATCATTGTTATGGTGCAGTGTTTAGAAACATGCATAAAATATTGTTACATATTAATCTGCTATTTGATATTTAAATTCATTACTTTAGAGAAGAGAGAAATATTATAGGAGCCATTTTTTGAATTTCTTACAAGTGAAATTAATGTTATTTGTGAAAAAATCTTTTAGCTTAGCTTAGTAAAGTTTTAACTGGGATAGAAGTCGAAACCAGATATATTTCTGTCACCATAACACTGAAATATCATCATCCATTCGTAAGCATGAGTAAGGTTTGAGCGTTATTTCGCAAACAAACTTAAGGTCATTCTCAAACGACACAGATTGAAGGAAAACATTGAGCGTAAAATACTTGAATATCGTTTTATAGTACAGAATTTATTAGTCACTATGTTAACAAAAATATTACAAGTTACGTGTCTAGTAACTGCATCTTGGACACCCTACTGGCCCATAACGTTGCATCACTCTATCCAACCTACACCAGTAATTAATCACAACCAACTAGGCGTTGATGGAACAATTGCGAGCAACAGGCACTAGTACAGTACTACGGAAGTATCAAAGAAAATTCACCTTACTCCTATAACAATAAGAGCGAATTAAGTCTTTAGCTTCCGACTGTATGCTGACTTCATGTTTTTCCAGTGCTTTGTAACTTCAACATTAATTCAATTTATGAATGAAACGTAGTTTGGAATCGCTTGGTAGTTGTAATGATGACTCAACATGTGAAAAGTAAGGGCAGAGTTATATGACATACAGGGACATTAAAAGAATGCAAACTGATATGGTAAAGATATAAATTGTATATTTATATTTTCCTCAATTAAGAACAGAAAATCAAAGAATCATTTAATGATCCCCAAAGTCAACAATCAGAAAGGCGACGTAGAGCATTAAAATACATTTGTGACCAATTATGATAACTAACACCTACTGGTTCAGTCGGGTAAATAAATAATAAATAAATATGACTAAAAAATTTATAATAAAACGTTTTATAAGAAATATTTAAAGATTACGAATGAAATAAAATAAATTGTATGTGTAGAATATAGTAAAATGTTATAGGTAAAATAAAAAGGCAAAATAGCAGCTCTAGTATTGAACAATCCATAACTAAAACTTAAGTCAAAAACGTTAACCTGATTCTCGCGCCCATAAAATAGGTATAAAATGTTCAGGAGTACACTTTCACGTCACTCCCTAGTTTTATATGTACAAAGTTTAGCATACAAAGCTTCGAAAATATGGCACGCCCCTGAATATAAAATGCTGATTTAGCGCCAAAATGGTAAATACGCAGCTAACACTAAGTAAAGAGTTATAAAATAGAAATAAAAAAGTTTCCGTTTGCTTTCAGGCACCACAATCGAGCGAAGAGCACGTAACATAAAGCACGAATCAATTATGAAGACAAAGCAAAGTTTAGCACGCATTAGCGGGGGTCGCGTGCCGACGTGCGTTAACGTGTAGCGCTCGAGAGGCGGGTAATATGCCGGCACTCTGGCAGTCTTCCCAGCGGCCTATGTACGTGCGAACGGTGTGGGTGGACGGCTTCAGGCACGCCATACTGTCGCAAGACGACCCTTACTTCGTCAAGCTCAGCGCCAAGAGGCGAAGACCCACATCCTCCGCTTCCACCAGCAACAAAATCCCGAAAAGGCACTCCAGACTCAGCAACCACGCGGACGACTTGGAAGGCTGCCTCAGGAAACTCAACCTTGTAATACGGAACGATAGGACGTTTATACCAAAAACAAGACCGAAGAGCTCTAAGGACTTTGAAATCGAAAAGCTGAACTTGACTGATGTGGACAACGAGTCCGAAGACGGATTTCTGATCAGAGCTACCCCGCAGCAACTCAACGATTACGAGACTTCTCGGTCTAATTTTGACATAAATATGAGGCACTTAAGAGTGAATAGGACGTCCAGATTAGAAGTAAAAGAGAACACCGAATTATCAGAACGTGTGCTGCAATGGTTGGATCTAGCTGGCAAAGTGGATTTGTTGGCGCCCGAAAATGCTGAACGGATGGCTCAACCGCGGCACAGTTGGCCAGAGATTCAGCGGCGGAACCACGGGTTATCGAAATCGAAGACAACAGTCGACGTTCGGGCGAAGGATAGTGGCAAAACGTATTCGCCAAAAGCCGGCGACAGTGCGAAACCACAACAAAGCGTTATCGATCGGCACGATTTTTATGTGCCGACGTCCACGAACACGATTGAGAACTACGCGAGACAGTCACGGAACGCGCGCGGCACGCCACAAGCCGAGACGAGCGGGAAAAAAGACGCCAACAAAACCAAGAGCAAGGATATACGAGCGAACGTCGCGGAAACGCGCCAGAAAGTCGTCTCAGAACGAACGGCCGTGGAGAAACAGTACGCCGATTTGATTAAACAGAAGCTAATACCCGGTTTAGGGATAGGATCAAAGAAGCAAGTCCACATATTCATGCCTGAGCTCCCGAAGAAGTTTAACTCCACCTCGACGAGTAGAACTGAGAGTCTTCTATCGTCGCTAAAATCTTAGTTCCGAATAAAAGCTTTATAAATCAACAAAGTTGAGTTCATTGAGTAGTTTCGGGCAATTTATTAACGAACTTTACCGAGCTCGGTCCTTCCGATTTCATTGAGCCGACGGATCGGATTTATGCTGGCGTGCACGCAAAGCTGCGCCGTCTGATTATTCAAATTACCGTTGCATAGTACACAAATACTACTATTGAAATTAATTTTATTAATACGCCTTGCAAGCCACTAAACAGATTGCTGTCACTGCAGTGAACACAAGATTACATTTTGCTCTAGGAATTTGGAACTTGCGCGTATTTAAGTTATAGGAACTTTCCAATGAGGTCAATCATAACATTAATGTGCCATAATATCTTTGGGGTCAAGGTTTTGCTCATACCAGCACATTCTCGATTGAAACATGGATTAATTTAGATTAATCCATGCCTTGCACGATACGAATGTCACACGAGCGATATTAGTGTAGACTCATCCCAATGACATCACTATTTCGGGTACAGTTTACATTTTTGTTACAAAATAGCACCTATTACAACTCCATAAGACTCCAACTCACCCCGAAGCCGATGGTGGCGACATCTCTGGCCTGAAAGCGCGAGCGCAGCGGCCGACATCTTATCACGGCACATCAGACTGTAATTTTGTTGCAAAATAGCACCTATCACAGTTCTATAAGATGTCATTTCAATCCATCTCACCCCAAAACCGATGGTGGCGACATCTCTGGCCTGGAAGCGGGACCGCAGCGGCGGGTCGAGCGGCTGCCTGCTGTATCTAGCAGCTGACTTCACTGCTTTGTGTACATTATACATATTTGTTCCAAAACAGCCCCTATTACAACTCCATAAGACTCCAACTCACCCCGAAGCCGATGGTAGCGACATCTCTGACCTGGAAGCGGGAGCGCAGCGGCGGGTCGAGCGGCTGCCCGCTGCGCGTAGTAGCGAACAGTTACATTTGCGTTGCAAAATAGCTCCTATAGCAACTACATAAGACTCACCCCAAACCCGATGGTGGCGACATCTCTGACCTGGAAGCGGGAGCGCAGCGGCGGGTCGAGCGGCTGCCCGCTGCGCGCTGTAGCGAACAGTTACATTTGCGTTGCAAAATAGCTCCTATAGCAACTACATAAGACTCACCCCAAACCCGATGGTAGCGACATCTCTGGCCTGGAAGCGGGACCGCAGCGGCGGGTCGAGCGGCTGCCCGCTGTAGCGCGGCACGGGCAAGCCTAGCGCGATCACGCGGAAGTTCTCGTCGACGCGTACCAGCCGCCATTTTGACACTTCTTCCGCGCCATGTTCCTAAAAGCCGTATTACAAATGTTACCACTTGCTATCAGCAAAAAATATACAGTGGAAACCTCAGAAGGGGGTGAAACTACATCATAAATAATCGACAAAAAATATAGTTTTTTTTATTAAAAAAATGATTACAATTTTTTATTGGTATATTATAGCCTGACCAGGAACATAAAAACCCTGGCATAGAGGCGCTTCAATTGCATTTGATAGTGCAACACTGAGTACAGTCGTACCTGTGTTAAATTAATAGGCTAACTTTATGTTTCAGGATTCAGGATTACGGGCT
Organism: Ostrinia furnacalis; assembly: GCF_004193835.3. NCBI lineage: Eukaryota > Metazoa > Arthropoda > Insecta > Lepidoptera > Crambidae > Ostrinia > Ostrinia furnacalis. The sequence continues at coordinate 296,022 of NW_021133449.1, read as the reverse complement.
AATTTGATATTTTCATAAATTAACGAAAAAATATTATTATAGGTAACTTAGGTATGGTTTCATTTAAGTATTAAATAAATTAAATGAAACCATCAATCGAACTAGTAGGATTTATTTTATTATTCATCAATAATCAAATTCAGAACTTGAATATTCAACTGCAATGTCTGCTCATGAACGCTTCAAACTCGGTACTTCTTTCCCAATTCCATAAAATTCAACTTTTAGAAAGTGACAAAAAACTTTAAAATAGGTAGTTGAAACAAACCACAGCTAATTTTCATAGTGGACTGTACTATACGATAAACATGTCAGTCAATTTGACAACCTTTGGTAAATAGGTTTTCGTCTGTGGTGTCTTTTAGGCATAAATCTAATTTCTTTGGCCCTAATTTCCTTGTTTTCCGTGGCATAAAATGGCCTAGGAAATTATAAAAGACCATTTTTAATTCGGCGTAAAGTCAAATTTTGAGTATTTCTTTATTGGAATAAGTTTAAAATTTACCATTTAAGAAATGGGTATCAGAATAGATATAGAACAATTTGTTTTTAACTCTTAACTCAATCTACTGAATTTATCTTCCTTAGTTGTGTCAAAAGCTCGTAATGATACAATATTCATTGGTATGTTTGCTTGCGAAGGTACACAGAAATGGGTCAAACAAAAAAAAAGCAATCCACAGAAGAAAACTTAGAGAAAAAAATATTTATAATAATTTCCTTGGCTACCAAAAATTCATGACCTTATAACTTTGTTTCTAAAACGAATTATGACACCCCTTTTAGATATATTAGCTTAGTTTTTGCTACTTAATACAATGGGAAACTAAAAATAGTCAAAAACAAAAATATGTTTCGTACCAAGGAAATTAGGCAAAATTGACCATTTTTGGCGAAATACCCTTATGTTCCTGGTCAGGCTATAAAATCTTTATCTTCCAACATAAACAACCAGTCAACAGCCATTCGTTAATGTACAATGACGAATCATTGGCGTATCTTCTATGATCATACATATCGATATTGTTTAGCCGTCATAGCTCTAAAAATGCACACAAAATGCAGCTGTAAGTATGGAAAAGCTTACCTCTAAAAGCTTGTCATATCTAGCAGCCGGCACCAGGAACCTGCCATCTTCCAGGTGCATCTCCCGATTCTCCAGAAGGTTATTGAGGACAGGCAGCACGTTTCGCTCCGCCTTCTCGATGCCTTCGATGACCAGCACCCGACCCTCGACGGCTGCGCGGACGGCGCTCTGGATTGAATAAAGTCTACTAGATATGGTCTAAGATGATGGTGAATCTACATTTGACTATGTGTAAGTTCTAAATTAATTAGTCTAATAGGCAAACTAAAGCCCCTGACTGTGTGCCATCTACAAGAATTGCTAATGATTTCAAACTCACGATTTCAGGAACACTTTTATTGTACCTGAATCTTCTCTGCTCAATGCCATTGCACATTCACAGCCACATTTGTTAATTTATTCATATGACAAACAAGAGGCTATGAAATTTAGAACATGAAGTAGAGTCGCTTTATTTTGATTGGTTTGGCTTGGTTATTTTTCTATGACAACAAGGTAGGATACGTCACACGTTCACGTCTATAAATAATAATATCATCACATTAGTGCAGGCTAAATTAAAAAAGGACAAAATAATACCTGGTCAAAGTACTTGGCGGTGGAGCTTTGGATCTCTCTTCTCTGCTTCAGGTCGGCCTCTGTGGTGTCTCGTGAGAGAGCCACATACTCGAGCTCTCTTTGAGTCAGTTCCAAGTATTGGAGTGCTATTTTCCTCCTTTATAAAGAAAAAAGTTTATGTAAAGTTATGGTGACTGAGTAACAACATCTATAAATACATACATAAGCATAAATATGAAAATGTACTTTTGTATTTATGCACATGATGTACCTATAGTGTTGTTATTTTGAGTTGAAATGTTTTTTAAGTATTTACTAAAACATGTGAATCCTTAGTGAGACTTGACTTAAATTAGACTTTTTAGAAGTATAATAATGTAAGAATTAATAAATACTAGATTAGTCTGGGAAGGACAAAGGTTTGATGAGTCTTTTATAGCCTTCAAAGGTAGATTCAATAATCTCCATATTTTTTTAAAAAATACTAAATGCACATTTAAATAGGACTGTAAATACTGGTAAAGACTATGAGATATCTACTTGTTTCGTACCGAAATATATTTATTAGTTTCTTAATTTTAGTTTAAGATAAAACAACACAAACTGGAAGGAATTTGCTCTTTTTCTTAATTGCATTTTTTAATCACAAACTGGCAACATTCTTTCCAATCCTATGGAGCTAGGCTCGCGATTGCGATTGCGACGCCCCCCAGTGACGCAAGATTTTTGAGTTCGGAAGGACGCCCGTGCGCATCAGCGGTGTGTTCTTTAATTCGGCAACCATATAAGCGTTTGTCAATTTCCAAAATCAAGTGAATCTAATGAGTGCGGGATCCAGCCCCTATGGAACTATGGTCTTTCTCATCAATATGTGCTAATACTTCACAAGCAAACTGCATTTCGGAGATACGCCGGGCCCGGCTGAGCACGCGGCTGGCACTGTGGAAAAGAGGTTTGTTCGCCGTTTGTTTTAAAAATTTAGTATAGCTAACATATTATTTGTTGGTCCTTCGAGCCGGATTTTCATTTTCCTTCCAATTGTGTAGTTTTATCGTAATTTTTAGCGTACATACGTACCACATTTTTCATTCCACGTGCGACCATCTTTGTAACGCAAAATGGCGCAATCGAAAGTGGAAAATGATTCCAAGACCTCATTAGATTCCAATAGCGAGAGTAGTAGTTCATGTGTTCAGGATATTTTCGAGCGAGATTTAATTTTAGACGATTTAAAGAGAACATTACAGTTTGCAACTACAGATATTCAAAAATTCATTTCACGTACCAAAGATTTGTCAGCTCTTCAAAGAAAGTTTAGCAAATTGCAAACTAAAGTCGAAAAGTCTCTCATTAAATCTAAATCATTCAATAAAGAGGAACAAATCAAAATTAGAAACGACTTCGACGATTCGTATTATGCAATTGTCACTCAAGTAGATAAATTAAAACAATGTCAGGAGCAAAGCAGACGAATGAGTCGTCCCTTTGCTAATTCAGAATTTTCTAGTAATGCTAAATTACCTACTTTGCCTTTGCCCAGTTTCTCTGGCGAAAGCACAGAATGGAATTCATATTTCGATTTGTTTTGTTCTCTCGTTCACCACAATACTGCCTACACGGATGCGGAAAAGTTTAGGTATTTGCTTCTTACGTTAAAAAATGAACCATTCAACCTTATAAAGTCCATTCCAATCACTGATGCTAATTATTTCGTAGCAATACAAATATTAACTTCACGTTATGAAAACAAAAGAATCATAGCTTCGAATCATCTTGATAAAATACTCAACATTCCATCTTGTAACGTAAAATCAACGAGTGATTTACGTAACTTATTAAATACTCTCCCTTTGACTCCATCACATTTTTTAATAGGTGAGCCCTTAACGTCAATTCCTGACATTTCTTTAGTGGATGAGAATCCTAGCCGCTTAGTAAGATGGCGTCTCATCCAACAGTCCACTCAACATTTTTGGAAGAGATGGAGTCTTGAGTATTTACATCATATTCAACAAGCAACCAAGTGGTTTAGTAATCGCGGTGCCCCGATACGTGAGGGCATGATTGTGGTGTTACGCGAAGACAACGTTCCTCCCTTGCAGTGGAGACTTGCGCGTGTTCACGCCTTACACCCAGGTCCTGACGGGATCTGTCGGGTCGTTACTTTACAAATTGGACAGTCGTTCTTCAAACGAGCTGTTGTTAAGATTTGTCCTCTTCCTGTTGAGTAGGGAGTAGGTACGTTTTGCATCTAAGTAAAGCTAGAGTAGTTTTAGGTTTATAGTTAGGTTTCACTCTACAAATAGCTTAGATACTTGTAAGTTTCTTATCGTAGGTTTTGTCTTGTTAAAAGATACTCGGTACTTTTAAGGTGAGCGGTATGTTTCGTACCGAAATATATTTATTAGTTTCTTAATTTTAGTTTAAGATAAAACAACACAAACTGGAAGGAATTTGCTCTTTTTCTTAATTGCATTTTTTAATCACAAACTGGCAACATTCTTTCCAATCCTATGGAGCTAGGCTCGCGATTGCGATTGCGACGCCCCCCAGTGACGCAAGATTTTTGAGTTCGGAAGGACGCCCGTGCGCATCAGCGGTGTGTTCTTTAATTCGGCAACCATATAAGCGTTTGTCAATTTCCAAAATCAAGTGAATCTAATGAGTGCGGGATCCAGCCCCTATGGAACTATGGTCTTTCTCATCAATATGTGCTAATACTTCACAAGCAAACTGCATTTCGGAGATACGCCGGGCCCGGCTGAGCACGCGGCTGGCACTGTGGAAAAGAGGTTTGTTCGCCGTTTGTTTTAAAAATTTAGTATAGCTAACACTACTTCATTATTGACTATTTTCATTGAAAATATACAAAACAGTTGAAAAATGTTTGCAGTATTTTAACATACCTTGTTGGGCCAGGCCTGCCAAGTAGGAACATATCCTGCCCAAGAGAGTCTTTCTGCATCATCCATCTTAAGTTCCGGAGTGTATTTTGAGATAGGAGTTTGATTTCGGAACTCTCTATTGTCACTGTGAGAAATAAAGTTCATTTTAATGTATTTTCAGAAAAATAGTACTCAAGATAGGGCTTTCTCATAAGGATTTGTCACACTAGATGCTTATGGATACTGTTTTAATAAATGATCCCATTTTTCCAAAGTTTATTATGAGTTAACCAAACTTTGGAGGTTAGAAAACAACAGGATACTTACAGTATTTTCTAGGCACATATTCGATCTTTTTAGGCACTTTGATATCCTTAGTTACATCTCCTATAGTCACTTTATCTTCGCTAGAATACGCTCGGACAGGATTCGCACTTAAGATTGCTTTTCGATGGCTCATAATCCGTATCAAAACATCGAGACGACGAACTGTTACTGCCGGATTGAACATGGCTTTCTTCACTTAAAACTATGTGTTTCACATGAATTCAATGCAAATTTACGAATTTTGCGTCATCGCAAAACCATGTAATGTTTAATTGGCTAAAAAAACGATAATATCCGCAAGTCCAAAGTCGAAACCCGAGTTCCGAAGCAATTAACTATCTGTCAAATTTGACGTTTCTATCAGCTGATTAACAACACGTTCATGAAGTTGTTTATTTTACAATAACCATGCGTTCAATTCTATCCGTTCTATCCTATCTCCTAGTGATGGTCAACTCGAGTAAGTAACTCGAGTTAACTCGAGTTGGGCGTAACTCGAACCCACTCGAGTTGAATTCTCTCTGACTCGAGTTCGTATCGTAAACCGAATGGAACCGACATGGACCGAAGATTGCCGATCATTTGAGTGATGATACTAATTGATACTATGTTCATTTGAAGTTAACTTTAAACTGCCGGTTATTGTTGTAGATTTTCGTGTTTTATGTTCTGTTTTTGAAAAATGCCAAGTGATAATAAATATAAATATTTTTTAAAATTAAAATTCAAGCCAAAAATCCATTAGTAAATTATATTATATTTCAAACAATAATTTTCTTTATTACTTTAGTTAGTATGATTCTCCCAATACATTATAAATGATATTTTTTTAATGTTAATGCGAATCTGAGCGAATAAATTGGTAAAACTAAGTAAAAAACTCACTTGTCCATCCAGTTAACTCGAGTTACGTAACTCGAGTTCAACCCGAGTTACGAAGATTTTAACTCGGGTTAAATCGAGTTTTGTTTTTCCCGAGTTGGCCCATCACTACATCTCCTATAGCCCGACCAGGAACATAAAAACCCTCGCCATGTTGCGGAAAACTAATGGTACTAATTTCTTTTAATGGCAACAGTAACTGAAAACTTCATTGACATGTCACCTTGCATGTCAGTCTATTGCTGTCAAAGTGTAAACAAACTTTATTTTAAATGTGCGCATTTGATTTTGTGAATTAAATTGCTAAAATCTTTTTATAGTCGTGAAAGAAAAGTGGTTCACAATGTGTTAAAGTATTTGTCGAAGAGAAATACTTAGGGTTCGGACCAGAGAGCAGAAATAAATAAAATTTCTGCTCTCTGGTTCGGACAATAATTTCATTGAATAATGTTTCCGACAAAGGTTGTCAAACTGACTGACATGTTTATCGTATAGTACAGTCCACTATGAAAATTAGCTGTGGTTTGTTTCAACTACCTATTTTAAAGTTTTTTGTCACTTTCTTAGTGTTGAATTTTATGGAATTGGGAAAGAAGTACCGAGTTTGCAGCGTTCATGAGCAGACATTGCAGTTGAATATTCAAGTTCTGAATTTGATTATTGATGAATAATAAAATAAATCCTACTAGCTCGATTGATGGTTTCATTTAATTTATTTAAACCAGGTTACCTATAATAATATTTTTTCGTTAATTTGTGAAAATATCTAATTAGCCCGTAATCCTGAATCCTGATACATAAAGTTAGCCTATTAATTTAAAACAAGTACGACTGTACAGTCTAATTTTTTAGAAATCAGCAGAAATGTCATCAAATATGGCCAACTGACATAAAAATATTTTTAGTCTGTGAACTAGTGATGCGACAAAACCTCTCGTTAATCGCGAAGTGAAATGTTGTAGTACTTGCGTATCATCGCCGGGTGATCGTCAAAATACTAAAAATATGCAACAAAGTCGCAACATTGAATGTGAACTGATTATGAAATTTTCGAGAACAGGAAACAAACTGTATGCACAGATGTAATCAAAAAACACACTGGACAGTAAAACAATCAATGATATCCGTAAAGTTATTAAACTTCTGTTGCTTGCTGTTGCTTGCTGCGTGATTGGTGGATTTTGACATATCTGTCAATGTCATGTCAAAAATAACCAATCATGCAGCATTTGGACCTCGCGTCTACGTATTGCCATCTGGCGGATTTTTCAATCGCGAAAACCCTCATTGAAAGAAGTTTTTTATTTTCTTAAAAATAAACAATGGAACAATACGTAAGCATAATTGCATAAAAAAGTAAAATAATTTCGTTTAAATAAAACCGACTAAAAATTAAACTGACTCCGAAAAAGTAAACACTAAAAGTAGAAAAATAAATTTACGTTATCTCCAATATTGTCGAAGTTATCGCTGGAAAACTAAACAAAGTATCGTATATTTTTTATTTAAAATTAATCAGTAATCGGAATAAGTGAATACTTAAAATAATATCGATTAAATTTACAGATTATTGTCTATGACTCACAGGTTACGGCACTGATGTGTCAGAGACAAGTCATAGACAATATGGAGATAACACATGATTTTAAACGTCAAGTCAATTTGACAAGTCTCACAAATTCTCATCGTCCGCGTATTTTGCTAAAATAATTTGTTTCAAAGATTGATTTCAAACTTGTATAAACGTGAAAATAAAGTTGGTTTCATGGGCTTGTTAAATAATGTGTATGATATTATGAACACGTAAGTGATTATGGTGTAATTGTGTATGAAAGTGTTTGTTTACATCTCTGCTGGATTCTAAAAAATCAAGGTATACTCAGTGTTGCACTATCAAATGCAATTGACGCGCCTCTATGCCAGGGTTTTTATGTTCCTGGTCAGGCTATAAATAGATTTATTATACAGGGTGGAATTTTGTAATGCCACCTGGAGGGAAAGTACTCTTAATATTGTAGATAGACATTTTTTCTCAAAGAAAACATTCCTTTATTTTTGAAAAGAAATAGAAGTTTTGTCTTGGCGCCAATGGCGTTTACGCCAATGCCGGAAAATTATGGAAGTAAAGCGGTTAAAACTAAATAACATGCATGGGAATCAAACCTAGGACTTTCGCTACTAATAACATAAGTGTTTGTGTATTGTAATAATGAATAAAATATTTGCATGCATTCTTTGATGAAGCAGAACATGAGCACGTTTCAACATGTAACACCGATATTTAATTATGTATACCATGTTTTAAGCAAATAAATAAATTATCTTATCTTATCTTATCAATAGTTGGAAGTGTGTTTTAAGTCTTAAAAGAAAAACAATACCAAAGTTGTGAGATATTATTTTTATTATTCTATTATTTGGACACATAGAAACAGCAAAAACCACCGTATACCTACACTATTCGTCAAAAGTACGAAATATACAAATTAACCTCATTTATCATAGCATCATCTAGGTACTTCAAAATAAAGTATAATACATAAAGCATTATTTACTCATAGATACTTGAATCTATACTGCTTTTTTACTCTACTGTATTTTATATTACTTGTGCGTAAAGTCAAGTAAATAATATTGGTAATACTTTGATTTAATATTTTGTGTTTGCAACTCCAAGTGAAACAATATTTTGTTTCCAGGCAATAAAATGTGACTGTTTCTCGCGGTCCCATCAGCTTGCAACAACAAATTACTATCTAAAGTTATTGATTGGTTAAGAGCGCTTTCACATTTAGGCGATTTAGCAGCGCGACAAACACGCGACAGACGCGCTGCCGAAAATTTCATACTATGTGACAGCGGATGCATGCCTTCACATTATAACTGCCGCGCTTCTAACGCCCTAATGTGAAAGCGCTCTTAATCAGTGTCAACCCGCCATCGTAACCAGTCTGTATAAAAAATTTAACGTAAATAACAATAGAAAATAAAATACTTAGCTATAACAAATATGTACGTATAAAAGTAAGGTACTTTTCATTTTAATCCATAATCGAAGTCTGTACTTCGGGCAACATTGGCGTTTATCATAATTCATAACTCATGTAGAGACCTTAACCTATAATATTCTAAGCCTTTATTGCACAATTTAAAAAACACAAAATTAAACCAGTGTACAGTCAGCGTCAAATAGTTCGTAACACCCTAATACCGGTTGCAGACCAAGAGCTAAGCTAAGTTAGTTTCGTTTAGCTTTACCATAGTCGTGTGTAGACTGAAAACTATGCCAATTCAATGGGAAACTGCGTCAGCTATGCGAGCTAAACGAAACTAACTTAGCTTAGCTCTTGGTCTGCAACCGGCATAAGTGGTAAAAAAGTTCACACCACAGAACAAAGACGTGTTGTGAACTTTTTGGCTACTTTGGGTTTCATGGACTATTTGACGCTGATTTTAAATATTACGTACGTGGTGCATGAAAGTTTATTGATTTATCTTATCAAACAAATATGAACATAATTTTCAGTCAATAATCTATTATAATACCTAGGAACAGTCTGTATGGTCATAGAGCTATCACTTTCTGCGAGTCCCGTTGGACGTTGTCTATGGTTTATTAATTTACAGACTTTAAATAAAACAATAGAAGATGTAATACTTACAACTACGATTTGAACGTGAACCTTAATAAGTAATTAGAACTACATTAACAAGATATTAATAAGACATTTACTATTAGCATTACATAAAACTCTGAGACCTAAATTTGTTTCTGAATTGTATTTAAATTTGCATGTCTGAAAGGCCTAAAAGTGCGATTATAATATTGTTCATGTTTTCATCCTTTGTTACCACTTTTTAAGCAAATAAATTATTTCTATTTCTATTCTAGTTAATGGAAAAAATCTTACAGCACGAGAGCGATTTAACCTACAGGGTGTTAGGTAAATGGGTATATGAGCCGACACTAGCCCATGTTAACATAGGCATATAAATGGTATGGTGGTGAAGTCAGAAAATTGATATCTTCATTTTAATTATTTTAATTTTCATACAAATCGGATTTTATAAAATTTATTTTGTATGAAAATTAAAAAAAATAAAATGATGATATCAAATTTCTGACTTCACCATACCATTTATATGCCCATGTTAACATGGGCTAGTGTCGGCTCATATACCCATTTACCTAACACCCTGTATAACTCGACATACCGACTTCTGATTGAAGATCATATTGCTCAAGATTATACAAGCTCATAGGGTAGCATTTTGAGTTGTCGCTAATATTGATTCAATTCACTGTTCTTCCTCCACATCTTCTTCCACATGCTCGATCTTAACGCTCACAAAGTCAGTCGGCTCCAACTCTGCTTCTTCCTCGGTTTTCTGCGGCGTTTTCTCATCAACCTCGCTCTCACCTTCGCTGTCCTTGTCTTGGCTTCCCTCTTCACTCAAATCCTCGTCGTCATCGTCATCGTCGTCGTCGTCATCGCCGCCATCATTAGCCGGGGGATTCTCAGGGAGTTTTAAGCCTTTGGTGAACGTCACAAAGTCTCTGATGACGTTTTCGCTGGACTTCTTCTTTGGTGGTCCGAAGATTTTCGTCATCGCTTCTTCGTCGAGAGGTAAACAACATTCTCGAGGGTCTAACTTCTGGTAGAATTCTCGTGGGGCGCGGGAGGTATTCTTGGGCATATGCCGTTTGCGAATGTGACGAATCATTGTCCGCTTCACAGCATAGGTTTTGGGGCAGGATTTGCACTGTAGGAAGAAAATACAGGTCAATGAGTAATCACAAAATACAATGAGAATAAAATTCTTTATTAGTTTAGTATGTAGGCCATAGGGGGAGTTCGAAGTTAGGTTCGACTTCTCTCCAATGCAAAGCGGATGACAGGAGGTGAAATCCCTATGTTCTTCTGATGAATTTCGTTGTAGACCCAATGACAGTTTAAGCTTCCCGGATTAAACTTGACCTTCACTGGTTGTGTTTTTAATGGCAGTCAAGCTGTAGATCCTGGCTACACAGGAGTTGCAGCAGTAAGAACGAGAGGTGGGTATAGTCCCGTTATTATGTAGGCCTTTATAACTATATAACTTGCTCTAGCACTACTAAGGGAAAACAGCTGGTATAGTTCTTGCAACTTACGAAGGCGAGTGAACTTTACTTGCGTGTGTACGTGTACATGCATATAAAGATAGTGTAATTTCTATCAAAACTTTTAAAAAATGAACAGTAGCGAGCCACCACACATGTAAAGCTCACTCGCCTTCGTGAATTGCAACAACTAGGTATATGGAAAATAATCAAGTATCCCATCCCAACTAATATTATAAATGCGAAAGTAACTCTGTCTGTCTGTCTGTCTGTTACGCTTTCCCGCTTAAACCTCGCAACCGATTTTGATGAAATTTGGCATAGAGATAGTTTGAGTCCCGGGAAAGAACATAGGATAGTTTTTATCCCGGTTTTTGAAACAGGGACGCGCGCGATAAAGTTTTTCTGTGACAGACAAAATTCCACGCGGGCGAAGCCGCGGGCGGAAAGCTAGTAGTCTATATTTTGATATTGACCACAACGGGCACGTGTAGCGACGTGCGGGTAGTGGCTCACCTTGTACATGTTGGCCTGGCCGTGCGTGACGACGTGCAGCCGCAGCCCGGCGGGGCTGGTGAGCTCCTTGCGGCACAGCGGGCACGTGTAGCGACGTGCGGGTAGTGGCTCACCTTGTACATGTTGGCCTGGCCGTGCGTGACGACGTGCAGCCGCAGCCCGGCGGGGCTGGTGAGCTCCTTGCGGCACAGCGGGCACGTGTAGCGCACGTGCGTGTGTGACGTGCGAATATGGCGGAGCATGTAGCGCTCGTCTTGGTACTTGCGATCTGGGGAGAAATACACAATCCATGTACATTCGTCGTCGTTTCAGGCAAATGACGTCCACTGCTGGACAAAGGCCTCCCCCAAGGTTTTCCACAATGAAAGGTCCTGCGCTGCCCGCATTCAGGCTCTTTCCGCGACGTTTAACAGATCGTCGGTCCACCTAGTAGGAGGCCTGCCCACGCTACGTCTTCCAGCCCGTGGTCGCCACTCGAGAACTTTCCTGCCCCAACGGCCATCGTCTCTACGAGCTATGTGCCCCGCCCACTGCCACAACATGTACATTATCATTATCAAACAATAATGTCTGTCAAATAGGCCTATATTGTTTTTGCTCACTAGTTGAGTTGCCACAGGCATATTGCCACTGGTGACTCGCTAGTGGCATGACAATGGCGCCAACTAATGTTACAAATATGTTAACACTTAACGTAATGTTTTTATGCAATCATGACTCATCATCATCATTTCAGCCATAGGACGTCCACTGCTAAACATAGGCCTCCCCCAATGATTTCCATAATGACCGGTTGGTAGCGGCCTGCATCCAGCGCCTTCCTGCTACCTTTGTGAGGTCGTCGGAACACCTTGTGGCAATCATGAATAAAAAAATACAGAGTGGAATTTTGTAATGCCACCTGGAGGGAAAGTACTCTTAATACTGTAGATAGAAAATTTTACTCAAAGAAAACATTCCTTTATTTTTGAAAAGAAATAGAACTGCATTCAAAGATTTTCAAAAATTTGCTTGCCATACCCAGGAATCAAACCAACTAAAATCTGTTTAAAATCACCCTGTATTTTTATTGCATCAATCGTTAGGGTCAAGTATAAGGAAGGATGAAATCTAACAAACTTGATAAATCAAATGAAAGGAAAACCATGAAATCTTACATTATTTTAATTATTTACAGAAAATGGTATGGTATAAAATTTCGGAAATTTTTGAATGCAGTTCTATTTCTTTTCAAAAATAAAAGAATGTTTTCTTTGAGTAAAATTTTCTATCTACAGTATTAAGAGTACTTTCCCTCCAGGTGGCATTACAAAATTCCACCCTGTATAAACACTCACCACATAGTGGGCACTGTACCGGCACCTTGGTGTGGCGATCGTGGATCTTCATGTGCTCGCGAAGGGAGCACGCGCTCGTGAACAGCTTCGAGCATACTTGACACGTCTCCAGGTCTGGAAGTGATGGCAGTTGTTAGAGGAAATTGGACTTTATTCTAAGTGCTCAGTTGTTCAAAATTGAATCAAAATATTATGTAGGTTCTCAGTCAGTACCTGAGGTATGAGAGCGGAACGGGAGTGTTTTTGAGACGTCTAACGTCAGCAAGACTTCAAATGTGCTTCAGATTTGAATGCTCTGTCAAGTCACAATATGTCAATGTCACCCCTCCCGTATCCTCCTATACATCAGGCACTGTCTGAGTTAGGCGCTAGATCTATAACTAATCTATCAACAGACAGCTCAAACCACTGAAAGAATTTCGCTGTAAGTTGACATAGCAGACAGCATTATTATGACGTAGACATCCACTAAGAAAGGATTTTTAAAATCACCCCCAAAAGGATGAAACGGCGGTCCAAAATTTTACTCGAGTGAAGTCGCATTCTTATTGGAAACATTATAATATGAATAACTCAAAAATAAGTAAACTTATTATGCAGAATGATACTCACTCTCCCCAGTATGTTTTCTGACGTGATACGTGAGTTTAGACTTCTGAACAAACGTCTGCCCGCAGTATATGCAGGCGTACGACCTGTCCTTGGTGTGAGTCCTGTGAAGAAGTAAATAACTTCATTATCATATTACTAACTTTGGCTCTCAGAGATTCCTATCATGATCAAATCAGGAATAAGAAGATCCGTAGGAGAACCAACCGAAACTTTAGTGGCAGTTGGCGTGGCAAATAGCTGATAGAAGTGATGGCTGATGGGGCACAAAAGTTCCACGAACGTAGCGTAGGCAGGCCTCCCACTCAGTGGACCGAGGATCTAGTAAAGGTCGCGAAAAGCACCCTGGATGCGATAGACGGATCGATTGTTGTGGAAATCCTTGGGCCAATGGTCCAATCCAATGGGCGTCTTTTGGTTGAAACGCTGGTTAAGGTGTGAAAACGTATCAGACAGTGGAAGTTTTAAATTACTTTGTCCAACTATCTACCTACATAGTTAGTTTTGCAGGGCAATCGAATGCGGCACTTAGCTCCTTGGGGCCATTGTGCGCGATTTGTGGTATATCTTCCTACTCCAACCACCCCAGATCCCCCCAGAAAGCAAGCAGCCTGTCTAGGCGGCTATATTTTGAGTCCGTTGTTCTGCTACGCTTCTGCACTCCATGAGCACCTGCTGCGGTGTTTCTTCTGCCTCTTTTCTCCGCACCGTTCCGCCTTTTTGGAAACTGAGCAACTTGCCTCGCGTGCGAAGTACAGGCGCCTTTATCCGAGAACGTGCGAGGGCACTGCGGGCACGCGTAGGGCCGTTCGCCCGTGTGTCTCCGCTCGTGTCGCAGCATATTGGAGCGGCTTCCACCAAGGCGGAGCGAGAAGTGTTTTGAATAACCAATCAGATGCCATTATTTTCACATCTCCACTGCGCTCTACTTCGGTGGAAATGGATCGACGGGAGAAGCGTCAGGCGCACTTGTTTTTCTATAGAATTTGACAGCAGCGGCGGCGCGGCGCGTTGCGGAGTTTTGCGGAACGATGCGGTGTTTCTTAGACAAAAATAAACTTACAGCTGACAGCTACGCACAGCTCACACATCTCTCGTCTCATCTCCACTCCGCTTTGGTGAACGGTTTCCACTGAGAGCCTGATGCCTGTTTTCACCATCAATCCCTAATTTTTAAGTGATCCCTGTGGTAACACAACAGGAATTTTGTTTTCAAAGGGGTCACTTAAAATTAGGGATTGATGGTGAAACCGGGCCTGAGCTACTTGCCTCTAGACTTACAGCGACAGCTACGCACAGCTCACACATCTCCTCTCGCCTCATCTCCTTTCCTCTCGACTTTTCTCCGCTCCGCTTTGGTGGAAAGAGCCTAGCCTAAAGCCTGAGCCACTTGCCTCGCGTGCGAAGTGCAGGCGCCTTTATCCGAGAACGTGCGAGGGCACTGCGGGCACGCGTAGGGCCGTTCGCCTGTGTGCCTCCGCTCGTGTCGCAGCATATTCGAGCGTTGCACGAACCGCATCGGGCAGTAGGAGCATGCGTGCCGAGGCCCTTCGTGAATCTGGATGTGCTCGCGGTAGGAATCCTTTTTCTGTTGGAAAAAAAGTGTTTAACTACAAAGAGGATCTATAATATTCCACTGGATTAGATAACCTTATCCATAGGTGATCAAGGGACTACATATTAATAACGTCTGAAGTGAACACCAATAGTAGTTTGTCTTTCACCATGCCAAATTAAACTGGTAAAAAAATTGGGATGGTTTTCATAAAAAAAGTCGTCGACAATTATTTAGAGCAGACAATTTATTAAGGTGTTTGCGCTATATTCAATTTTTTGTTTGATTCAGTTTTAATTTGGGATATGGAACCATAGACAATAAACTAAACTAAAGGTCGATACAAGGTTCCATATTATTTTGGTTAAAACTAGACCTTAAAACAAGCCGATAAGGTTCTAAATAGCTCACCATAAACACCTTCCCGCAGAACGAGCATGTATAAGTGGGCTTATTTGGCGCGTGGACTTGTTTGTGCATGTACAGAGGTGACTTGTACTGGAAGGATTTGCCGCACTCCAAATTAAACCTTAATATAAGCTAATAAGGTCGAAAATAGCTCACCATAAACACCTTCCCGCAGAACGAGCACGTATAAGTGGGCTTATTCGGTGCGTGGACTTGCTTGTGCATGTACAGAGATGATTTGTACTGGAAGGACTTGCCGCACTCTGAACATTCGTAAGGGTGCTTGCCAGGGTGCCGAATGAGGTAGTGCAGCTTGCTGAAAGGCATAAGATACGTATTAGAAAGAAAATAGCGCTCAAATTCAATTTAATGTCAGTCAGATTTTAGGCCTCCCACTAGGTGGACCGATGATCTGGCGAAGGTCGTAGGAAGAAACCTGGCGGGCAACGCAGGACCGGTCATTATGGAAATCCTTGGGGGAGGCCTTTGTCCAGCAGTGGGCGTCCTTTGACTGAAAATTTGGTGGTAAAAATTCAAACTAAAAATAGTATCATCATCTTCAACAGTGCGGTTTTGGCGGTGTTATCTCTAGGCAGTGTCGTCAAAAAGGCGCCATTCATTCCATCCTATTAATGTATGGAAATGCACCTGGGATGCATTACATCGGGGTGCATGCTGTTAGACCCTCGCTCTTATGCCGCGGTTTTTTTTAAAAAGATTTTTGCAATTTGTATTGCCCAAATTACTAATAGTCCCGTCGCATTAGCCCCTCGTGTTAAGCTAAATAAGCTTGTGTGTGTGTCTCACCACAATAGTCGAGCGGCGGTTGGATTCGAACCCACGTTCCTCGGATCTCGAGTCGGCCACTCCGACCCCTACACCGTTCGGCTATCGTGCGTGGCTATAAATACGAAGCGGGAATACGAGCCACATAGCTTGCGTCACCGCTCGTCAACCGTGTGTAGCACGTCGCGGCACAGCTTGCACTTGTAGTTGCCTGCGCCATGTGCGTTGTTGGACCCTCGCTCGTATGCCGCGGGATACGAGCCACAATAGCTTGTGCCGCCTCACCGCTATTGGCGTATTAGAGATTTTTTTCAGGGGGGGCCTAGCCTTCCATGTTAGCTGTTGAACTCTCGCTCTTATGGCTGCGGGAATACGAGCTACAATATCTCGTGTCGCCTCATCTCCATTGGCGTATCTAGGATTTTATGTTAGCTGTTGGACCCTCGGTCTTATGCCGCGGGAATACGAGCCACAATAGCTTGCCTCACCGCTCGTTCACCGTGTGCAGCACGTCGCGGCACAGCTTGCCTTGTAGTTGCCTGCGCCATGTGCGTTGTTGGACCCTCGCTCTTATGCCGCGGGAATACGAGTACAGAATAATAATAAGTACTACCAGGCCTGTTCATCTCCGCGAGTTTACATCGAAAACAAAACACGCACGATGGCCCACCTACAGGATACTATTCGACAAGGCCTCACATACGAGCGAACATTGACTCACGCACGCGTATTCTTGAGTATGATGGAAGAAAATAAAGAAAATTGTGTGCTAAATGAATAATATAAATTACTAAATAAATACTTATTATTATTCTGTGGTACTACGTACAGAAGTTTTACTTCGCGAAGGTATTTAAAAAAATGTATGCTCAATGTCATTAACAATATGGTGTAATTTAGCCTGTCTCCAGAGTCAAGCACCATTTTGTTGACATACGTCAGTGATCGGCACTGCGCCGAAGCTATAGGGCTGACTTCGGTAAAATGATGTGACGTGAGGTGCCAAACTGCGGAAAATGGCGGAGGAAATACATGATTTAACATGAATTATCATTAATAATATTAACTACTTATTTACCTCCAGATGTTTAACTTTAAAAAAGTACATTCTGTGTTTTATTATTATTTAGGCAGTTAAATACTGCACAGTATTTAGACCATTTTCTTTATTTTCTTCCATCATACACAAGAATATGCGTGCGTGAGTCAATGTTCGCTCGTATGTGAGGCCTTGTCGAATAGTATCCTGTAGGTGGGCCATCGTGCGTGTTTTGTTTTCGATGTAAACTCGCGGAGATGAACAAGCCTGATACGAGCCACAATAGCTTGCCTCACCGCTCGTCCACCGTGTGTAGCACGTCGCGGCACAGCTTGCACTTGTAGTTGCGCGCGCCGTGCGCCTGAGCCATGTGCGTTGCACACGCGCGCGAGCTGTTGAACTCTCGTGTGCAGATCGTGCATACTTCTGGCCGTGGTGGCTTCTTCTCCTCTGTAGCGTGGACCGTCTATGAAAATAAAATAAATAAATAGTGTATCTCATCATCATCATTTCAGCCATAGGACGTCCACTGCTGAACATAGGCCTCCCCCAATACTTTCCACGTTGATCGATTGGTAGCAGCCTGCGTCCAGCGCTTCCCTGCTACCTTTACGATGTCGTCGGTCCACCTTGTAGGTAGGTGGACGTCCCACGTTGCGCTTCGGCGCAGGTATTGAGCTATAATGTATCTATGGCCTTCTAACCTTCAGTATCTAAAATAGCGCGGCTTTAAACGAATTGAACAAAACATAACCCTTTAATGCGGTACGGAAGCATTCTAAGAGCGGGAAATTGTTTTGTTACGGGATGTATAGAAAGGCAGCGTGGCAGCGCGATCAATTGCTTCCAGAAAGTATGTTAGCGGTTTGGGTACAGTACTTAAATAGATAAAAAGCCTATTTGTAGGAAATTATTTCTGCCCACTAAAAAAACTTGATAGCACCAACCTTGATATGCACTTTGAATGATTTCCTTTGACTCAGTGGCTTGAACACACAAGCTCCCAGGGAACAGAAGATTTTCCTAGCATCAGAATGTTGTTTCTCAAAGTGTGCTCTCATGTCTTCAACTGTGTTCAACACTAGACAACACACACAACATTTAACAAGGAAAAGCAGCTCTTCTTGCACCGACTGATGCTTTTCCACATAATGGTGGATGAACCAAATCTAAAAAAAATACAAAATCATTTTTAAATTCTTAGAATGAGATATTCATAGTAGTTTTTAAGACCTAATCTTACCTTATCACTAAATATCTCTGAACAATTTTCGCACTTATAAAAGTCTTCCTTGTACTTAACAAAATGCACTCTTATTTGATGAGTCTCTCTATCAGGTTCATTCCAAAACAATGTAGGACAGTACTTGCACTTAAAACCCAAGTGTGGACTAAAGCAATTGTCAAACTCCATAACATCCCAATGGCTGTTCAAATGCTTCCTTGTATTCTCCCGATTGTCAAACTCCTTGTCACAAAATTGACATAGCCAGAGATCATCAAACTCTCCCATTTCTTCAGTCACATGAGCTTCAAGCTCACCTTGACTGTCAAATGTGGTTGCACACACTCTACACGAATAAATAGGTACAGATCTAACAGAATGCATCTTTAACATGTGTGTGCTAAATGTATGTATTGATGTAACACAGGTTTTGCATACACCACATTCTATGTCCAATTCAACATCGTCATTGGCAGTTTTGTAGTCTATACCAGAATCCTCAGGAACTGTGTTTGAATTAATTTGGCTTAACGTTTGATTGACATACTCAAAATAACATTTATTCAACACAATCAATTCCATTAAGGTAACGTCAAAATCTTCAACGCCTTTATAAGTTTCTACAATACTGTTTTTTGCTTCTTTATTTTCATTATCACTTAGGGGCTCCTGTTTTACCCCTGAATCCTGTTCATTTTGCACATCAGCAATATCTGGCTTTTTTTCCAATTCCAGGTAGCCTGTTTTGATATTGAACTGGTCTGTAACAAAGTCTGTACTTACATTAGCACCGTCTACATGAAAAGGTGGATCATTACCAGATATTATGTTTGTGATGCATTTGAGAGTGAAGTGGTGATAGCCCATGTAGTGGTTGAAGAAGTTATTACAAAAAACATCTCCTTTATTGCACAATAAGCATAGGAAATTTTGGCAACCTAGATATTCAACTTCCCAAATGACTTCTGCGTTTTTACTCTCTGTGTTAGTTACATTATGTTTTTCTATTAAGTGCACGTCATATTGATCATCGTCTGTGGTTCTGAAGTGGCAGAGGCGGCAATGGACCAGGTTGTGAGCCTCACTGAAGTGTTTCCGCCATTCCACCTGTGTTGGGAAGCTGTCTAGACACTGTGAGCATGGCCACGGACTGTGAAACTTCTGATGAGTTTGCCACACCGCTCTTTCAGTCACAAAATAGCTAAAACAAAACCATAAAATGATAAATATTGGTGTATTTTTGAAACAGAAAAGTGAATTAAGTTGGGAAGAAGAATGTTAGATTAAACAGCATTCCATTATTTGTTATTGACTAAGTAATAAGAAGACTCTCACCGACAAATTCCACAAAAATCTTTTTTGTGATTCAGAATATAGTGGAGTATTATTTTAGACCGGTTAATGAACCACTCCGAGCAAAGCAGACAGCTGTAAGGTCCAGTAGGATTGAGGTCTTTTATGTACATCCATACATCTGCAGGCCTCTCAACTATCTTCGGCGGTCGTGTGGTTTTTATTGGTTGATGTAATTTTATGGTAATAGAAACGGTATCATTACGTGAGTACTTCTTTTTCTTCTTTTTCGATGGCCGAATTACCTCAATAGTTGTTTCAGTTTCGTAGGTTTCAAATTTCTCAGGATTTAATCTTTTAGCAGCTGCTAACACCGACAATGGTTCGTCATCTGATTCGTCCGAAGTCATTTTAGATCTCAGTGATTTACAACAGTATTAGAATTTACTGAAATCAAGAAAATTCAGAGATTTTCATGTTTCCCTATTTTTCCCAATTTTTCCAAAGCAAGCAACAACTTTTTTTTTTCTCTACGAGTTGTCACTGCTGCAGTGTTGCCAGTCGGGTCTAGTCCAAAACCTTTTGTACCCTTTGCACCACCGGCCTGCACCACTGGTGGTGCAAAGGGTATTTTTAAATCCCTCTTGCACCACCAACAAATAGTGCTGTGCTACCATCGACTGTAAAACTAGTAGTAGACTGTAAAATACTTAATAATTAAATTGTTATAAATAAATCAAAACCTACTTAAAAGTTTTAATTTGTGTGTGTGTAAGTGCCTATAAACATTTCACTTCAGACCCACGATACCCCGGGCCTACATCCTACATACAACGAATAAAGTACCAGGGCAACATAACCATAAAGGAGCTATTACATGTTTATTTCTCGGATCAACCAAGAAGAATTTGATATAGCTCCTTTATGATTATGTTGCCCTGGTACTTTAGGAATTATTCGTTGTATGTAGGTATGAATGGTTGTTATTAATTTTTATGTTATGTTGTCAAATCTGTCCAGTAGTTTCGGAGCCTATTCAGTACAAACAAACAATCAAATCTTTCCTCTTTATAATATTAATATTATATGATTATAGATAATCGTTTTACAGTTAATGGTAGGGCGGCACTATTGGTGGTGGGGGGGGGGGGGGGGGGTGCGGAGCGATGATATGATTGTGTAAGGTTGTTCATGGATTGAAAATGAATACAATTGATCATCTAAATACGAAAAGTGACCAGTCGTTAAAAAACGTTTCATGGATTTGCGTTTTATTATCGAAAAACATTCGCTAAAACTCATTTTTCTTAACAAATAATAAATCAAATTCAAGTTTAAATGCAGTTTATGACTTAAATTGTCACTATCAATATTTTTTACTGAATAACCTGTAAAGTTAATTCTACAATTTCTGAAAAATCACCTAAAAGTAACCTTTTCATTAGTGTAACCTAAAAGTAACCACAGCAGTTCAAAAGTAACCAAAAAGGTTACAAAAGTAACCTTCTGGCAACACTGCACTGCTGTCAATCTCGGCCAGTGAGGGCCAAAGTATAGTTTTGTTGTGTCCCAAAATCATTGATCTATCTTGGAGCTCACCGTCCCATTGAAAATGTTTTTGGTGGACCGAACATAACACTCCAAAGACAAACATTTTGACGTTATGTAGTTTTAAATGTCTTTAATATAGCGAAGGCATTTTAATATTCGTGTTTTACATTATTTATTTTGCGTAAATTATCCATGTAAAAATATTTTGAAGTAATCAAATTGAAGAAAATATATTGCGGAATAATTATTTTCCAAATCGAACTAGTTTATCAATTATAAACTACAATTATTTTATTTTGATTTTTTACATTTATTTATGTCCTTGTAATGAAACGTACAATAAAAATGTAGAATCGTGGCAGCCATTTTATAGAATGTTTTTGTCTATGGTGGCCAAAGAAAGGCGAAGCTAAACAAAAGGGTAGCATGTAGATAGCATTTACTAAAATAATAGTAAAATATGCGTAAATACTGAGTTAACAAAAATATTTTTATGATAGAAATTAGTGAGGTCATAAATTATAAGTTGTGTGTATCATACAAGTTCGTATTATGAAGCACAATGCACCGTGTAATGGAGGCCATTAGGAGTAATAATTATGTATATTGGCATACTTACTGTTCTACGGACAATCAAACACACGCGTGAAGAGAAGGTATAATGCATTTACCCAATGGTATATCTGTGCAATATGTAGACTTTGTGACATGTGAATAGTTTTGGTGCAGAGTGCCAGTGCAAATAGACGGTCACGTACGAATCATGGCCCAAAACCAAGGGGAGGTTCAAGTGGGAACACCGAACCAACCCGTGAAGGACAAGGATATTTATGCGTGCCTGCCTGATATGCGCTTGAATGGTCCGCTAGGACCCGATGAACCGTGTCCGGGTGGCGAGGAGCTTCGCTGGCTGCCCGCTCAAGCAACAGACAGGGACCTGGTTATGTACTTGAGGGCCGCTCGGTCGATGGCAGCTTTCGCTGGCATGTGCGACGGCGGCTCCCCTGACGACGGCTGTATGGCGGCCAGTCGCGACGACACCACTATCAATGCGCTAGACGTTCTCCATGACTCTGGATACGACCCTGGACGTGCCCTGCAAGCTTTAGTGAAGTGCCCTGTCCCTAAAGGAATTGAGAAAAAGTGGTCCGAGGAAGAAACTAAACGGTTTGTGAAAGGTATTCGCCAATTTGGCAAAAACTTTTTCAAAATAAGAAAAGACTTGTTGCCCCATAAAGACACAGCTGAGTTAGTTGAGTTTTATTATTTGTGGAAAAAGACTCCCGGTGCTAGTAGTAACAGACCACATAGGAGAAGAAGACAAGCATCATTGCGTCGTGTTCGTAACACTAGGAATTCTAGAGCAGGAACTCCCAAGGAACAAACTCCAGAGGCTACTCCAGCTGTCCCAGACACAAACGGTTCTAGACCTTCTCCCAATCCTAAAGAAGCGGGAGAAATGAGTTCAGTTACAGAGGACGAAAATTCAGAGGAAGATAGTGATTCACGGGACGCAGGAGACTTGGCTAAAGTTGACAATGGCAGACAAGATAATCCTGAGGACTCACCTAGCAGAATGCGCACCAGAAACAAATCAAAAGAACAAACAACACCAAATGGAAAGAAAGGGCAAGATGAAAGTGATAATGACTCGAAATCCAAGGCTAAACCTATTAAACCTACTGTTCAAAGTACAAATACAAATAATAATGTTACAGAGAAAGTACTTTCCTCACCAGTAAGCAAAGATGCCAAGAAGAAAGTAACCACCAATGGCAAAGTTGATGTCTCAAAGGTAAAGAAACGTCTTCCAGATGATACAAAACCTGAAATCTTAGATGGTGATGTTCAAATGAAAAAGAAAAAGTCTGAGAATCCCCCTGAGAGCCCATCAGAAAGCCTTACAAATGATAGTTTTCCTGCAATGGATGAAACTGCGGAGCCTGAACCAGAAGCCTGTGATTTCAGTTTTACTAAACCTGAAAAGGAAAATATTGAACAAAACAAAGAACCAGAACCTGAGAATAATGTTAAACCACCTGAGCCACAAATCAAAGTGGAAATAAATGACCCTCCACCAGTTATAAAAACTGAAAAGGATCCCTTACCGCCTGTGTTCAAGCCCACTAATGAAAAAGATGAAAGAAGTGTTCTTGACCTTAAAACTGATAATAATGGCCCTAAGACTGCTGAAATTATTGAACCAAGACCTCTTGCAATGCCTAGTGCAATATTCCCTAAAACAGAACTTATTATTCCAAAAGTGACTCCAATGACAACTGAACCAATGGAAAAGATAAAGATCAAAGAAGAAATAGATACTGAAGAGCAATCACTAAACTTACATAAGGAAGAGTTCCAGAAAGATCCGCTGTCACACAACTTCCCTGGACACCCAATTAACCAATCCAATAAACCACTCAATTTAGAAAATACAAACTTCTTTATCAAAGATAACCATTTGTACAACCCTAAACTGAACCACAATATCAAAATTGAAGGAGGAATTACTCCAAATATTTTCAATCCAGTTAACATTACCAAGGACAATTCAATTATCAGGAGTGCAAAGGATTTTGCAAGTGGAATGCCAGCATTTTCTTATCCTGCAAGTATGAATTTTGCCAGTGATGCCAATAAGCACAATCCTCATATGAACCCCCTGAAAACTGTTATCAAGCTTGAACCAAGAGATGAAGCTTCTGAAATGAAAAGTCAAAACACACCAGAAATATTTACTGCAACAATATCAACTGCTAGCAAAGTGGATTCGCCCAACGCGCCTCGTTTGGACTCATTACAAAGAGTTAGTCCATCACCAACTAACACAAGAGGCTCATCACCACCATCTATGGAACATCCAACAACTACAAATACTGAACCTATCTCTCCTGCAAATTCACAAGAAAACAAAGAATCTGATGTGGATGACAAACAACCTACTGACCTCAAGACTCAGCCTAAACTGGAAAACCAAAATACATCATTGAGACCACCAATATTCCCACCACCAGTTCGTCCTGAAAATCTTGGTGTGAGATCTACAGAAGCATCCAGCACGCCTGTGTCGCAAAGCATGCCTCCTCCTCCATTAAGCCAGCCTTCCATGGCAGGATTACTTCCTCCTGGCCCTCTCATTTCAGTGGGAAGTGGTGCAAATGTTGGTCCTTATGGTTTTATGCCTACTCCTCTGTATGGACATCCAGGTCACCCTGGCCTAGAAAAACCCAGCTCTTTACCACCACTTATCCAACAAGTGCCTCCTTCACATGGGCATCCTGGAAGTCTTATTCCACCACCATCAAGTCAAAATGACCCATCAATGCCACAAGATTTGAAAATCAAGCAAGAAGTTCCTGACAATATGCCTGCAAATCTCTCTACACAAAATGTGTCAGATCCCTTGCAGTCATTGAAGGAGGTTAAAGTGCCAGGATATCCAATAGGAAGTGCTATAGCACAACATCTGAGTACCGAAAGAGATAGAGAGTCGATATCGAGTGTAGAAAATAATAGCAGACCACCAAGTCAACCCACAAATGAGAGTTCAAATATGCCAAGTGCATTCCTGGGACCAAGAATTGATAGCATTAAGAAAGAGCCAGATTTTCTCCATCAACCGCATTTACCACCTACCAGCCAAGGTAATTCTGATACAGGCAATGCGCTTCCGCCAGTAAAGAGTCCACACACGCCTACACCTATTAAAAGTCAACCAAGTCACAATGGAACACCGGGACATCCTCATCCTTCGGCTACGACGTCACCTTTTTCAAGACACCTGGCGAGTCCATCACAGCCGCGACAAATATCAGCATCGCCTGTTCAACCAAATACACCGGTATCTCATTCGGCTTTGAATTTGATGAATCCAACGCCCTTATCGATACCATCGACAATACCTGGACCAGTCATGCACTCCGGTCAGCAACCTGGCCCTCCGCATCCTTTCGCATCTCATCTACATCACCCGCATCATCCCTTATTACATCCCTCGATATTCCAACTGTCAGCAGCGGCAGCGGCACACGCTATGCATCCATATTATCCGCATCCTGGGTACTCGATGCCGTACCCATATCCTTACGGTCCCTTACCGCAACCACATCCTATACCACCGATGCATCCCGCATCTAGTACCCCAGGAAGACACGATCCAGTGAAACCTTCGACGATAGAATCCACAACGATGCTCAGTTCCCATCATAGTACGAGTTCTTCTGTTACTACAAGATCGTTAAGAGAGATTTCAGAAAGTAGTGAAGATCCAAGAAATCCTAATGCAACAACTGAAAGACACCAACTTCACGAGACTACGATGACGCATCATCACTCCACCAGTCATCATAGTGCAGTACACACTAGTACAGAAAAACAACCAAACCATGCTGGCGGCGGAACAAATCATACTTTGTCGATATCTCACTCGACGTCGAGTAGTTCGTCTCAGTCGATACAACACAAAATTAACACGCAGCAAAAATCAAGCTCTCACTCGAGCTCCCCTCATCACTTGTCAGGCAGCGTATCCCAAACTACGAGCTCGTCATCGAGTGTCAACGTGACGAATAATCATAATCATACCCATCATCACTCGCACCATCTGGCGCATCACCCGGAGAGGTTGTCTCCTGCGGACTCAATGTTACTGCGTCATCATCCTAAAATGATACCTGGCAATCCAAACCATCTCATGATTCAACCGCCTTCCATGGGTCATCCTATGAGCGGTCTCGGCCTGCCTCCCGGCCCAGGGCCGAGCTCCATTGAGAGTCTTCGATTGCACGCTCAAGCTGCGGCCGGGCTACAATCCGCACACGCCAGATCGGGTTCGCCTCATCAAATGCCCCACGGCCATCCGCATTTACGAGGGCCACCGAGACCACTGCCGGACGAAAACACAGAACTAAAACTGGAAACACAATCACAACCCGACGAAGAAGAAATCCCGAGCCCCGCTCACATACCGCACGGTCCAAGTCCCGAACCGAAAATCGAGGACACCGAATGCCACAGATCTCAATCGGCGATATTTTTGAGACACTGGAATCGAGGCGACTACAATTCGTGCACAAGAACAGATCTGATTTTCAAACCCGTGCCAGACTCGAAATTGGCGCGGAAACGCGAGGAAAGATTGCGGAAACAGGCGGAGAGAGACAGGGAGGAGAGGGAGAAGATCGCTCAACAGGCTCACAGAAAGATCGCCACGCCGGAGAAACCCGACACGAAGCCGCCGTCGAGAGGCGCGATAGAGACGATAACGTCGCCCTACGACCGGTTCCCGCGGCCGCCCGGCTACCCCGAGACGCCGGCGCTGCGGCAGCTGTCCGAGTACGCGCGCCCGCACGCCGGCTTCAGCCCCGGCAACCTGCCGCGCCACTGCATGGACCCCATGCTGCAGTACCAGCTCAGCTCCATGTACGGCGCGGCCGGCGCCCGGGAGCGGCTCGAGCTCGAGCACCTCGAGCGGGAGAAGCGGGACCGCGAGATCCGCGAGCTGCGCGAGCGCGAGCTCAACGACCGGCTCAAGGAGGAGCTGCTCAAGAACAACGTCGGGCCGCGCGCGCTCGACCCGCACTGGCTCGAGATGCACCGGCGGTACGGCATGCCGCCGCCGCCGCCGCAGGGCGCCATCCCCGTGCAGTTCGGGCTGTACCCGCCGGGCCACGGGCCGGCCGCGCTGTCGCAGCTGGAGCGCGAGCGCCTCGAGCGGCTCGGCATCCCGCCGGCCGCGCCCGCCGCGCCCTCCGCGCCCGCGGCCGCGCCGCCGCACCACCCGCACCACCCGCACCCCGGCGTGGCGGCCGCGCAGCTCGAGGCGGCCGAGCGGCTGGCGCTGGCGGCCGACCCCATGGTGCGCCTGCAGATGGCGGGCATCAACCCCGAGTACCACGCGCACACGCACGCGCACACGCACGCGCACTCGCACACGCACCTGCACCTGCACCCGGGGCAGCAGGCGGCGCAGGCGCAGCAGGAGGCGCTGGCGCTGGGCCCGTACCGGCCGCTGCACCCCGAGCTGCTGGGCGCGGTGGGGCGGCCGTACGCCGAGCAGCTGGCGCAGCAGGCGGCGGCGCACGAGCAGCTGCAGCGCCAGATCCTGCTGGAGCGCGAGCGCGGCTTCCTGCACCCGGCGCACCACGAGGAGTTCCTGCGCCAGCAGCGCGAGCGCGAGCTCAAGGTGCGCGCGCTGGAGGAGGCGGCGCGCGCGTCGCGGCCCTAGTGCCCCGCGCCCGCCGAGTCCGCCGAGCCCGCCGAGCCGCGCGTGTGAGTGCCCCGACGGACCACTTTTTCAGGAGTATGTGTACGATTAAGATACGTGTAATTTATATTTATGAGTTTTTATATTTCGGTAGCCGCATGGTCGTGTAGTGCGCTTGATTTCCATGCTCAAATTTATTTCTTAACCGCTAGTCATAATTAGAATTTTATTTGTGGAGAGCGAGGACCTCCGGATGTGGCGCGTTTGCGTGTTTTTTAAATTATTGTTTCGCGAATGACAGTGCCGATGAGCCGAGGTGCCGGTGACGGGCCGCGCGTCGCCCGGTCCCCGCGGCGCCGTCGCTTGTTTTACATTATGTTCATGACATAACGATATAAAATATAATATTATGTAATGATAAAATTATGAAGTTGTATAAAACAGAGTAGGGACTGTGACTTGCCTTTCTAATCGACTTGCCTTTTATGTAATTGACCTGTAGTAACTTTCTTACTCTATAAACTAAGGATAAGGAAGCGTCATATTTCCCTTCGATTTTATCTACAGAGCATAATTTTATCGTTTTACGTGAAAGTTTTATGTGTAGCTGTAACGCTAATTAAGTTGAGAGAAACGTAAGATATGTATTTAATAATATAATATGGAAGAAGCTAGATTCACATATCAATGTAAGATTGTGGTCTGCCACAAAATGACTGTTTATTGATGTGTCATCTTATCTTCGTTTGATAATGCCAGTGCGCAAATCTGCTTCTGAGTCGCGAACAATGTTGCGCCAGAGTTTAATGTGAAAAGAATGCAAGATCACGTTAGAATTCTTATCAGTAAATGTAATTTTGTTCATTAGAGTACTAGAGTATATACGGTGCATTTGATATGACTGCTAATTTTAATTGCTATAGAGTTCAAAATGGTCTCTTACTTCCTTTTCGAGTTGGTTTCAAAGCAAATTAAATTGATATTAGTAGGTCGGCATAAATGAGGAAGTGTGTTACAGTATATTTTCCTCAGTGTTAAATATTGAACATTAATAAACTAACAGGACGACGCTAATCATGTATTGTTAACCAATTATGACCAATAAATAAATATTGTGTCGAGTCGAGAGTGTTAATAAGCGTTTTTTACAGTCTTGTCAGCTTGTATCGCGAAGGAAACGTCTCGACTTAGAAATATACACCGTTTGTGAGGACATCACAAGTGTCTTGTAGCATTTTACATAACAAATTATCATATACAAGTTATGTTGAATTATGATTTATACTCATAATAAAAATAGTTACTGTTATCTGCTTGTCAATATTTTTGAGGTCTATTGGACTGCGCAGCGACGCTTACGCAGCTTCCGTATTTTCGGGTTTATCCGTCGCTATTACTCATGCCGTCATCTGGCTTTGAGTGAAAAGGATGGCGAGATTAGAAAAGATGGAAACAGTGTAGAGAGAAGCCTTGCAGGTCCCTCCAATTTTCTAAAAGAAAATTTACAATATTCTCGAAGTGAACTTTAAAGTTGCTCCCGAGGTATTTTGTGACACAAATGTACGCAAGCAACGCCGCGGGCAAAGCAAAATTATAAAGTTACATAGTTAGAAACTGTGTAAATATTTATGAAAACTAGCAGTCGTATCATGTAGCAGACAAATGATAATTTAAATTTGTAAATAGAGAGATTTCGTAAAACGCCACTGCAAAATGATATCCGAATTAGTTAAGTACAAAAATAATTTCCAACGCAATAATAAGTTAGTTTGGTTCCCATTTTGCAGTAGCAGTTTTTTTGAAATATTGCTAATCTACTATAATTTATCTGCGTAGTAATTCATAGCACGGATGTATCGGTTGGTTGGGTATTGGGATGAAGTTAATTCTATCTGAGCTCTAGACACCGTAAATGTAATTGGGAATATATTTATTACCTCTTAAAAATTCTAAAAATGTACATTTTTTATGCCAAAGAAAAATATGTGTCTTGAGATTCTTATTGGCTGCTCTTTACTAATTTTAACTTTATTTTGAATACGAATCCCTGTTTTGAGCGAGTGGTTTTAGCAAGGAAGCGCGTACGCACTTACGCAGCGTCAATTTACACGCACGCGGCGTTAGATATACATCCGTGCTATGGTCACTACTAGGTGTAGGTGCATACGTGCGATTGAAATGGTTTTCACAATACTTATTGTGAATTAATTAAAATAAGTGGTTAGAAGAAGTCATCTTGTAAATTAGGATTGTAATTTTTGCCCGTGTACACATTCAATAATTCTATTGCACTATAACTGTAATATAAATTCCCTTTGTAAGAAAGAGAACTGTTAGATTTGAGTAAAGAGTTGAAATATTTCTAGATTTCACAATATCGCTTGGTAGATAGGTATTATGTTGATAATGCCATAGTTACTTTCTGATATTTAAAAGAGGAAATGAGTATTATTTTTAGAGACAAATTATATCTTAATTAATTAAGAGGTTGCGTGTCGGTTTAAAACTTCATTTATTTAGACAATAAGGTTAAATGGATGTCTTAGTGCTTTTGTGTAAATTTTTTTGAATAATATATGTGAAAAAAATCAAGTTCGTGTTTCTATTCTCACCTCTGCTCAGAAATTTCCATGAATTTATGTAAATTCGATATTTTTCCTTATTATTAACATATCGCTAACAATGCTTAAGTAGGTAATTAATTAATATGAAAATGGAAAAGTTACAAGGCGATTGTCTTCAAATGAAGTGGTTACTTAATTTTTATTGCCTTGGAATTTTGGAGTTGCGCACCTACAACCTAAGTTTTACGTAAAGAAAGGGATGAGATGCGAAAGTACTTAACATGTACTTACGCATCTCATTTAAAATCGGTTTGATTGCAGTGCTTTGCTCTGTATAAAAATAATAATCTACTCGTCTGCAACTCGTGTTCAGCCTACTTCAGAAAAGTACTTGTGAAAAGTTTCTGCAGTATTGAGCTTTCGATTTTTGCATAAGCCATAAGACGTCAAGGAAGGACCCAACATGGGCTATTACCTATTTATTCTGTGCATGGGTCAAAATTCCGTCACACCTTGACAGTAATGTGTGAGTTTTCGAGCGTTTTTCTATGTTTTACGATATTTGTACTAGAATTATTTTGGAAGCGTAACTAGGTGATAGATTGATCGATATTGTACTAGCCGCCGTCAGAGTAAAGGATCTGTGATAAATACAGCATTAAAATAGACCAATGGGTCTCACAAGCAATACCGGTTTGCTGGCGAGCGTGCCGCAAAAACACACACTTGCAAAACAGAAGGTTGGTTCCGTAACAACTTATTTAAAATCTCCACGATACCACTGCACTCAAATGATGAGGCGCTTTGACAAAAGATGTTTGTTTAACACAACAAAACGTGACTGCATAAATCTGCATCGTTATGACTGCATAAACGTGACTGCATCTTTGAATTCACTTCGTAAGTAGTCGCCTTGTGTAATTTTCTTTAAATTTTCAATTAATTAAATCAAAGTTTTCCAATCACCGTGGGCTCCGCGCGGTGATACCTACCTAAGTCACGTTATACCACATACCTGTGCTCTACACTTAGGAATAGGTAATGGGTGCCCGCAGTGAAACGTACGGGGGTAGGTAAAGACCAAAAGACATTATTATTAACTAAGTAATCCTACATTTGCCAGTGGCTCTACCAATTCATTTGATGTGGTAAGTAGGTACCTACTAAACGACAAACACTTATTTTCTAACATTGACATGCAGAACCCTGATTAATCCTACTTATCATTTTCCAGAGCAACGTCGAGCTGCGATGTGACGTCACCCCAGCGCCGTTCATGCTGCGGCCCTACGCTGGTCTCTACAACCCCTTCCCCCACTCTTGCTCGGTGCTGTGCAACCACCCCGCCGATACCGAAGCCAAGGAGTACGTGAAGCGGGTTAAAGACTCTTGGGTAAGTAAGAGTCGAGCTGCGATGTGACGTCACCCCAGCGCCGTTCATGCTGCGGCCCTACGCTGGTCTCTACAACCCTTTCCCCCACTCTTGCTCGGTGCTGTGCAACCACCCCGCCGATACCGAAGCCAAGGAGTACGTGAAGCGGGTTAAAGACTCCTGGGTAAGTAATTGAGCTGCGATGTGACGTCACCCCAGCGCCGTTAATGCGGCCCTACGCTGGTCTCTACAACCCCTTCCCCCACTCTTGCTCGGTGCTGTGCAACCATCCTGCCGATACCGAAGCCAAGGAGTACGTGAAGCGGGTTAAAGACTCCTGGGTAAGTAAGAGTCGAGCTGCGATGTGACGTCACCCCAACGCCGTTCATGCGGCCCTACGCTGGTCTCTACAATCCCTTCCCCTAATCTTGCTCCGTGCTGTGCAACCATCCTTCTGACACCGAAGCCAAGGAGTACGTGAAGTGGGTTAAAGACTCTTGGGTAAGTAAGAGTCGAGCTGCGATGTGACGTCACCCCAGCGCCGTTAATGCGGCCTTACGCTGGTCTCTACAATCCCTTCCCCCACTCTTGCTCGGTGCTGTGCAACCACCCCGCCGATACCGAAGCCAAGGAGTACGTGAAGCGGGTTAAAGACTCCTGGGTAAGTAAGAGTCGAGCTGCGATGTGACGTCACCCCAGCGCCGTTCATGCGGCCCTACGCTGGTCTCTACAACCCCTTCCCCCACTCTTTCTCGGTGCTGTGCAACCATCCTGCTGATACGGAAGCCAAGGAGTATGTGAAGCGGGTTAAAGACTCTTGGGTAAGTGTTATAATGTAGTTTAAAAGACCTTCGAGTACCCGCGAATCGAGACAATAGAAATCAATATTGATACCGCGGTCTCGTGCGACCGCTTAGGATTTGATGGGTTAAAATCTGTCTAAGACCTTTTAATATTATTGACACCACGATACACTCAATGAGATACTCCAGAAGTCTCCTGGGATTAAATATTATAATATTTAGGTACCTAGGTACTCTTTGTTGGTACCGACGTACTGCCATGTCGTCACGGTCATAAAGCAATAAATTGTCAAAAATCAGCAGCAAGTAATAAAGGCGTTTAATGAAATCAAACCCACAACCTCTGGCATGGTAGACGCCAACCACTAGGTAGGTCATGCGCCGTACACGTAGAGTCGTAGAGGTCACATAATGATGACGGCGACATTGACTTTATAATTTAGCAAAGTTACTAGCCAATTTAAATGGATTTAAACGCATTAATATATCATTTTACTTGATTTGTATTTGTACCTTTAATAGCTATATCATTAAAACATTTGCATGACTAATTAAACAGTCCAATCATCATAAATAAACTACCTAAGTAAGTACTGCAGCCGCAACACATTTGAAATATCATTTATGCGCAATTTTCCTTGAACACAGTTTGAATATTAGTTTTTGTTAATATTATTTTATTTCTATAAACAGAAACAAATCAAATAACATAAATACACTTGCATAAACATAAATACACCTATTAAAATTAATCAATCAATAGTTCATACGGAAAATGTGTATATTCGTAGCTACTAATAAGCACTTATTAGGTACCTACTTAATTAATATCTACACCATGTTTGAATTTAAAGCACGCAGTTTTTTAATCAATACTTATGTAATGGCAATTTCTAATAAGAAATTGATTAATAAATCGTAGTAGCATTGAATAAATAATCATGGGAAGAAAAGTAGGTAAATAAGAATCGTTAAAAATAACGTATACTGTTTAACGATATTTTTTATAACTTCGTAGCTATTAATACCTAAAATCTTGTTTTAGCTCTTGGAGGGAAAAGCCCATTTTCTGCACGAAGATTTGTCGAAGTTCCAAGAGCAAAATGCCGCCGAGAAGAATAAGACGCCCCATGACATCGTCACTGAAGATATGTTTAGAAGGTAGGTACAAGCAATTGCTGAAATAAGTAGGTACCTAACTACTTTGATATTTTTAGAGTTAAATCAGTTAAATCACTGACGAGTAAGCCATTCAAAAGATACTAAGTAACACATTTCCATCTACATACTTATCTTATTAAGTAGGTAAGTTTGTTCCCAAGTCTAGAAAAGAATTGTAACCCTCTTTATGCGAGTAGGTACTACAGCTTTTTTTGGATAGGCAGGTATAGTCAGCGCCAAAAATTTGATGACACAACCGTTGCGTTGCGAACTCTTTGGTTACTTTAGGTGTCACGAACTATTTGATGCTGTGTATTAAATTAATACATGACTGAGTAGTACCACAGGTAGGTACTACAGTCATATAATAATCTTGTATTCTCTAACAGGTATACCGAAACAGACTCGCGACCTCTCACGCCAGCGCCGACACTGGCCAGCGGCAAGTCTCGGGGATCCAGGAGGTGCCTCACTCCCGACCAGCCGCACCAGAGGACCACGATCGTGCTTGACTTGCGCAGGAGTCACAGTCAGGTACATATCGGAAGTACATACCAGGAAGTCGGCGTTTGCCCGGGCCCATTCTTTTGCACGCGCTTAGTTCTTCTCTGATTAGCAGTTGACTGAGCAGCGGCATGGAGCAAACTAACGCGCTATGGTGGGCTAGCGGTCCTGTTTGACCAGGGCCGCGATGAGAAAACCTCTGTAAAAAGTACTGGAGGAGGGGATCTGTGTCCACAGTAAGGTGTCCAACGTATTTCATTATGTTGAGGATTACCTACGTGCAATCAATCACATACCTACGTGCATTCTGGAATTTTCCCAAAAATGTCTCTTGGTTCTTCTCAGAACTTATACCACAGAGTTTAAGTCTCTTGAAGCAGCGTTGTTGCAAACTTTTCACCTGTATTAAAGGTCGAATATATTACCTACATGTAAGAATTTACGTAAATAATACTACGACTCGCACGTAAGCGTGGGACATACAAGCCTTAGAGAAATCTTACATACCCATTTATTTAAAATTTTGCAAACTCACTAACTAAAACTAATCGTACTCTGGTAATCTTTTCCAGGAAACCCTATACTACCACGGCTACACAACATCAGACCTGACAGCGGGTCACACGACCAGCGTGACCAACGACAGATCTACTCTACCGTCGCTGAATCTTTCCGATGGAGCTCACAACCGCCTCATTAAGGGGCAGTGTGAACAGCTGCCCCCTCTTGCATCTCCCCTGGTTCTGTCGCAGAGGACAGTCCCGGTGAAGGAGCCCCAAAGTGTACGGGTCGCAAAGAAGGTAAGTTAATTCTATTGGTTATGCTCTAAAGATTCAACCACCCAACGCAATCGCCGGCGCGATCACAGGCCAATGACAGGTCGCGCGACCCATGACAGTTCCCGCGACCTGTCATTGGTCTACTCTAGTTCTTAGCAGAAGACAGAACCGCTGTAAGAACCCTATGTAAGTATTACTTACAGACAGTTTGATGAAAAGGTAGTGTGAGCAATGAGCATTAACCATAATGTATATGCATCACTCTGTATTGTCAAGCTTTTAAATCATATTTAGTCCTAATGTTTCCCTATTTTAAGCTCTATGTGTTACGTAAGGTGTGTCAATCAATATTATGTTAGATTAATAACCTTTGGTTATCAATGTTATTGATATTTAGGTACTCTAAGAATTACTAGACCGTTGAAAATCACCAGATAAGCTTGTAATCGATATTTTACTGGCGTCAACCGTTACCAGTTCCAGTTTAGACTTTGAATCGAGCGAGTGTTACTTACGTTAAAAATATTAAAGAATGTTGCCATTTCTTGTGTCGAAAACGAAGTTGCTATCGATAAAAAAGGATAAGCCGAGAGAAAATAAAGCAAAAGAGAAGAGTTTTTATGTTGCTGGCGACAATTTAAGCACAGTAAAACCTCGACGGATTAAACGAAAACCTTTGAACATCCCTCCTATAATTCCACTTTCTCCTTGCGACTGCAGCTTGATGCACCTCAGTAGGATTGTTATCAACTACGCCCCAAAGACAAGGAAAAGGGGTGCATCCAACATAGTGTCTACACCATCTCTGGGCACCACTGGGCAGAAGAAAAGGATGAAACTACCAAGTGTCCAAATAAAGAAGAAGCACCCAACCTTGATGTATGATAGCGACGCATTTTTCAAGAAGTTAGAGGTACTAGGTCATTCTTAGTAGCATAATTTTGTCTATGGTTAACTCATTTAACTGACTACGCCCTTAGACAACTACTTTCGTTAGGTATTGATTTCGAACCGACGAAATCGCGAAGGTCCATCCACGTTTTTGTATCGTATTTTTACTGTTTTGTATTTTGGTGTGTTCTATGAAGCTTTCTCGAAAACCAATCAACCGAAGTCGCATTTTTAATAGCTCTATATCGTTACAGAATCAAATCAAGGCACTGAACCTGGGTAAAGCAGTAAAGAGCAAGAACAAAGCTGAAGCTCCCGCATCTCAGCGCTCAAAATCTGACAAGGAGCCTAACGAAGACGCAGACGAGGTCATTGCTAATGGTGACGATGGAGGTAGGAAGAAAAATGTATACCTGAGTACTAAGGTTAACATTTAAAAAAACATTTATTTTAAGCAGGATTCTTTTGTCACGTTCAAAATAGATGAACACTTTCGCCCGTATTCACTAACAGTACAATGAGGTCTCACAGTGCTCAGGGTGACACACGAACCAATACAGAGCTCTATTCAACGCTATGCGTTCGATTTGCATTGTTTGTGAATAAGGGCGTTATTCCTCAGATAAACTAGCTTATTCAATATACCTTTTTAGACGCGCGGTAGACGATCTCTTCTTCCATACTCGTAACGTAACAGATTAGACGAAGGAAACAAAGGGGCATTTTCTAAAAACGTTTATTTCAATATTGCTGTAGGGGAAAGTAGAAGACGCGGGAAGCGCCGGCGCAAAGGCCGCGGCGCAGGCAGCGACCGGCTGACGTCAGCCGGGCTGGCGGCGCAGACGCAGCAGGACCCTGAAACACAAGTATGTAAACACTTATTATGTATTAGCTTTTGTCCGCTGCTTCACCCGCGTGATATTTAGTTTGTCACAGACCGTCATAAATTATAGCCTATATGTTATTCTGGGTTATAAAGAATAATACTGTAAAGTTTCATCAAAATCCGTTCAGTAGTTTTTGCGTGAAAGAGTAACAAATCCATCAATCCGACATCCAAACTTTCGCATTTATAATATTAGTAGGATTTTCTTTTGTTTTTTAAGTCACACCGTAACAGTATGACATCATGACTGTTTATAATATTAAAATTTAGGCATGTCGTGCAAGCCATTAGAAAAAAAATTAGGTACCTAGGTTTAAGAAACTTGCAACTAGTGGCGCTTGCGTGTCGACAAATGTGTGGCGACACTACAAGATGCCTACTCCTGCTACTCATACTTTTTTTTTAAATATTATTAGTAATTTCATTTCTTATTGCACACTTGAAATTACTAGTACTTTCTTTAGCCCCTCGTTCTAAGCTAAATATGCTTGTGTCACGAGTGAGCTCACCACAATAATCGAGCGGCGGCCGAGACCAAACCCGCGTTCCCCGGATCACGAGTCGGCCAATCCCACCCCTTCACCGTTCGGCTATCGTGGCTTGTTTCGGCTATAGTTACGACATTAACATACCTACCCTCAGACACCTCTAAAGATTATCTTCGAAATATTAGGTTGATCAATACCTGAATCAAAACACATAAACATCATGGTCTACATGTTCTAAAGCCCGGTCTGTGAGCACGTAGAATTTTGTCCAATGACCCCAAGCTTCCCATCCGTATTGCTCGCGCGTAATTAGGTATATTGCTGTCGCGACTGTGCGACGGGCGCCCGCAGTGAGAGTAGGCGCATACCGTTGATTTTTAGTTGGCCGATAGTTGTGCCCGATTTCAAATTATATGAAGAATCGGCCAAATCGAATCGGTGTAGTGTGCGCACTCCCATACATGCCCAAACTGATCAACAGTCCGACTAATAACTATCGGCCGACGAAAAATCAACGGTGTGCGCCTACTTTGAGTGTGCGAGCGCGACAGCAACATAATTACGCACGAGCGATAAGGATGGGTAGCTTGGGGTCATTGGACAAAATTCTACGTGCTCGCGAACCATACTATACTCTCCTTCAGATTGCTGGAATCGTCACCGACTCCCAAAACCCCAGCTCCCGAGGTTCCGTGGCGGAGTCGGCTGATGATGACATCATAATCCCGCCAGTCGTGAAGGTGGGACCGGCCAGGAAGACCGACTCGTTCCTGGATGATGACATACTGAAGTACTTGCACAGGGAGGTCGATGAGGAGGCCATTGAAACGGAGTTTGACACTAAGGTGAGGTTGATAGAGATTAAAAAAACCTGTGGCCATAGTCCTAAAGTCTATAATGACTTGATTACTCTGAAACGCTACTCCTGAAGTTAGAAGGTACCTAGTTTTGTAATTCACTTCGCTTTTCACTTGCATAAAGTGATTCACCATATAAGGTATTAATTACCTACCTACAAAGGTTAAACCAACATTATTTGACGAACTCAATTGCCTGATCCTAGATGCCCAAAGTACAAAACGACCAAATTCTTATTTATCTCAGTATTTAAAATTCAGCAAAATCCGCTACCATATTGATTCTACCATTGATCTTCACTGTGTGCGCAATGACAGCGCCCCTAAGTGACCGAAATTATCTTAGACTTGATATTTATCTTAGCTTATGAGTGCTTTTTGCGCACATAATTCGCAAAATCTTCAAGCTAACTAGCAAGCCGCCCCGGCTTCGCACGGGCTCTAAGTATACATAAACCTTCCTCTTGAATCACTATCTATTTGAAAAAACCGCATCAAAATTAATTGCGTAGTTTTAAAAATTTAAGCACACATAGGGACAGACAGCGGAAAGCGACTTTGTTTTATATTCCTAAGTCATTACTGACAGCTGAAAATAGTGACCGAGTTCTTCTCAGCACTGGCCCATTTATTGTCCTGAAGCAGTGGTATGGTTAATACTGGGACGTGTAAAAGTGCTTTTTTAAAGCCTATTTACAGAAATAAATGAGTTTTATGAGTTTTTTTTATTCGTTCAAGTATACCTTATGGTCCACAGAGACGCTACGTCCTCGAAGAAGCGCTTCGGACGCGCCCCGACCGCCAGTACGGGCAAGAGATGCAGGCTCTGCTGAAGGAGTTCAAGGTGCCCAAAGTAAGCCTGGGCGACTGGCTGCACATACCGAGGGTCTTCTCAAGGCAGAACGGACAGTTTTCACTGCCCATTGATACTGCGGCGCTTGAAGGTGAGATCTCTAAACCAGATAGGCGATCAGAAATCAATAACAGTTATCTTCGAACTCACCTGGGGGACTGGCTGCAGATTCCAAGGGCTTCTAGCGCTAGAACGGACACGGGACTATTCCCACCTCTCGTTCCCACCACTGCAATTCCTGTGTAGTCAGGATCTACAGCTTGACCGCCATAAAAACCCAACCAATGAAGGTCAAGTTTGTCCCGGTGGAAAGTTAAACTGTCATTGGACCCGCAACGAAATTAATCAGAAGAACATAGGAGGAATTAAGGTTCGACTTCCCTTCAGAACGGACAGTTTACTCTGGCTATAAACAGTACAGCGCTCGAAGCCGAGACCTGTGAACCAGATAGGCGATCAGAATAGCAGTTACTCTATTTTCGGACTCACTCGGAGCGTCAGTACGGGCAAGAGATGCAGGCTCTGCTGAAGGAGTACAAGGTGCCCAAAGTGAGCCTGGGCGACTGGCTGCACATACCGAGGGTCTTCTCAATGCAGAACGGACAGTTTTCACTGCCCATAGATACTGCAGCGCTTGAAGGTGAGATCTCTAAACCAGATAGGCGATCAGAAATCAATAACAGTAATCTTCGAACTCACCTGGGGGACTGGCTGCAGATTCCAAGGGTCTTCTAGCGCCAGAACGGACACGGGACTATTCCCACCTCTCGTTCCCACCACTGCAATTCCTGTGTAGTCAGGATCTACAGCTTGACCGCCATAAAAACCCAACCAATGAAGGTCAAGTTTGTCCCGGTGGAAAGTTAAACTGTCATTGGACCCGTAACGAAATTAATCAGAAGAACATAGGAGGAATTAAGGTTCGACTTCCCTTCAGAACGGACAGTTTACTCTGGCTATAAACAGTACAGCGCTCGAAGGTGAGACCTGTGAACCAGATAGGCGATCAGAATAGCAGTTACTCTATCATCGGACTCACTTGGAGCGTCAGTACGGGCAAGAGATGCAGGCTCTGCTGAAGAAGTACATGGTGCCCAAAGTGAGCCTGGGCGACTGGCTGCATATACCGCGGGTCTTCTCAAGGCAGAACGGACAGTTTCACTGCCCATAGATACGGCAGCGCTTGAAGGTGAGATCTGTGAACCATTCTCCGTATACAAAGTACATGATAGTTTTAATTCTTGTGAAAGCACGAAAACGCAAACAGAAATAAAGTATGGGTAATCGAGCGAGATGATTGTCTTTCTTTCTTTATAGTGCAAAGCACTGGAGGTAAGTCGGTCCTTAACTTCGACAAACTTGACTTTCTTTGGTTGTGTTTTTACTGGGCGGTCAAGCTTACCTAACTTCGAACTCCTGTGTTCTGCTGATTAATTTCGTTGAGGGTCCAATGACAGTTACAACAGACTTGACCTTCACTGGTTGGGTTTTTACTGGCGGTCAACCTGTAGAGCCTGGCTACACAGGAGTTGCAGCGGTGGGAACGAGAGGTGGAAATAATCCTTTGTCTATCATTCGTATTTGCATACTTGTTTCAGGCTTGACGCCAATGAACTACGCGGCAAGATTCGTGACTGTGAAGAAGTCGAAACAACTTCTCTATCTGACAGTGCTCAGGAAGTTTAGGTCGCGTGGCTACAGGGTGCCTATTGAGGTAAGTTATGGGTCAATATAATCGTTCAATAGCAATCAGGTATCATCAGATCAGTCCCTACCATTAAAATTAAAATCGGCTTGGGGCACACTGAAAACCAGGGCCTTCCTCACGCCACATGCTGAGTGGGGTCCCATTGCGATGGGAATCGCTGTTGCGACAGGGTGGAATTACTCAGTTCACATTTTATTTCCTTGTAATATTTAGTTACTATTTCTGTCTTTTTTTCCTTCCGTATACTTTCTTTGTCCATCTAAATGATGTTCATCGTAATTAATGTTTCTTTCTTTCTTTCTTTCTAAAGGTTCTATGAGTGCCTGAACCTTTCTGAATTCGACTTATCCCTCCACTTTTCTTATCAGGGGAGTCAAGTCCTTACACCTTTTCTTTGTTTTTGGACAGTCTGCCTCTGTCTCTCAAGTATCTGGTTATGAATGAGAGGCACCAGTAGAGTGGTAGATAGGTACTACGTAAATGGGGTCAGATCCCCGAAGTCTAAAAATTATGAAAAAGAAAAGCTTTGCAGGTTTTTTCTCATTATCTGCAACATTTTGTTAAGTGAAAACTTTTTATATTGCAGAACTTAGAAGAAGGTCTAATACTGATGATGGGTGGCATCTTAACTGAGAAGCAGGCCAGCAATTTCAAAAGCATTATGGACTGGGAAACGTATGAGGAGGAGGAGAACATTCCAGATGACATCAAGCTGACTCTCCTCGACACTGGCTTTAAGAAACCCATGGTTGACGAGACTGGCGAAAATGGGGAAGTACTGGTGAGTTAGTAGCCTGGCTTTTTAAATGGGAGCTTTCGTTTTTGTGCTCACCACTGTCTGAGCCACTGGCGAATGACAGGACTTTACAGTGGCGCTAACTGGTTAGTTCAAAGAATTATTACGGGTCTATCGCATAACTGATTCAAAGCCTGTTGTATGGAAGCGGCACAGGAGGGGTGACATAATCTCGTTAAAGTCTCGCTAATGTTTGACTTCACATAAAGACCCTTCTGTGCCGCTCCCATACCTCAGGTACTAAATCAGTTCTGCGCTAAACCTCTCAGATATCATACTATCTAATGTATAATATCGGTACTAATTTATTTTCCTTTTTGTTGTAGTCTGACGAGAACACGATAAAGTTCCGGACGTGGTGTGGGCTGTGCGCCATTTGCGAGCGAATGTACGGGCGGTTCCCACCTAGAGATAAAGATCCGCCTGATGGGGTAAATTGTTTTTTTGTCTATGACATAGATAATACTTGCAACCCGGCCAAGTTGTCTGCGGCGCACCTCGCTGAATGCGACTCCCTCGCACCACCAGAGCGTCGATGTGACGTCACGGCTGCCAGGCCAGGTGCGCAGTTAATGTGCGGGTTGTAGCCGTTGTAGGTTGAATGTACCTCTTTTTAGCGTGATTTGAGAGTTTTGTAACTAAAAAAACTGCTTTTTTGTTTTTTCAGATGGAGCTAAGCGATTTCACAATGGTGGAAACCAAGTTGCCAGTTCTCAAAGTTCATAAGGGCCTCGTAGAAATTCTGAATGTAATAAGGGAAAGATAATAGTTAATTTATAATTTAATTTGTTATTAAATAATTTATTTAGATAAAATATACTTTTAGAACTTTCTATGTGATCATTTTATTTCCCTTTACAACTAGGTAATTATTCCAAAGATCGTACATAACAATAAAAACATTTATTTTGTTGATGAACTCATTAATGTGGATAAGAACATGGGAACATTCCCGGAACATCTGCATTTTCTAGTCTAGAGTCCAGAGTGGGTACAATGCTTCCTTCAAATCAACAGCCCAAAGCTGCATAGAGCTGTTCGACGAGGTTATCAGCAACAGCGCCCTCCTTCGTTCGACTTCGATTAGCTCGGATAGATACCGAACGAACGAAATGTCAGCAGAACAAACAAAAAGCGCATAGTGATGTGACTTGATTTAGCGGTTGACAAATTTGCTTTGATTGAACTAATAAAAATATTAAGGCAATAATTATGTGCTATTGCCTTAACATCTGTAATAGTTCTTGACAAACAAAAACGAAATATATGAAACTTTATATGATTTCATTTCATTTATTTCGTTCCTAGCTTGATTAAAATATTAATAAAGCCACATATACTCTTAATAATATTGGAGATTTTATGACCCATTAGGCAAACAAAAAAAAATCCTCTGACTATTCTATCCTAATCCTACAAATAAAAGCTATTATTGATGACAAAATAGCCGTCACTTTCAATCTTATTCAATCATTGTTCAATCAGGTTGTCCATGTCCCATCTCTAGAACTCATAGTCTGACTGGGGGGGCGCTGGTGCTCACATGTATTGGTGTTACTATTTTATTAAAATGTCCGAAAGACACTGGAACATTCATTGATCTAGTCGTAGTATTATCAGTCAGAACTTTATCTTTGAAACTTATGAAACCTGGTTAAAAGAGAATAATTAATTAAAGAGTTTAATTATTAACTGTTTTTTGGTTTAAATGTGCTAATACTGCTATTATACAACACGTTGCATTTGTTAACTAAAAATTTTAGGGTAGCTTTTATCATTTATATGGCAACCATAATCACAGCGTTCTGTCAAATCTG
Source organism: Ostrinia furnacalis (assembly GCF_004193835.3). NCBI lineage: Eukaryota > Metazoa > Arthropoda > Insecta > Lepidoptera > Crambidae > Ostrinia > Ostrinia furnacalis. The sequence goes on along the minus strand of NW_021133449.1, from coordinate 253,179 downwards.
ACGTTTATCAATCATAAAATAGTTCGTCTTTTGGCCACCACGTTTATTTTGGACTGTGTAACGAATTTATTTTTATGTTAATGAAAAATAAACATCTTGGCCGTTAACCGCTCGCATGGTATAATTCACGCGTGACGAAAGTATAGTTTATTAAATTTTTTGATATATTGACACAATGAATACTGACATGGATTCATCGAATGCGGATGGTAAGCGGCATCAAATTTATAAATAACACACCGCGGTGGTGTATTTACGTATTCTAAAATTACTAATTACCGCGTGAACTAAATTTGGTACTATTTGGCAGAATATTACGTGACTGCGCTTCAAATTTTTGACTACTGCGGTGCAGAAAGCTCGGGGACGTTACGGGTTGACGCTCTGATGGATAAGTTTGCCCCATTCATCAAAACTAACAAGTAAGTAGTTAAACTCTTTCGTAGTATTTAGTTACTGAATATTGCCCTTTTTCACTCTAATCTCAACGTGTTGTTTATTTCTTCATAGAGCTGAATACAGCTACTTGAAGTCCTTGTTGGATCCTGGCCAGAACAACCCTGAAGTGAATGTGATAATCCTGGCAAAAGCTTTGCACAAGTACAGCGAGAGTCAGAAGTGTAAAGTTGATCTTGATGAGAGGTAAATAAATCTTTGTTTTGTACACAGTTTTTTTATTAAACAAAATAATAATCTTTATTGACTCACACAAACATTGAAAACATACATGAGATGTTTACACCGTTTATTCGTTATTTGTTTCCTTATCTTATCAAGGTTTAAAAACTTATGTGCAGTGTTTACTCTAGGTACAATCAATTGACTTAAACTCTCCTTTTATTTATTGTTGTAGCGCTAGATAATTTGACAAAAACAAGTAAACAAACTTTCAATAATACTTATTTTTTCAGCTTCAATTTGAGGTGTGGGCAAGCTCCGCATGATTCAGACTCAGGGATATCATCTGATGGTAATTTAAACCATAATCATTTGAAATATATCTCTATTTAAATTAGCACTTTAAACGCAACGTCTGTATCTCCCTTGTAGGCTTCCAACTGCTGGAAGATTTACAAAGCGAGCTGCGTGAGAAGGCACACTTGGCCCACCAGCTCCGCAACCAGCTGGACTTCACGGACCGCCAGCACGAGGAGGTGCTGGCTACGCTCACAGCTGAGCGGGACTCGCTGCGGGGACATTTGAACATGTAAGTCAAAATTATTTACATTGCTAATTGAGTAGGAATAGCAAACAATTTAATAGTCCATTTCGAAAGTATCTAAAAGAACAGTGTTGTAATCTATCAATTAACAACTGATTGAAATATTTCATTGCTTTGAAATTCACCCAATTGTAGTCCTTAATATGTAATAGAAAAGAAAATAATCATTTTTGTAGGTTGAGTCATAAATAATTTTCTTGCTCAATTGAACTTCAGTGAAACATTACTACCTAATCACTTTTGCATTATTTCTAATGGATAGAATGCATTAATGTGGTCTTTAAATACATTTTCTATATTTCTTTCAAGCTAACAAAAGCTCTAAAAGATAAGGTAAAAATACTTCCTTGTGCATTATGTTTCTCTTACATACAATGCATTTTCATGATTCATGCTTTGAGTCTAGATTAGGTAGCAGAGTATCTATTTTTATGGCACATCACACAAAAACTATCAATTTACATAATACAGGCATCTTCATTTCCCAAAACTTTGAAACACAGCTAGGGCCTTGCCACACTGGCGGATTACAAGCGTTTTCAAAGCGGAGCGGGGACGCAGCGAACACGCCGCGTATCCGCGGCGAAGACGTCGCAGCTGCGCGGCCAACACGATGCGAAAATTCTAGGCGGAAACGCTTAGTGTAAGAGCTGATTTTACACTGAGCTGATTTGAGCTGGGCGGATTACAAGCGGTTTCAAGTCAACGCGGAGAGGCGGCGCGGCAAACACGCCGTGGCTTTTTGCAAGAATTTTGTCGACAGCGGCGTGCCCACCGCGCCGCCGCTCCGCTTGCAATCCGCTAGACGGTTGGCAGTTCGAACTCGATCGTGTCGACTGCTGTACTGCTGCAAGCTTAGGGATGAGTAGTATATTCACGTCCACGTTGCTAACCTCCAGGTTACGCGAAGAGAACATAACTCTGAGCCACGTGCGCCGCGACTATGAAGAGGCCTGCGACCGCCTGCTGGCCAGCGAGCGGGCGCTGGACGACGCGCGCCGGGAGCTGGAGGGCTCCCGCAGGAGGAGCAAGCTGCTGGCCGAGCAGCGAGCCGCGCTGGAGAGCGAGGTCAGTGCAGGGGACACGAGCGAGCCACGTGCGCATTGGCGTACCCAAGGTTAGGGGCGGCGAATCCTGACAAAGGGGCTTAGGTGGATGAGGACGAATAGTGGGCACTACACCATTCTGGGGTGGTGACTACAAGATGGACTTCGAACGCCTGCTGGCCAGCAAGCGGGCGATGGACGACACCGATACCGGATCTCCACTAGAGGTAGCCTCGGGTCGAGCAGCCGCCTAGACCAGCGGCTGCTCAAATGGAGACGCTGTCTCAACCTGAGGCAAGACTTGTTGCGAGGCAATTTACCGCGGACCGAGCCACATTTTATTGCTCGAGATGAGGCAGCCTCAGGCCGAGTCGCTGCCTCATCTCGAGCAACAGATATAGCTCATAGCTAGCGGATACGCGGCCATGGCTAGCGGCCGTAATGTTACATCGACGCTCTGTTGCGAACGCGGGAGGCCTACGGGATAAGTGGGAAGGAGAATCGCTTTCCAGCGAGATGCAGTTAGCTTGCCCGTGCTGTATGGTAATTTAGCATTTATAATGCTAAAAGCTTGATAGTGCACCCACCAATATTTAGAGGAGATTCCCAACAATAAAAGCTCCTGAAGACGACCCGAAGCAGTTTATTGTTGTTAACCTTGTCTTTTACACAGATTTAATTATCGTTTTCAGAAGCTGACCCTGCAAGAGTTGCTGACCAAGTCCAAGGACGAGTGCCACCGCATCAACGAGATGTATGCCTCGCGGCAGTCGGCGTTGCTGGAGCAGAACGAATCGCTTCGGGCCGAGCGCGCCGAGTTGGCCGCTCGTCTGCACGACCAAGAAGAGGTCATGCAGCAGCTCATCAAGGAGAAGGTACACAGTCGGTGCTGCAGCAGGCAGAAGAACATCTTATTTTGAAATAAAATAGAGAAACACGGGTCTCAACACAAACATTTTTAAGAGTTGCATAATGTATTCACGTCGCGCGTCGGCTGCAGCATAGCAGCCGACACGTCACAAGCACACTTATTTAGAAATAGTTATTTACTTTTTGGACGGATACTGATTACGGGGCAGGTTAGCGTGGGCAGGCCTCCCACTAGGTGGCCCGACGATCTGGTGAGGGTCGCAGGAGGTGCCTGGATGCGAGCGGCGCAGGACAGGTCTTTGTAGAAATACTTGGGGGAGGTCTTTGTCCAGCAGTGGACGTCTTTCGGCTGAAACGAACGAACGAACAGATTACGGATTTTGATGAAATTTTTCCCTCCTCCTCTTCAAACACCTCCCATAAAGGGTGGAACTCTCCCTAACTTATCACTATGAAAATATGAAACATTTTTCACGGGTGAAGCCACGAGCAAAAGCTAGTCTATTATATTAGTGACCTGGATATTCTATTCCATTCAGGTCCTGCTGGAAATGGAGCTGAAAGATACAGTGAATAAGGCCAACCAGACTCCGCTGCGTTTCGACCGCTCCATCGACGTCAGCTACTGCGAGGACCACGCGCTCGCCGCGCTCGACAGCCTCACCGCCGATAGCCGCTTCTCGCCTGGTCAGTATACTCGACGGACTGACGATCGTCAGTACGAGGCGACCAGACGCCGCTGCGGCTCGACCGCTCCATCGACGTCAGCCGCTTCTCGCACGGTCAGTACACTCGGTGGACCGACGACCGTCAGTACAAGGCGACCAGACGCCGCTGCGGCTCGACCGCTCCATCGACGCACATACGTAGATTTCAACGATTTAGGCGGCCAAAACCCAGTTTTCCAAAATCAATCTATTGAAAAATAAACCATATACGCGGGTAGTACACACTTCCAGGAATACCATGGTACCTTATTCAATGTTCAACGAGCGCAAATCTACCCTCTAGAGTAGTCTGAATGCGATAGTTCGCTTAACGTGTATGTATTTGTTTTCGGGCGCTCTTAAACTTACAACTTTTGTAAATTGCATATTTATTTTCAAAACCATTGTTTTCGAGTAACAGTGGTGGATTGCGATAATTAAGGATAGAACCTATGTTTTTCAACAGTAATTTACTTAGTTTTTGTTTTCCTAAATATATTTAAAAATTGTCAAAGATAGCTGTATCAGAAATGAGATTTTTTTTGTATTTTTTATTTTAAAGTGGTCGTTTAACTAACTTCAGGGTCCGTCCGAGCAATAGTTTCTTTATTTTTTAATAGTTTACATATTGTTCTTAAACGACGTCAGCCGCTTCTCGCACGGTCAGTACACTCGGTGGACCGACGACCGTCAGTACAAGGCGACCAGACGCCGCTGCGGCTCGACCGCTCCATCGACGTCAGCCGCTTCTCGCACGGTCAGTACACTCGGTGGACCGACGACCGTCAGTACAAGGCGACCAGACGCTGCTGCGGCTCGACCGCTCCATCGACGACCGCTACTGCGACGAGAGCCGCTTCTCGCCCGGTCAGTATACTTGATGGACCGACGACCGTCGGTACAAGGCGACCAGATGCCGCTGCGGCTCGAGCGCTCCATCGACGTCAGCTACTGTGAGGACAGCCGCTTCTCGCCCGGTCAGTATACTGCTCGGTGGACCGACGACCTCGAGAAGATATTGTGGTAACCGCTAGATGCTAAGAGTGGGAGAACGTGCTTTGTGGCGTTGCTTGGGGAAAGCTTACGTCCAGCAGTTGACTGCTTTTAACTGAAAATGCTGATGAGTCATCATCAGCTCTGTATAAAGAATTTTTTACTTTTGATTATGTAGAAACCTATAATGAAATTTTCTTTGAATGCGGACTTACTCTTTTCACTCTTGACTTACGAAATTTTTATTGTTCCCCTACATTTTAACCACCTATTTCTATTAATCCCTAGTTCTCTTAGTAACCTTTAAATTTCCCTCTAGAAAACCGCCTGTTAGACGAAGAGTCGTTCATGAATGCCCTAAAAGAAGACCAAGGGCGGGGCACCAACATGTCGCTGTTTGACGAGATCCGTCTCAGCTTCAACAACACTTCTCGATATAGCTTCACAGGCAACCATCACGATGACAGATGCCTGAACCCTTTCGAAACCTCCATGACAACAGTCGAGACCCAAACAGATACAGAAGTTGACAAAATCACAGAATTAATCAACTCTGAAACGCAAACTGAGGATTTAGGACATATTTGCATCCCGTATCATAACATTCAAACGCAAACTGACGACATCTTCAATAACAACAATAGTATAGAATGTATAAACTGCTCGAACTGTCTTGAATGCGAGAAAATGAAGCTTAATATAGATAAATTAGAGAGCGACGTGAGGCGTTCGCAGCTTGTCGTAAAAGAAACGGAAAGCGAGCTGTCTCGTTACGAAGATAACTTAAGTCTTCTACAGAAGCTAGTAAACGATAGTAACGGGAGGAATAGCTTCCTCCAAGCTGCTGTGGATAGCTTGCAAGCTAAGATCAGGCTGTTAGAAGCTGCTTGCGCTAGCCAGAAGGAGATTTTAGAAGGCTTCGAGCGCGATATGTGCTGTGCGCAGTGCCAGACTGATGGCGGTAAATCGCTTGTGCTATTAACGTATTTGAGACACGTAGACTTTGTTATTGTCGAATTAGGAGGGTAGATATAATGTAGATGGTAATTAAATAATAATTGATTTGGTTATTTTATATTTATTTATATACCGAATCAAACCGGTGTACATGGAAAAAGGGAATCTAATGTGATTGTTACATTTGTGTATTGTAATTGTGTCTTGTTTCTATGTTGATTGGTGGTGGCGTTATAATTATTTTACACGGCAACGCAACAATTTTAGTAACTAAGTAAAAAAATATCTTAAAAATCTTACACACGGGTGATGTGATGTATGCTGCTATAGAATCATTCTAAGAAAACGATTTTCTATTGCATAGCATTTTGTAGTGTCGCCTGTCGTTGCGTCGCCGTGTATAACCTTTAATGTGGGCCATGTTGCTTATTTGTTGCATTTTCAGTGGTATTGTGACGTCCTGTTTGAAATTTTTCGTAACAATATTATGTTTACGTACAAATAATGTATTCTTAGTTCGTAGTTAATGAAGTAGATGTAGTATAGTTGAACAGAAGTTAATGAATGTATAGTTTCTAATGTAATTGTGTATGTTACAGACATATCTTCAGTGGGGACACAGGTGGAGGTGCCGTGCGCGGACTGCGAGAAAAGGAAAGTGATCGCACCGCACCGCAGTTTGAGGAAATATTTCTGGTGCGTATAAAAAGCTTATATTTTTCTGTATTATCTATGAAATGAATCTCTAACTTCGAGGTAGCTACACTTATAAATCTATAGTGGAAAGTGGTCATGATGGGCCAAAGCATTGTTAACGTCGTAATGCACAAAAAGCAACAAATTACCTATGAGCTGTGTGTTTACCATGAGTTTACGTTATGTAAGATTTTAGTTTTAAAAGTAGCCGCTAAAAGCGCTGTACAATTTGTCATACATTTATGATTTAATATATTTTTTTACGTAGTCGTTATTGAGCACACATAACATAAACTCATGGTAAGCACACTGAAAGCTATATTAACCATATTTATCTTTTACATAATCTCCTTTATAACACCAATTAGCTTCGTGTTCACCATGACAGCGCCCACATCGTCTCAGTGCCTCAGTATGTGATTGCAGGGACGCACTCAAGGTCATGTTCCAAGTTTTCGCGGTGGTCTGCTTTGCGTGCGCGGTCTGCGTTCTGTACGCCTTCGCGAGACCGCGCGCCGCCTGCCGCGATCCTGTACCGTGGCGCTGGCTGCAGCCACAAGACATCATGGACCTGTTCCTGAGGATCGAGTACGTTGCCGATGTGCCTATGTGAGCAATAATAACAGTTTTGCTGTAGAAATAAGGTCCTTTTCAGATTCATCAATATAACAGTCCACTGCTGGACATAGGAAAGTGGCCAAATATGTGTCTTGCGTGTTAATGCACAGGGAGTTCTTTTACAGGTGGCAATTATGAGCATACAGGTGTCATAACAACAATAGATGTACACGCATGTATGGTGTTATTACATCGGCGTGCTCATAATTTTGCCTTTTGGCAAATTGTTTTTCGACTTAAAAACGAGGCAATAAGATTTATAAAGGGATGATGTCATCCTGATGAGGACCTTTTTCTAGTATTATTTTCAAGATTTAAGCCAGAAATAGATAAACTGTGTTGTTACGTAGACGTCTACGACTACGGTAATCCATCTCATATACCAATGTTACGCATACGTGCACGTGCATGTATACGTAACGATGGATTACCGATGTTTCATTCGGCCGGTAGTGTAAGTCAATTTGGACCTTATCAAGTTTCCAATAAGGACTGAAATAATAGCAGTACTCTTGCTCAATGTAGCTAACTAATACTACAAATTTGCAGCATTTAAACCGCCTGGTGTAAAAGTGGTGAAATAATTATGTTCTTCAAGATTAACATTGTTCCCTGGCACAAAATGCAGCTATTTATCACAAAAAGTCAATTCAAAACTAAATTTTTTGTGCGTTTTGAAACTTTCAATATTGGCCTTAGATTTTATGAATCTGTGACAATTTTATTTCTGTCGCTGTGCTTTGAATGACGTATCACATTCAAAAACTATAAAATAATAAAACTGAAAAAAATTAAACCAGTACATTTTAGAAACTTGATATCAGAACTAACCAATAGGCGTCACAAATTAAAATGAAATTTTGTCTGCAATATTTGTTCACCGATGGAAAATACGCCAATGCAGTGCCTTGTCTGCCAATCAAAATCAAAATCAAAAATATTTATTCAGTTTAGAGTCTAAAGTTTAGACCACAAGTGGCACTTATGAACGTCAATAGAAAATAATAAAAAAAGAAAAAGGTAGCCCTTATGGGGCACTTTACATGTCTCCTTATCTTTTGGGCCCTACCAGCGCTTCGAGACAAACATATGGCAAGTGCTGAGAAGAAACGCCGGAACAAACTCAATGTAAATAAGATTTTAATTCGATAACCTAAATTTAGTAAAATGCATTTAAATAATATACGTTTTGATACGAAGAGATTATTCGGTGTTGTGATTGTAAAATTACGTTTAAGATGCATGACTGCTTGACAGTTAGTTGTATAACATCGATTTGAAGATTTTCAATCAAAAATTTTCGATGGACCTATCATAAGTTATAAAACTAACAACAGCATGTTAAAAATAACTAGACTAGACCTAAGTAAAATTCAAAATTAGTGATCCACCTTATACACAAACCAAATAACGTTGAGGGTGGTGGTGCACTTTTAGATATTATCTCGAATATTTTAATAACACACACTTTATAATTAATGCGCACTTTCCATGACGTCAATAACTTACGTTCATAAAAACACATGCAAGTCTGAAGAGCTTTCTATCTGTACAAAAGAAATGAATGTATCAATTAAATCGCTGCAACTAATTTATAAAACTGCAGCTTTTTAATTTCTTCAAGTATGTTTTATACAGTCTTGTCTATTTTACCGCATCATAAAATAAATAATAATCTCAAATCTGCCAATTGAATTTCAGCATTTACTTTATTGTTTTTATTATTACTTATTTTTTAATTTCATATTTTATACTTTCTCTTGTATATTTTAAGTAGATTAGTTTGATCCAGTTTAACGGATCTGTAGATTTTAACGGCGTTTCTCCGAATTTTTATTAATTTCAGCTTAATTCTCATTTTGATTGTCATTAATACTAATTAAAGACCTAAATTAATCGATGGCTTTTGCAATTATTACTTCCATTTCTGTGATAACCCAGTGCCAGTGTATTAGATATAGGACTTAGCTGTTTACTTGACCTAAGATTATAAAATGTCGGAGCTTCATAATTTTGATAAGCTAACTTTGTGACAATTCGAGCAATTTCCAAAAAAGTGTTGTGATAAAGTGATTTTGTGATTTATGAAAGTTGGTGACAAACAAATTTTATCAAAACGACCAAAAATTATATTAATGAATTTATGATGTATGTTGATAGTAAGCTTTGTATTTTATAATGGTTTAGCACATCTTTAAACATTGACTAGGCGTATCTAATGCTGTCCTGTCTGTCTACTACTAGGTATGTCTAAGTCAAGACCTATTGCCATCAGTCAAACGTCAAAGACTTTTCAAGAGACATAAAACAAATAAATGAGTACCTAAATCTTGTGCTTACCTTGCCCTGAAGAAATCGATTATCTAAGTAAGAGAATCAATGTTTGCAGATGTGCCAACCCTAATTTTAATTAAAATGTCAAGGATAAGGAAAACGGTGTTACCTTACCGCCCAGTTCCTTGCTAGTGTAGCTAACTAACGTGACATTTATCAATGCATTTATTTGTTAGATAGGTTAAAAATTTTACGTATCGAATTATAAGTTTGCAATGTTAGGTTTAGTTTATTATGTCTCGCATATTTGTATGAGCCCGATTTGAGACTTCACATCTAAGACTAAAAGTCGACAAGTCTAACTTCTTTTGTTATTAGTCCCGATTCATAATGGCGTGTGCGTTTTACAAGCGTATAAACGCCGCGTGCAAGCGTCGCGTTTGTTAGTTATAACTGAAACAGAATGAGGTTTATACTTTTTAATGACTTAAGTATATTGATGTGCAGTTAAGGACATAACTAGTCCCATAATCGGTATAAAATACCAGGTCCTGTTAGATTTACAGACTTTTAGTTTGAGAAAGTGAATCCATTATCGGCACCTAAGAGATTAAAGATATTTGTTCGTGTTTGTTAAGTATGTTTTTATTATATAGCATGTTTATTAATCGCACTCCCTTCAAAATTATTATGTGAAATACAGCACTACTTTTTAATTATTTTCATTAGAATGTTAATTGCGAGTGCGGTAAGAATGTAACAAAATAACAATAAAATAAATAAATATTTAATTTTGGTTTTTATTTAAATGCCTTGCATCCTTAATTAGGTACCTTTTTTCAATATTTTTGATTATGGATTTTTTGGACGTCCTTTGGCTAAAACGAACAGGTTTTTTAAAATAACAATTTAGCAATAATTTAACGAACCAAAAACTTTTATGAAACTTTAAACTTTTATGAACACTTAAAAATATTTTGATTGGTATATTTTTTTGTAAAAATGCAAACAAAAATAAAATTGCAACAAAAATGCAACATAAACAACCAAAGTTGTATTCAATAATAAGCTATTAGTTCAAGCATCTACTTAAACCAAAAAGAAACAAGCGCCACTCATTCAAATTGACTCCCACCATCTTCATTGAAAGTGGTATACTCTTACAAAGGACCCCGTAATCTTTTCTTTTGTATGAATACAATGGCGTCCGTCAACCCTCAAGGTGCCTTACACAAAGGGATATCGGGTTGGTAACTGAGAATCGCGATTCGGGATAATTCCCACAAGTCGGCCATTTTTTTTTCTGGCTGCCAATAAGAAGTGCAAAAAAGTTATTGGTCATTTTGGGGCAAGAAGTTGGGAGATGCGTATCTATTTTTAATTGGGTTGGTGTCGAAACGTTTATGGCCAATATTTTTTGCTGGAATTGAGCAATAATATTAGGCGTTTTTGATGTTTCTTGCAGGAGGAGGTAGATGATTTATGTCTTATGTCCAGCTCCTTTATTACAAAAAAATTTTCTTTATTGTTATGTAAGTATTGTCGATGACAATTAAATGTGTAATACTATTTATAAATTCACGGACAGTAACTTTTCATAATTTTTATAATAGGATTAGTATTTTGATCATTAAAATAATATTACCCCTCATTAACTTAATAAATTGTGAATAATTTATTAAAATTGCAATATCATCAAGAGTTGCTGGACACAAAACATAATTCGACTTCAAACTATATTGAACTTTATCATTCAAATATAACGTTCAAATTGTCCATGTCCATTAGTAGGGAGTGTCGCAGGGAGCACACCTGTCGCCCCACCGTGGGAACGGAGGGAAGTCCGCATAGCTATACAGACTGTTTTACAGGACCAGCTAGGGGTGGATTGAACTCCGTGAACTGTGTGATAAAATGTATTCCTCGCTTTAGGAATTAGGCCAGCTGGAATATGAGGGGCCTTATCTTTAACGGCTTTATTTGTTTACTTATCGTAACTGTTAACAGTTTGATCTAGGTCTGTATTTTTCGGTAGTTACAACTTAATACCAGATTTATACTCTCACATTCGCTAATAGACAGATTTATTTTTCTGACCGGACAAGTCCGGTCTTATTCCTTCAAATCACTCGCGTTTCTACTTGTATTAAAATTAGATGCAGATAAAGATTGCAAGTATTTAAAATGGAGGGAAAGTGACCATGAACCTATTTATTGTCTACTAGCTTTCCGCCCGCGGCTTCGCCCGCGTGGAATTTTGTCTGTCACAGAAAAACTTTATCGCGCGCGTCCCTGTTTCAAAAACCGGGATAAAAACTATCCTATGTTCTTTCCCGGGACTCAAACTATCTCTATGCCAAATTTCATCAAAATCGGTTGCGAGGTTTAAGCGGGAAAGCGTAACAGACAGACAGACAGACAGAGTTACTTTCGCATTTATAATATTAGTTGGGATAATACCTAGTTTCCAATATTTATTAAGTATTTTCTTACGCATAGGTAGTTATTCTATCTAATTCTATAATGCGGTAAGTTTAAAACCCAAAGTCGGTCAACTTATTATCTCCCAATAAATCATCGTAACCGGAAGATGCTCTCAATAATTCTCACGTTATAAAGTGAACATTTACAAATATTTATCCATCAATCAGGGCACAATAAGTTTTTTGTCCGGCGGCCGACCGACCCGGAAACCGTCCCGGATGGATTTTTTTTTATATAAAAACCAGTTGATAGGCAAAGGGCGCAGTTTTTGTACCCACCTGTTTCCATGGGAAATCTCCATGTGGGGATGAAAAAGTGCTACAGATTTTGGATGTAACAAGATTTTTTTCCGTGAGAGCGTCTCCTCACAATATTTCTTAAAAATACCCCTTCCGTTCTTATTGATTTTACATATAGGTTCATAAGGGGCCATCCATAAAGTACGTCACACGAATTTCATGATTTTTGACCCCTCCCCCGTCCTTGTCACAGGTGGTCACATTTCTAAGACCCCCCCTCCCTAGTGTGACGTCACATGTTTTGCAATTTCACATCGAAAAATTATTAAATTACCTACTTATAAAAAAAATAGCAACAAATAGAAACAATAAAATCACGCGCGCGCGAGGTACGGTGCGTTTGGCAGCATTATAGGCCAATAGAATTAGATTTTAAATCTGAAATAATTCCTACAAAAGGTTTTATTGATTTAATGGCTTTATTGGTTGCACATTAAAACTCTCCTAGGTTTTCGACTTCGACAGAGTTGTGCTTAAGTGGTGGGGGTATTTTTTAGTTTAATTTATATTTCAAATTACGCGATTAGTACCTCTAGATATATTAGATTTTGAAATGTGATGTCACAAAACTTAGGAGTCCCACCCCTTGTCATACCATGTCACACTTTGTCGACCCCCTCCCCCCCTCTTTACGTGTGACGTACTTTATGGATGACCCCTAATACAGGACCTACTTATGTGCTAAATTGTAGATACCAGGAGTTACCGTGTGGCATGAGTCGTGTGTCGCATAAAGTTCGTCATTTTCACTTTCGTCTTACCACAAGTTCGTTTCAGCCATTGTTGGACAAAGGCCTCCCCCAAGGCTTTTCATAACGACCGGTCCTTGTGGTTAGTTAACTGAAATGCTTATCTACCGGAAGCAAGTCAAAGTCAAAATTCATTTATTTGCATGTTCTATTAAATAGTGTTTACTAAATATAAAATCCCTTTTTAAACACAGACCTATCATTAACCCATTTAAGCTTTTGTAGTTGTCTGATTGTACAAATAAGTACATATTTACTGAGTTTAAATAGATAGATACATTCGGTGAGTCGAATATCAAATGACACAAACCAGAACCGTCGTGTTTACAAACTGACCCAGTCTGAGAACTTTAACATTATTATTATTTATTAAATCCCCGGAACGTCCTCAAGTTTTTGCGTCGCAATAAATTACATCCCCATCTGTAGGAAGGAAGCTGGCCCGTTATCCATTAAACAATAATATTATATCCAGTCGTCGGTTCACACGCTTTTAAGACACGGAAAAGGGCATGATCGGTTGTTTGTTGTTTTTTAAACTCTTACTTTCGGTTTGGGTTTTTAAGATTACCGGATTCACATAAAAATTGTCACTGAACGTGGTCTTAAGTTTCATGGAGGGGAATATATCCTTTAGCTGAGATTGTCACGTATGTTTCCCATTACTGGATTTTGGAATTTGGAGCATATAAGTACTCATTAAGATTGGGGTGAGGCTAGTTTACGTAGGTGGGTATAAGTATGGATGCTGAAATGGTGTAAAATAGAGCTTGATTTAGTTAAGACCTTGTTGGTCACAATGCCAGCTGTTTTTGTAAGTTCAAAGCCCGCCCGGGGACAATTTAGTAGTGATGAGTGTGAGAACTGAAAATGTATAGTACCTAAATACCTTCATGTTTTCATTTAAAAATTAATCACATTTAAGTTCAGCTTTTATGCATCATGGTCTCGTGAAAACCGGTCCTCAACAAGACGTTATTATGACGCATCCCCTGGAAAGTTGTGTATAATGTGATATGTAAGTTACTTATGTACTCAGTTAAGCGAGGGTATAAGTAGCCCTACGATAAAGTAAATCTAGGCCATTGAAAATTTCCGCCTATTCACATAAACCAGCCATGAGTATCGGAGATGACAAAGAGAAGGAATTTTGTTCTCTCTAGATTCAGGAAATAAAGCGATAACTGTACCTATGACGTGAATCATTTCGGTTAGGTGGTGGTACCTAAGGTACACAGGTTCCTAACCGAAATTCCAAATTGGTTAGGTTCAGTAAAATTCCGATAAACCGCTTTTTCCCATCATCAGCCCCTTTCACACGTCAGCGACATATGACATCAAATTATTCACTTTTCATTGGCTCCGTCACGACATCGCATGCAATACCGTCACACTTCGGTTCATGTGATACCACAGGATCTATATTAAAAGCTATTTTGAACTCTATGCTCCTTTACATAGGATAAACCCATTAAAAGTCTGGACTTAAACGTTAACTGGAACCATTTTGCGGTCACAAACCGTTACTTAAACCGTATTGCAAAGCAGTAAGGTTGAAAATAAACTGGAATTGTGTTTTGCAGGTGCCAAGTTGAGTGGTTTTCTGGCATTGTGACCGTGGGAGAAATGTTTACGATCTAATTAAATATTAATTTGTCGATGCAGGACGTACGGAACCAGACGGAAAGGTCATCAATGGAACACCTGGTTCAGTAGGACAATGACATTTTGTACTTGACTAGTATTACCACGTATTACCTACAAGTAAACAATGAAATTATCTAGGTATTAAATGTGATCAATTTTTCAATATTATGTAATTTTATGCAATAACGTTCTGTACATAATATTAGATCTTAATATAAAATATGTTTTTTAAATTGTTTTGAAGTAACTTAGATCCTTAACAATAATTTAAATTCGATAACATAAACATTGCGCAAGAAATAAAAGGAACTTAACATTCTTACTAAAATCCTCCATTTGAACCCATGACCTTTCGCTTGAAGCGTTACTGCTCACCACTACGCTACGGCGACATCTAGTCTAGTCACCATGTCACCAATAACATCAGAAATTAAAAAGGCGTCACCTTAAAAATAGTATTCATTAAATGCGTTTAAATATTATGTAAATACAAATGAAATCTATTTACCTACTGTACTTATAAGTAGCAGAAGTCCCCATACCAAAAATACTACGACATTGCTAAAACAACGCGAATTACCGAGTGCATAATAAAATACGGAGGTCTATCGAACCCTGCACCTTGGCACATTCTCATACACCGCGACCGTGAGAACCCAGCGACACCCCTGCCCATAAAGTACGTAATTCCACCGCGAACCAAACAGCACGAAAAAACACGCTACTTCATAGCCTTCCCCTTCACGGTACGCCGCACACATGAAGTACCGAGTTAAACCGCAAAGGTGTGCGTAGAAAAAAACACGGTCCTTCATGGAAAGGTGTGAATCAATAAAGTACGGGGATAACATGTTCGGGTGACGCGATAAAAAAATGCGTTCTTGATGGGCGCGCCGACGCCCATACATTCCCATACAATACAGGATAAGGGAGTAATCGAAGTAGCTTCACTATGAGGAAATTGAATTTCGGCGAAATGTTTTTTATTTTGTTGGACGTTTTTAAAATTAATATCTAGCTAAATTATCAAATACCTGAGAAAATATTTCTATCACTAAAAATGGTAATAATTATTACATTTTCTTAGTTTAATTTTAGGGTAATGCAAATGTCCTACCTACTTAGCTACCTTGTTATTTTTTTAAATTGTACAATAGTATTTTTTCTTAGAGAACGCATTGAGTAGGTAAGTTATCTGTTAACAAGATCCTTTAAAAAGATACTATAGTACTCGTACCAAAAAAATATTTAGTCCAGAATCAAACCGCGACCCACCTACGCGCAGCAACCACTCATCCACCGCGTCCATTCACAACAGGTTCCCCCGTAGAGCGAGACGGAACGAAAACAAAACATTCCGACACAGTTCCCACCGCTCCAACCCTCGGGACAGAAAGAGACAGCTCTACTTCCCCGTTGCGTTTCACAACGCGGACGGAACGGGAACAAGGGCAATTTGAATTTTGCTTTGCGCGTACGCAGGATGCTCGGACATATCGTGTCGAGCCCCCGTCGGGAGCAGACGTGTCTGTGATCTGTGAAGTGCCAGTGACGTAGTGAACAATATGCCGTGCAGCGAGGATGACGACTCCCAAACTGGGTTCATGTCAGATTCTACCAGAGGGATGTCCAAAGCTGAATTGCGAAAGGTGAGGATCCAGTGCTGTGCGGTTTTTATTTAAAAAGTGTTTTTCGAAAAAAAAAAGTGTTATTTGTGATACTCAAAAATTCTGAAAACTTATCAAAGTGAAAATCTGTTGGATTTATAAAACATTTCAAGTTATAAAACATCTTCAATTTCCAGTGATTTTTTTCTGTGAAGTTATTAAAGTTTGAAGTGATAAAGTACCATTGTGACCAATATTTTTCCCTATTGCAGACGAATAAACCGATAATGGAGAAGAAGCGGCGCGCGCGCATCAACCAGTGCCTTAACGAGCTCAAGGACCTGCTGATAGATTCTACCAACACCGACGTAAGTGTCTTCTTCAAATAAAATATTATCTTCCATAACATTGTGGTCACTTTACTTTATTACAAAAGTTTCCATGTTCTCCAAATAATGTTTAGCTCATTCACTTTTCCATAATTTCTACAGACGAAAAAAACTTTAAATTCATCCAAATTCCATTACAATAAGATAATGAATACGCGATAGAATTTCATAAATTCCAATAAGAATCTGACAGCTGAAATAATACTAATTTCAGTTTCTCTCCATTACAGCCAGCTCGCCACTCCAAACTGGAGAAAGCCGATATCTTGGAGCTGACGGTGAAGCACCTTCAGACGCTGCAGCGGCAACAGCTGGCCGCTGCCATCGCTGCCGACCCCGCTGTGTTGCAGCGCTTTAAAGCCGGCTTTGGAGACTGCGCTGTTGAAGTCAGAAGATACCTCTCCCGCCTCGCCAGTGTTCCAACCGGTCTTCGCCACCGATTGGGAAACCATCTCCACTCTTGCATCAACGGTATCGAACGCCTCAACCCCCCCGCAGACTACCCATTAATCCCCGACCCTCTCAGACTAGAAGATGAAAGACCCAGCGCGTTCCACTTCGTACGCTCAACCAAACCCACTAGCCCACCCCTCAGCCCATTATCCTGCGATTCCGCTTGCGACTCCTCTACAGAACTCGAAACACCACCAAGACCAGTCCAGACCTTCCCATTCCCTACTCCACCGAGTAGATCCGCGTCAGATCAAGACTCGAGCCCCGAGACACAAAAACCTACCGTTTCATCCACAACCATATCGCCGGAAACTTTAAAGCAGGAGGCTATTAGAAACAAAAAGTATATGGAACCTCTATCCATTATCATAGACGTGGAAAACTACAAAATAGGAATCGACGCGTCACCCAAGAGAGCGGTAGATTACTCCATGAGGAGTAAGTTGAAGAGACCGGTAGTTGAAGCTACAGGGCCCGCGCCAAAACTGATCAGGATAGAGCCTGAGCGAACTGTGATACCAGAGAGGATGGACAACAAACTGATCTACGTTAGGAAGTCACCAGAAAAGTCAGCGTTCAGGAGAGTTTCAGAAAAAACCTCTGTGTACCCAGAAAAGAGATTGACACTTCCCGAAAGTATAACCACGCCTATGGAGAGACCGTCGTTGATAAGTCCCGATTTAGTGCCTGTGATGCCGAAAACTGTGATAAGTCATACGGCGGCGTCGCTCGCTCAGTCTTCTAGTAGTCAAGTGAGGGACGAACAAAGGGCCGACGTCAGGGACCAAAGGGAACCAGACACGGGCTCAAGGTCCCCCGAAAAAAGTACAAGTACTGAAATGTGGCGGCCTTGGTGAGATTCGATGGTGATATTATATTCTGAAGTTATGGAATGAAGCTTTAAAATTACCCTGTGGTATACAATTTATATTGTTAAGATATATTAAGAGTATTATTAAAGAGTTTTTAAGTTTTAGTGCACTGTAGTTATTATTTATCGCTAATAGATATTTTTAATTAGCATGAGTGATATTCTCATGACAAAGGTTATGAGGTTTAAACATTAAGATAAATGTACAAAAATAACGAATCGTAAATTAAAAACAATTGATTAAAAATACTATCTTTATTGGCAAGCACATAGCACTTTTTATCACAATAAATAAACAATTCAAAAGTGGACGGATTAAGTTACGTTATTAATTAATTATTAAATCTAAAAACATAATTTGAAATATTTTAAGTTAAATAAATACAACTCTAACTGACAAACATGATATTCAAAGAGTAGGTACCATCCATTCTGAATTACTCGTACATAAAAAACAGGTACAGAAACGACAAGATGATAAATGACTGACTAGTCAATCTTTGGTTATTCAAAATGAAAATAGCTGCAGTTACAAAAATACACACCCGATCATTGGAAAACTTTACACATACTTTATAAATAAATATACCTGACCAATTCTTGGTCATATTAATTCATTTTGGCTAGAAATTAGGAAGCATAATACACGCAACTTTAATGTCAAGACAATTAAAATTTTTAATTCTAAAATCAATTATGAAAAAGTGGGCGTGGCTTATTTATCCTCTTGTCTACAAGATTTCCGAAAATAATTTCTTAAAAGAGTTCATAATCGACACTACCCCTACTAATAAGGTAAATTGGTAAATCTAGATAGATTTATTAAATGCAAACGTACCTACCAAAAATTCAGGTGACGAACTGATATTTTCTCTTCGATGTTTCTGGTAATAGAGTTCACTTTTGCTTGAGGAAGTCCTTCCTTTGCTGCTGCAGCTTCTGTTCTAAGAGTGTGATCTTCTCCTGGTACTTGGCCGTCTCCCGTGTCAGCGCCTGGATAGCGGAGTCCTTGCGGGCTACGGCTACCTTCACCCTGGTGGGATAAAGCATACAAGGTCAGAGTTATTACAAGATACTTATAGTTCTCACTGGGTACTCGAAACCAACAGAAACCTATGACATCTGTTCGATAGATTAATGAGGGCTATCGTTTTAGTGCTCACCAGTTTGCGCCACTGTAGAGTAAGGTCCTGTCACTTGCTAGTAGCGTAGACAGTGGCACCAACTGGTGAGTGCTAAAGTTGTAGGACGACTATCGCATTTGCACTCATCAAGATGGCGCCACTGTAGAGTAAGGTCCTGTCAATCGCCAGGGGTGCCAACTGTTAAGTATAAAAACGATAGCCCTCATTGAGTAGGTCATCATTATTTATTTTTATTGATTTCAAAACAACAATTAATAATAAATACAGTAAATATTGTGAATTAAAATTTTGAATATTTACTGGGCTGGGTGTTGTGCTTCTCAACTTTGATAAAAGAAGCACTAAATGATTTTTTTTTCTTCGAATGACTTCTGCAATTTTTTTTTGGTATCTTTTTCTGCACGATTTTAATTTAATTTCTAACGTTTTATTCCGTTACAATTTTTAGCAAAAAAAAAAATTGTTATAGAGTAAAAACTCTATGGACTTTTGTTAATAAGAGACTTAACACGCGTTTGAATTTGGTTGTTTTAAATAACTTCCCGGAAGTAAGGTATGGTCTCACTTGGCGTAGAGCTGGTGCATTTGCTCCTCGTGCGTCTTCTTCATGTTCTCGATGTCTCGGTGCAGGTCATCAACCTTCCCTTTCCAGCTCCCTTCGCAGCTGGATCGAACTTCTTCCGCTCTCGCCTCCAGTTGGGAGTTTTTCTGTTTACAAAACGAAACTGAAAAGTTACCACCTTATTCACTACAACTTATTGGTATTCATATTAAAACTATGCTAAAAGTTCTTGAAAATTACTTAGACCTGTTGCAAACGCGTATACATACGGAATTTCATAACTTATAATACTTAGTTTATTACCTCAATCAAAACCTTGTTGCGCGTTTCTAATTGACTGATGGTCACCTCCAGTTCTGCACCTGGAAATAGAAATTTTATGTAATTCATCTAATAGTATTATTATTTATTCCATGTTCGTAGCTGATGGAAATGGTACGTCCCTACTTCAAAATATCTATCTTATATTTCGTCCATAAATGTCTAAACGCGCGAGACCCTACTTGAAATCTGGTTGCACTCATGATAAATTCTACTAATATTATAAATGCAAAAGTTCGTATGGATGTTTGTCTCTTTCTCGCAAAAACTACTGAACGGATTTTGATGAAACTTTACAGTACTATTGTTTATAACCTAGAATAACATATAGGCTATAATTTATGACGATCTGTGACAAACTAAATTTCACGCGGGTGATGCCGCGAGCAAAAGCTAGTCTAAAATAGTATTCTTATCGATTTCACGTTCGTAGCTGATGAAAATAGTACGTCCCTTTCTTCATTATATCTATCTTATATTTCGTCCATAAATGTCTAAACGCGCGAGACCCTACCTTGAAATCTGGATGCACTCATGATATAATAATAAATACTCCATACTGTATACATACAGTGGGCCTCGGTCTGGCGAACGCGCGCCTGCGCATCTTGGTAGCGCCGTAGCGTGGCACGCTCCGTCTCTGCTAGCTCCTTTAGCTCCGCTTCGTATTGCTCTTTGTTCCTTCTGTACAAGAAACAAACACAAATTCATTCAATTTCTATTACTATCATCATCAGGTCATTTACTATCCACTGTCCCTCTCTAATTTATAAACTAACGGAATCTGTACTGTACACGTTTCCATTTGCTCGCTGACCAGACGGGTTGGGGATATTTTTTTACTTTAGCTGCCCATTACGAGATTCACGGAAACAATGGAATGGAAGATCCTATTAAACTTTGCCGGAAACACGCGGAAAAAATCTACTAATACATACACATTAAAATCAAACTAAATACAGAAAAAAGCATTCATCAAATACTTCAGAAGTCACAGAAGAATTGTATGTAAGCAAGCACACTAAAAATCAATATTGTTGGGTCAGAGAAGCCTCATCATCGTAAACCTGACTTACCTAAGAGCCTCTTGAAGGTCTTTCCTCCCCGCCTGCGCTTCAGCCTCCATGCTTTCGATAGCTCGTTCAATCTCCCTGTCTCTTTCGTGCTTGTGCTGAGCGGATATCTCCGCTATCTTCCTCTTGAGTATTAACTGCTGTTCATTCTCGAAGTCCCGCTTGTGCTGCTCAAAACGTTCTTCGAGTTCTAATTGTTTCTGTTTCAGTTGCTCTTCATGCTTCTCTTTTTCTTGCGCGATCTCCTGTTCCATCTGCACTTTTTTGTCGTCTAGCATTTTTTCTTGGTCTTCTTTCCATTGTTCTGTACACATATAATATTGAAAATTAGTCTTTTAAATATTAAAAAGTGGTTTTCTATAAAAAAATAGGTTATAGTATAGCCTTGAATAGCTCTGAAAATCTAATAAGCTAGGATCTTAAGATTCTAATTCTAAATAAGCATTCCCGCTACCAGCCGCGTGGCTGCTTCTAGTACTCTAGCTCCGGGCTAGCTCTCTAGCTCGCTGTTCCTAGCCTGGGTCGCTCAATCGCTCGCCCAGCGCGAAGGCGGCGCGTTCGTTCTCGGCTCGCATCACCGACACCAGACGCGTGGCTGCTTCGAGCTGGTTTCTAGCTCGCTGAGGCTTATTCCACTATTCCCCTTTGACAATCCCAGTCAACGGGGATTAGTGAACTTTTTGTTCACTAATCCCGTTGACGGGGATTGTCAACGGAGAATAGTGGAATAAGTCCTCGCCGCCCCTAGCCTAGCTCGCTCACCCAGCTCGGCGCGCTGCTGCCGCTCCCGCTCGGCCAGCGCGGCGGCGGCGCGTATCTCCGCCACAAGCCGTGTTCGTTGTTCCTGGTACTCTAACACCGAGCTAGCTCCCCGATCCTAGCCTGCCTCGCTCACCCAGCTCGGCGCGCTGCTTCCGCTGCCGCTCAGCCACCATCTCCACTACAAGCCGTGTTCGTTGCTCCTGTTACTCTAACACCGAGTTAGCTTCTAGCTCACCGACCCTAGCTCCTAGCTCCCCGACCCTAGCCTGGCCTTACATAAACATAAAAGAAAACAAAAACTTCGTGATAAGAAAGTCTCTGATTATGTCAGAGGTACTAGAATTAAAAAAACCGGCCAAGTGCGAGTCGGACTCGCGCACCGAGGGTTCCGTACAAACCTGCAAGGTTTACAAAGTTCGTTCATTACGACAATCGAGTCATAACTATGGTATTTTTATTGCAAAATGAAATTCATAACATTACAATGGGGAAAGTAACTACTTAAAAGGAGAATGCCCAAAAGTGGTATCGCTCGAAATCTAATTGTACATTGAGGGTACCACACCGTAAATTCCTTTCTTCATTTGTAATGATTTGCGAAAGTAGTAAGAAATTGTAAAACCTCCGGAATAAAATCCGATTTTAATAAAAAGTATTGTAACAATGAGCTGCAATCAGCAACACCTATCACCGAGCAACGACACTACGTAGTTCGCACGGTTGTCAATAGATGGCGCTGTTCGTAGTTAGCTCGCGGTATCATTTGATTTTTTCCTGTCCTTAAGTAGTCAGGGCTAACCACAAATCCCTTTCCCCTTGCAAAATGGTATAAATAACATTGGTATGCACGCAAGATTATTTTGTGTTTATATCTGATCCTTATCAAATAACGCTAGCTTTGGCGTAGCTAGGGTTTTTTTTTAGGCAGGGTAACTATCTACAAATATAAAACAAGTATTCTAAGGTAAAAATTCTGAGTTCACAGGAAGTACCTTGTAGGTTTTGATTCCCTAGCGTGTGACGGAAATTCGTCTAAGGTGTCGGTATAAACTGCTGTATCTTTTGATCGCGTTAACTTAGAAGTTTGATTTTTTTACTTCTTAAAGGGACAATAGATCTAGGTATTTGGTATAAATTTCAATTTGATACCTTTATTCGTTCGTGAGAAATAAGGTAGTAAGTTTCATTTTATTAAAATATTTTTATTATATTATATAACTAAAAAAATGTAATTTTCGCAATTTTTCCTATATTTGCATTATATGACAATGCTTTATGCCAAATTTCAAGATTCTGAGTTTACGGGAAGTATCCTGTAGGTTTTGATTCCTTTGCGAGTGTCGAAAATTTGTTGAAAATATCGACATAATCGGCTGTATCTTTTGATTGGCTTGGCTTAGAAGTTTGATATTTTCACAGCTTAAAGGGACAATAGACCTGAGTATTTCATGTGAATTTCAGCTTGATACGTTCACGCGTTCTTGAGATAAAGGGTCTTGACAGAAGGACGGACGGACAACAAAGTGATCCTATAAGGGTTCCGTTTTTTCCTTTTGAGGTACGGAACCCTAAAAAGAAAAAAAAAGGACCCTAGCCTGGCGCGCTCACCTAGCTCGGCGCGCTGCTGTCGCTCCCGCTCGGCCAGCGCGGCGGCGGCGCGTTCGTTTTCGGCGCGCATCTCTGCCACCAGACGTGTTCGCTGCTCCTGATATGTTAGTTCTATCTCTAGGATCTGCTTCTCCAGTCTACAATCAACAATGTTCAATTAAAATTATAAATTCCAAATATAACTTGACCTACTATATCACTTCAGTAGGCCTGAGATGCCGCGCCGCGATAAGCGGTTATCACGCCATTTTATCGATTTTGCCCATACATTTAGACGTCGATAAAAGTTATCACGGCGCGCATCTTAGGCCTACTGGACGAAGAAGAGGTGGAATAAATTCAATGTAACATGTTACATTCTATTCTGTTCTACAAAATAAATAAGGCCAGTGTTTCTAGCAAAATGTTCACCAAATCTGCTTCCATTTCATCAGACAATCATATTTACACCTCTACTTCTATGTCTCACCTGGAGTTAGCTAGCTGCCTTTCCTTCACCAGCACTGCCTCCTTAGCTTGGAACGTTTTTCTCAAGTTCTCCAGCATCTTGAGGTCAGACACCTCTTTTTGCTAACATCATATCTATTCCTACTTCTATGTCTCACCTGGAGCTAGCCAGCTGTCTCTCCTTGACTAATGCCCGTTTTCACCATCAATCCCTAATTTTTAAGTGACCCCTATACCAACAAAATTCATATTTAGACATCGGATTATATGCACTATCAAAATGCCAAAATATGCATGCAAATATGCACTAAAAAAGGGCGAAATATGCACAAAATATGCACAATCAAAAAAACATTATTAGAATTAACTTTATTTTCACAATACATAATTCATTAATTATATAGGTACTTATTGGTTGTAATTCTTGTGACAATATACAATAACATATTTTTCAAGGTTTTCTGGCGCAAATTTGTGACGATATGCTGAAAATGACCTTTCAACGTCCACTGACGTTACCGGACAGAACTTATGGCGCCATTTCTGCCGAGACCTCTTCAGGCAGAATTTGACTGGTGCCGTTGATAAATGCGTTAACTTTTTTTATTTCTTCGAGACACGGATTTTTATACAAAACAGCATTTAATTTGCATTTTAACATGAATTTGATTTATTGTTTGTTAAAAAAAATGAATTTTAGCGAATGTTTTTCGATAATAAAACGCAAATCCAGGAAACGTTTTTATACGACCGGTCACTTTTCGGTCTTCATGGAATGGTCATTCATTTTCGCTCCGCAACCCCCCCGTATGAAGGTTACTTTTTATTCAAAAAGGTTACATTTTTTTATATTTCTGGTAATTTCTCTCAATGCGCTCTCGAGGGCGATGGTTGATGTTTGGCATGGGGACGGCGGCGAAGTACAACACGTCTAACACGTATAAATACTAAAATAAGCACTGTCAATGAAAAAGTACCAAAATATGCAATAACGCTATAAAAATAGCATTATATGCATTTGCATATGCAATAATGCAAATGCATATAATCCGATGTCTAATTATTACAGTATTTAGCAGTTACATCTTTGATTTAAATAGTAGGTTAGTGCTGCCTTAATATGCACAACTTTATGAGACTAGACTAGTGACTGTACACGACTAGTGACCAGACGACTAGTTTTAAATCCCTCAACCAATTTAAAGTTGCATCCTCACTCCGGCAAACCCTCGGCCATCTTGTATTTTTCAGTCCTATAGTCCGGAAGTCCGTGGCAAACTTTCAGTAATTAATGTTTAATAAGAAACTCGAGTGTCCCGACTCCAAAGAAGATAAGTTAAGGCAATCTCAAGTAGGAGTCGAGTTTTAACTTGTAGAGAGCTTACAGTTAGGAATTGGAGAGAAAAAGTAGGTTAGGATGTTTTGTTTGGAGGGAATCAAAAACGACCCAATCTACACTAAATTATAAAGAGGAGGAGTTTTAATTGTGGTTTACACTAGTGGTAGTGTAACAAATGACAATATGAGGGTAGTTGAAAATTTTCAAGCCCGCCCGAACGGACGACGCCGCGAGCCGCCAGTCTGCTTGTGACCACGGCTGCATCATCGCAGGCGCAGCCGAAACGTCAAGCCGTGAGTACATAATGTAACTCATTAATAAACGTCGCGTTAAGACCAGTGTCTTGCTATTTTATTAAGTTTTAATTGTGTTTGTTTGTATTGAATAGGCTCCGAAACTGCTGGACCGATTTGAACAATTCTTTCACCATTAGAATCCTACATTATTTCTAATGAACATAGACGGTACGAAGTTCGCCGGGCAGCTGGTAAATAATAATGTGACAAGGATTTACGCGTAAAATTGTAATTAAAAGTAGGGTCATCATTATGAGAAACTCCTATGAGCCTAAGCTTACTGATGGTGCAACTTTTCAGAAGTCCGCTATACATAAAATACTGAAAATGTGGAAATTACTCTGTGTGTCATTCTCCCTTTCACTCTTAGTAGGTAGGCATACGTTCTACTTGGGATTAAATTGATGATTAAGGACTAAGGAAGCTATAATAGCCGTTGTACTCGGGAACCAAGGTCCTATAATGCTACTCGTCAATGCAGAAAACTCTAAAACCGCGATGCAGGTATAGTCATGTATGTGTCAGCGCCATCTGTTGGGTGAAGACTACACTAAAAATAAATATAAAAAGGTTGAGAACCAAAGATAAGTACTTACGATTAATGTCGATGGATAGGTTTTCCGACACCGGCGATATTGAGGGATCTGTCACCGCCTGTGAACAAATGGCACAAGATATTAATATGTGATGTATGAGATGATTAAATACACTTCCCTTTCAATAGGAGGATCTGTAATGTTTTATTCCTTTGTGTCAGTGTCTTGATATATGAATATTCCTTGTTTTGTACGGTTTCTGTGATAGATTTACTATATTCCTAGAAAAGTACTGGATGATTTATTCATCTTTGAATATTAAGAAACAAAACAGACAACGCCCGTATTCACAAACGACGATTGCTTAAGTGAAGCAGCAAGTCAAACGCACAGCGTTGAAAAGAGCTCGGTGATTGGTTCGTGTGTGACCCTGTGCGTCCACGCGCTCTGTGAGACCTCATAGTAATGTTCGTGAATACATTCTAAGTCAGTTTACCTTGGGCTTCGGTTTTTTATATGTGCGAAAATATAAGCAGTCTATCACTTAATTGATACAACGAAATAAGAAAGAATGAAAGCAACAAGAATTATGAAATTTTATCGAGTTTACCGAAGTTACACGTATCTAGGGCAACGTCGTCAAAGTAACAAGACACGTTTGCGCACAACAAATTCACTATATCGAATGAGTTTCTGTATCGCACAACTTTTCTCTTCCACAAGTTTGTATGGGAGTTAGTTAAAGTACCGAACTCGTCTACATATTTACGGTTCCGTATGAAAGAATGGACCATTTATCACTATGTGATTTTTCTGAATTATATCTTTTACCATACCACAAAATTGTCTAACTATCCACTCCTAAATAACACAGTATTAAAGGTATTTAAATAATGTGAAAGAAAAAGGGCGCTATAGGTCGCGCAACAAGAGTTGGGGTGATCAACACAAGCAAAGATTATTTTAGTGTTTATGTATCTGTATACGCTCCCCGCGCTGACGTCTTGCGTAGTTTGACTAATAAGGGTTTTTGTCTTTCTTGCACAGTCACATTAGTTATATTTAGCAAGAGCGAGGTAACTAGTTTTTAAATATTTAATTATGTGTTGTGTGTTCCTGTAAATTCAAATATTACGTCATTGTGAGTACCGAACGTACCGCGACCTATAATAATGTTTACAAGGAATATCCATAGCGACATCTAGGTGCTTTCCGCAACCTTCGTCAAATCGTCGGTCAACCGAGTGGGAAGCCCACACGGTCCTTAGACTTTATTTAAAATCTTTTCTACACCTACGGCCATCAGCTTTACAATCTACATGCTCCTATCAGTTTCTGTGTTTAATGTCAACTTACTTGGCAAGTGATGTCAGTTCCATAGTCAGACCTCTGCAGCCGAAAGGACACAGATGCCCGAGCCTCCGAGTTGGCCAGGAGGGCATGGGACTTCCACCACGACACCCTGGCGGTGGGGCGACCTGGGAAGAAAAGAGGTTAGGTAAATTAGAAATACAGAAAGGAAAAATATTTAAAAACTAAGACTATTTAAGGGCCCTCGCCCACGGCAACTTTTTGTAGTGATGCTGTCGCGCGTTTCGTAAACAAGCGACAGCATCGCTACTAACGCGTGATAGTCGCACTTGCAACGCACTACAGAAGCGATAATAACGCGCTACTAACGCTCTACAGCAGCGAAACTATATCGATGTAAACGCGCGACCGTGTCGGACGACATCGGGGAGAGAATGGAGATAGGGTTACTGAATCGCGTTTGCATCACAATAAAATTCATAAAACTCATTTATTTTTGCAAATAGGCTTTTAAAAAGAACTTTTACATTCACGTTCGCGACAGAAGCGCAACAAGAAACGGGTTTATGTGGCACAACTAGCGACCGCATTGCGACTTTTAAGAGCGTTGTAGCAAAAAGTTGGCGTTCGAATTTTAGGTTTTTATTGCTTGACGTCGCGTAGTGAGTGCGCAAACTGCATTTATCTGTACAATTTCAACGCTGCGTCGACTAAACGATCTTAATTCGTAGTTGTATCGTACCTAAGACAGTACATCATACATAATAATAAAGAAATAATGTATAATTTACCTATTTGATTTTTTCTCAGATCAGACTTTTAGCAAAATCAAGTTACGTAATTAATGTATTTTTTACACTAGTAAATCCCGCGACAAGTTTTTAATCTTTAAATTGAGTAAAGTAATAAGTTGATGGGTTTGAAAGAATTTATGTTTTATTTTATTCTTTTTTCCCCCCCGTATGAAGGTTACTTTTTATTCAAAAAGGTTACATTTTTTTATATTTCTGGTAATTTCTCTGGCAACACTGGTATGGATCGCTCTCAATGCGTTCTCGCAGTACGTGCGAGGGCGATGTGTTGATGTTTGGCGTGGGGACGGCGGCGAAGTACAACACGTCTAACACGTATAAATACTAAAATAAGCACTGTCAATGAAAAAGTACCAAGATATGCAATAACGCTATAAAAATAGCATTATATGCGTTTGCATATGCAATAATGCAAATGCATATAATCCGATGTCTATTCATATTATGTGTTACCATAGGGGTCACTTAAAACTTAGGGATTGATGGTGAAAACGGGCATAAGGCAGCCTTCTCAGCCTCGAGCGTTCTTCTCAAGTCCTTCAATCCAGCCGAGTGTTCTGCTAGCGTGCTCTGCATGAAGCATCTTGAGATCAGACACCTCCTTTTGCTAACGTCATATCTATTCTACTTCTATGCCTCACCTGGAGCTAGCGAGTTGCCTTTCCTTCACCAGCGCTGCCTCTTTCTCAGCTTCCAGTGACCTTCTCAGCTCTTCTAACTCAGCAGAATGCTTGGCCTGCGAGCGGCCGCATTGCTCTGCATGAAGCATCTTGAGATCAGACACCTCCTTTTTTTAACGTCATTTATTCTACTTCTATACCTCACCTGGAGCTAGCAAGCTGCCTTTCCTTCACCAGCGCTGCCTCTTTCTCAGCTTCCAGTGTTCTTCTTAGCTCTTCTAACTCAGCAGAATGCTTGGCCTGCGAGCGGCCGCACTGCTCTGCATGAAGCATCTTGAGATCAGACACCTCCTTTTGCTAACGTCATTTATTCTACTTCGATGCCTCANCACCTGGAGCTAGCGAGTTGCCTTTCCTTCACCAGCGCTGCCTCTTTCTCAGCTTCCAGTGTCCTTCTCAGCTCTTCTAACTCAGCAGAATGCTTGGCCTGCGAGCGGCCGCATTGCTCAGCGTGAAGCATCTTGAGATCAGAAACTTCCTTCTGCTGGCGTTCTGCCATTTCACGTAGCTCGCCCTCTAGACCTTTCACTGTTAGCTCCTGGGAAATCGAGATATGGCTGTGTAGATTTTTATATTTGAGAATGCGTTCAAGACAACGACAAATGTTTTTTTAAATGGAAATGTTTGATGTGGATTTTTTTTTATCCACAACGAGGAAGCTCTTGGCCTGTATCTCACCTGATGGTATTTACGATCAGGCCGAAGGTGAAAGCGAGCTTCACCCGGTATCCTCAACCACGGAGGAACTGGCTATCTTACCTCTAACTGTCGGAACACAATAATGCTGTTAACATTGTTGTTACGGCAACAGACTTAGGTAAGATGGTGGTAGCTAGCCAGGCGGACTTAGAACAAGCCCTACCACCAACCAAACCGAACAGAAAAATCTGCCCCCACTGGGAATCGAACCCGGGACCTCTGCGTCTTAAGCAGGTGGTCTAACCACTAGACCACAGAGGCGGTTAATATTAGTAATATTTATTAATAATAATAATTATTCTTCTAATCTCATACAAAACAAAGATGACCCGAAATCCTCCGTAAATCAATGCAACAGTTTCTTTGCGAATGTCGGAAAGGACTTAGCTGACAAAACTCTTAATAACATGTCAACTACTCAAGACTTACTAGCTGCCGCAGTACCACCTCGACAGTCGATACCAAATTCATTTTTCCTAAATCCCACTGATGAGAATGAAGTCGACAACCTTATCGGGGATCTGAAACTCGATAGCTCTCCTGGCATTGATAAGTGTTCCACACTAATAATCAAACTTGCAAGAAAAGCCCTTGTACCACCATTAACACATATTTTTAACCTCAGTTTTGCTTCTGGTATTTTTCCTGAAGATTGGAAACTAGCCATTATCACTCCTATACACAAAAACGGAGATAAAACCAGTCCAACTAATTATCGCCCTATTTCCTTACTTACAATTTTCTCGAAAATGCTAGAAAAACTGGTAAACAAAAGAACTGTCACGTTCCTCGAAAGCAACAATCAAATACCAAACAACCAATTTGGTTTTAGATGCGGAAGATCCACCGAAGACGCTGTAATGCTACTATCTAATACAGTTTCCAACGCACTAGATAACAACAAGGCTTGTCTGGGAGTGTTTCTAGATCTAGCCAAAGCCTTCGATACAGTTTCAACCCCTATCCTCCTTCGAAAGATATACCAAGTAGGCATACGAGGTCTAGCTCACGACTGGTTTTCCAGCTATCTCTCTAACCGTAGACAGTGTGTTCGAGTGGGTTCGGTAGTTAGCGACCAGATCCAAGTTGAATATGGCGTACCTCAAGGCAGCATACTAGGCCCCACTTTATTTATATTGTACATGAGTGACATTCCAGCACTACACCTCGAAGGTGCAGAAACGCTTCTCTACGCTGACGATACGGTTTTGCTTTTTCAGGGAACCTCCTGGAAAAGCGCATATGACAATGCTGAACGTGGCCTGGCAATAGTTACTGATTGGCTAAAAAACAACCTGCTAACACTAAATACCAAAAAAACAAAATACGTAGCATTTCACATGACAGCTCGTACACAACCACCTCCTACGAGCACACTTAAATTACATACACACACACAAAATACATCACAAAATGCATGTTGTTCCTGTAACGAAATAGAGAGGGTAGGTAGCATCAAATATCTAGGAGTAACCATAGACGAAAAGTTATCCTATAAAGAACACATTTCCCAACTCTCTGCTCGGACCCGAAAAATTATATTTGTCATGAAAAACTTAAGATACTCGGCGCCAAAGGGGACTCTGCTGCTAGTATATAAGACTCTTTGCCAATCCCTACTAATGTACTGCATAAGAGTTTGGGGGGGAGCTGCTAAGTACTTAATGATCGAGATTGAAAGAGCCCAAAGGGCTGTACTCAAAGTGATGCTTAAAAAGCCTTTCAGGTACAATACAAATCAGCTATATTCAGAAGCAGGAGTTTTGAGAGTCCGTCAATTGTTCATACTACGGGCTGCCACTGGCATGCACGCACACTATCACCCTCAAGTCACCTGAATACGAAAAGCTCTGTAAACTACGAGTCTTCAAGATCGCGGTCCCAACAGTACGCACAAAATTTGCTAAACTATTTCTCTGTTACCGTTTATTTACAACAAAATTTGCCGCAAACTAAAAATTAAAACCTTGACAACTCACCATGCTAAACTTGAAATTGAATCTTGGCTTAAAAGCCTTGATTACCTGGACACAGAATGTCTTCTTACTTAACGAGTATAATACCTCTGTCACACACACACACACACACACACACACACACACACCACACACTACATAACACACAACACATAAACTAAGTAATTTCTAATTTCTTGTCAATTATTTTAATTATATAAAATAATATTATACATTTTATTATTACATAAGATGTAATTATTTCAATTTTAATTGTAATTGTAATTTTAACTGTCAGTCTCTAATAGAGTAAGTTTTTTAAACATTGACCTCATTTTAAGCCTTGTAACTATTTTTTTTTTTGATACCACGTTTTATATTTTTATATCTTAATTTAACTACAGTCATAAATTGCCTGAATTTGTGTTCCCAGACCTCAAAGTAAAGATAATACATATTATGTAAAAACTTAAAAAAACTTAAAAAGGCTACTGCGATACAAGCTATGCTTAGTGCAGAAGCCGCTAGTTATAAGAATATTTTGTATTAAGATTTATTGGCAATAAACATTTTATTATTATTATTATTATTATATTTATTTATAGTAATATTTCAGTGCTACTTATCCTATGTTTGTGAACTCACCTTTATTTTCTCAGCTTTTTGTCGAACCCACCGCTGCCTAGCAACCTGAAATTGATGGAATAGACATGAAGTTATGAGTACAATATGGTGTTGGGATATGTTCCATGTCCCTGCGAAAATGATACATGTGCTAGATTGTAAGCACTATTAATGAATGCTGGATTTTTATAATAAAAGTGAACACTAACTTTCATGCTCGGAAGTGTTCTATGATGACTTTGATGTTTTTCTAGAGTGCGCATGTGCCTCACACAGAGATGTCAGATGACGTCACGGGAAATGGTGTTTTGACAGTAATACTAAATCTCACTGAATTGACTGGCCATAAACACATTTTAAGGCAATATTGGTTACTTGACACCAGTTGACTAGTATCATTTGACCGTACTTCTGATGAACTGTGTAAGCCTCACCTGCTGCGCGGCGGCCATCTTGTCGTGCTGGTTCCTGAGCTCCAGCTTGTAGCGCTCCTCCAGCGCTTGCGCCGAGCGTTTCCAGCGCTCCTCCAGCGCTCGCCGCTCGTCAACCAGCTGTTCGATGCGGTGGTTCAAAGTCTTCTTGTCGTTTATCAGCTGGGAAAAGGTAAACACTTTTTGGGTGACCAAAGTTGATATATGTAACTAGGTACAGACGAAAAAAAAAAATATATTGATGTGAAAGTGGTGTCTTATGTAGTCGTAATAGGGCCGATATTGGAACGTAAATAAAGGTAGTCTGATGTACTGATTACAACTATACCGCATTGACACTGACGCGCTGTTTTGACTAATGTTGAGATCGCACTACAAACATCTTCAAAATTTGAAAATTATAAAACTTGAAAATCTTCAAAATTAGCAAGAGTATGAAATGAATTTTATTATTGTTACCTGGTCAATGAAATTCTGGTGTCTTTTTATAGTCTCTTCACATTCTTGCTTCACTTTTGAAATGTTCCTGATCGACTGCTTCTCCAAATTGCTGACTTTTGAAATCATCTGGAATTAATTTAAATACATATGAAAGTGGTGCCACCCAGTGAAAACAAGTACTTTCTGTTACATTTTGGTAAAGCAAGACATACAAATATTCGTCTTGAAGGAAAGAAGCTTATTATCATACCTGTTCCTTATGGTTGGTGAGACTCTCCTGCAGTAGAGCGATGCAGCAGGATCGTTCTTCTAGCTGCAGGGACAACGTCACCAACCTCTGCGCTAGCTCCGTTTGAGGCAGCTTCAACAATGACTCCAACCTATAAAAAGTTTAACTAATTAAGTGATTTGTTGACCAGTGCATGGATGGTTCATGAGCATAACCAGGTATATCTCACTTTGGCACTGTTTGCGGAGTAGTGTTAGTGACCACAGATAGGGCATCGTTAGCACTTTGTTCCACCTTTTCTAGGAATTCAAATATCTCCCTGGAAACATAAAAAAGAAAAGTTATTATTTTGTTATCTTCTTTTAAAGGTTGGCTTAACTTTAAGCACTTACATAAAGTGGTCTTTGGGAGCAGTATTTTCTTCTTCTTTCTTGGACTCAGGTTCAGTAGAAACAGTCCCTGGTTTACTAATCACAGATGTAACAGGATTATCACCATAGCTCTCTATTTCTTTCAACATGGAGTAAATATCAAAAACTGTAGAGTTAGAACTGAGTTCTTTGGGTTTTGGTGGGTCCTTTGATTCTTTCGCTGAATTTACTACAGTTGATGGAGGTGTAGTTTCTACTTCAACTTTGTCAACTGTTTCTCTCGTGCCAGTTTGTTCAGGTATAGTTACTGGAGATTGAATTTCTTCAAGTTCAAGGATTCTAGGTGAGGGCGCTGATAGGGACATCCAAGAATCTACGTCTTTGTCATTTTGAACCCCTTCTATCCTCGCGCTCATCGGGATACGATTGGAATACAAATTCTTTTGGGTCTGGTTTCTGATATTGACAGGAATTGCAGCTTTACTGCTACTGGTTTTGGTATTTTTGTTATTCCAGCTTTGTTTAAATGCCAATGTACTTTCATCAAACCTAGAAGCTACATCACTGTGACTATTATTGGGTTTCTTATCATATTTCTGAAGAGTTTTAACAATATAATCTTTGCTATAATCACCCTCTTTAACTTTTAAATAATTCTGTATCAATTCTTTAGTCGAAATTTTAGACACATCTCTTTTACTATTTTCTAAAGAGTTGTTGTCAACTTTGGGCATCTCATTTATGCTTGATTCCTGTGAATTTTCACTTGAATCTTTCTTATCATCTACAAAATGAGTGGAGTTTTGTTCGAACATTCTGTCGATGTTAAGTGGAGTAGGTGATATGGCGTCACTTTGAATATCTTTAAGAGTAAGCTCATGTAGATTGTTTATAGCTTCTAACTCTCTTTTGTAATCTTCTATTACTTTGGAAGTATAGGCTTTAGTAGTGCTATTGACTAAGTATGAAGGATATTCTAAATCTTTGTTGTTCTTTCTTTCAGAACCTTGACTACCCTCACTAGTGCTTGGCATGTTGTCGCTCATACTTTTAGTAGGAGAATTTTGAGGAGGCAAAGCTACATGCCCTTCTTTCTTTATGAAGAAATCTTTGTATAGTAAACGACTATGATTCAAAGGTTCTGTCCACTTTTTATCTAAAGGGAAAGTCTTATGATAATACTTATCATTGCTACTTGTGGAGACACTGTCCAGGCTTTTGGGTTGGTCTTCAATTTTTGTGTGGGAGCTAGATTTCTTTAATATTGAAGATGAAGAATGTGGAAGAGAGTAGTTTTGTTTATAAACTTTTTCATCATTGGCGCCACTATCAGGATAGCCAGAGTCCTTTGAAGAGGCATCAGTATGTACAACTGTACTTGACATTTTGACAGCATAGGACTCCATAGTGTTAGTTCGAAAGTCATCATAAAAGCTGCTGTAAGTTCTAGGGTCACTCATGAAATTTTGTGTCTTGGGATATGCATCATCTTTTAAATCAACCACGTAAGTATTTCGTCCAGTTAGGTTCTCGTCTAGGTTGACTTCTTTTACATTATTGGCATCGTTTAAAGAGTTTTCAGGAGAGAGACTTGATAGATTTTGTGATGGGACACTTTCCAAGTCCTGTGTAGATTCTTCTTCGACAAGAGACAGTTGTTGCTTCGTTAATGTGAGTCGACGGGAGTATGTATCTATTGCTTCTTCTACTTCTGCTTGAATATTCGGAGTGCCGAAAGATACGCGCCCTTCTAATGAATCTTCAGTGCTTTTTTTGTCAGATTCTAAAGGAATAAAGTAAGACTCGTAAGAGCGCGTTTTAAATGATGGAGACAGACTCCTTTCATAGTAACTATCTTTATTCTTAGTTGGCGACGACGCTCTCGGTGGACGTTCAGTTATTTTAATTTCTAAACCATATTCATCGTTTGGCTTATCTCCATACACATTATCCATAACTTTGCGACCCCTTTTAGCTATATTTCTATACTTTAAAATATTCTTAGCACTAGGACTTTTAATTTTTGGCCCTAACTGGGCCTTGGCTTTTATTTTAGTCCCTAAACTTATAAATGTGTCCTCAGAACCGTAGTCAGAGGCATTGCTACATATTTCTTTGTCTTTTTTTATGTATTGATGTTGAGGTGATTTGAAGTCTCCAAGCAACTCTGTTGTTGGGGCGACCACTTTCACAGTTGTTGGGGAACCTGAAAATTAGAGTTAATGGGGTATTAAACAAAATATTTGTCTATATCCATTGTACTTATCATGCAATAAATTAATATTCTAAATAAAGAAGAAATCAAGACCTTGCTGCAAGATACATGCAAATTATTCTTTATAAGACAAATTCCTAAAATTATGTTGCACCTTAATAAGAAATTAGTTAGAACAACATAAAATATAAATGTAAGTGTTGTGTAGGTAGTTGCATATAAGTCTGAGTAATGTGTAAAGTGTTTACTGTTATAGGACTGCAGAATCTCAGCGCTAAATGTCTTCAGGAAACTCCTTGTAGACGGTGCTCTCTCCTTAGCATCCGCTGAGAACGGTCTCTTGTACTTTTCTTGAAGGTCCTGGCAGTGGAAACAAATAGCTAACTAATGAATTAACATCTAATAAATTATGTTGACTTTTGATTAACAAATTGTGATAATATTTGGTTAAACATTTATAAAAATATATTTTTTATGAGTCTTATAAGAATTGAAGTTTTGAAGATCTAGAGAAAATTCATGTATTATGGAATTACTAAGTAGATTAATCAGATTTCTACAGAATTTTGGGTGTTAAGCCTTGGCGCAGACCACCGACTTTTACTTGGCCGATAGTTGGGCCCGATTCTAATTTGTATGAAGAATCGGCCGATACCAAATCGGTCTAATGTGCACACTTTCATACATGTTCATACTTATCAATAGCCCGATCCAACTATCGGCCAACTAAAAATGGGTGGTCTGCGCCTAGGCTAAAGGTAAAACCAATGGTAA
Organism: Ostrinia furnacalis; assembly: GCF_004193835.3. Taxonomy (NCBI): domain Eukaryota; kingdom Metazoa; phylum Arthropoda; class Insecta; order Lepidoptera; family Crambidae; genus Ostrinia; species Ostrinia furnacalis. Next base: position 216,666 of record NW_021133449.1, on the reverse strand, counting down.
AACAAAATTTTTTATATGTCATGTCTTTTCAGTCAAAGTATACCTAACATTAATCTCATTTGCGTGACCTTCTAAGCAGGCATTAATAATTATTAGGGTCACGAACCGTAATCGATTTAACAAAAACAAAGAAATTTACCGGCGTGAAGCAGGAATTTTGAAGAGCTGAGCGTGGTCGGTTGCGTACGTTCTTTTTATCGTCTTTCCTTTTACTTCTGTATGTAAGATTTACAGGCGAGCCCAGCAGCCGCAGGTTAGAATTTTCCTTCGACATTTCACGCACATAACAGCGACAAATCCACGAAAAATCGGACCGATTCAGTTCTTTTCAATTTCAACCTTTTTTGACGTAAGTTGTTTGTTGTTGTCATGTCATTTGGTTGCTAAGCAACTGATTTATAGCCAATCGACTGTATTACTTTTAAATATATTATCTCTAAACAATTCAGTAAAATAAGTATTCAATTAACATTTGACACAAATATTTTGTAATTATTAATGTGACGTATTATTAAAATAATAATACATCACAATGTTATAGAATTTTAAAGTATTAAAAGTACATTGTCTGTCCGGAAATAGCGTAAGTTCTCAATCGCAAGGTTATCAATGTTGCCAGCAATAAATAATACCGCTTGTGGTAGAAATTAATGAAAAAAGTAATACCATGGTTTGTCTACATTTTATGATATTTTTTCATAAAACCCATGAATAAAATTTATGTTTAAATTCTTATAAAAAATATTTATGCGTATTTGTATTATGAATAATTATAAAATTTAGTAAATAAAGATTGCCAATGGAATAACAAAACGCAATAAAGTTATGACGTCAGCGATAAAAATACCGGCTGGTTTAGCCGCATGGTTTTCTCGACTTGCTGCGGACTGTAGTTGAACCTTGAAGGTATTTCGATTCGATCGCGTCCATTTGGGGTAGTGTGGTGTCCCTGATTCATAAGTTTTGTGGAATTCTTGCTTAGTGCGCTCTACTTGGAATAATTTGTGGAGTTTTGTGCAAACAGTGAATTTATTTTAGCTAGTCAAAATGTTCAGTGGAATCGCAGGTAAGGTTTTTTATTTTTAACTAATGAAAACTTTTAATTATCTAATAATTAGTACGAAAAAATGCGATCGAAACTTAATTAAAATTGATATAAACGGGTCCATACTGGTAAGTTTTTATTATTTATTAACTGCAAAATGTAGTTATTTATCATTTTAGATATTTAAATCAGCAAATTGTAGAAATAGTCTGCATTCCTAATGCGTAGAATCGTAGTCACCCATTTACTACAATTTTATAAACTTAAATGCTGACACTTTTACCACATTATTTTAAAGTAGCGCACTTTTACCAAAGCAAGAAAAAAATAACAATGGTTATACCTACGCACAAATGTTATGTTAATTAGTGAAATTCAAAATAAAGGAAAATTTTCAAAATAGGTTGTATGTAAGAATGTTCATTGAACCAGAAAAATATATTATTTAACCTTGACATGACACCATGATGGTGTTGCTGATTCAAACTTAAAGTTTTCTTTAACTTCTGTGTTTAAGTACATACTTAACTACGGCATTTATTGATGTGTTTACTATTTTCATGCGGTAGGAAATGAACAACTAGACTGACTGATTAGGAATTACGATTAATTTAACGAGACGAGGTCAACCGGTCATCTTTTAATTAGGTAAGGCACCTTTGAAAACAACAAGCGTATTTTTAAACAATTTACTTATCTTTTTTTACTGTACACAAGGACTGCAAGTGCGACATGCGTTTCAAAAGATGGCGCCTGTTTGTCGAATTCAATTAGGTGACAAAGTTCTAACTCTAACATTGCCGTTGTGCAAAATTAAAATTACGTAATGTTGGGGAGGATGGTATTGTTTTATAAACTTTTTGGATTTAAAGCATGGTTTCGTAAAATTGTTCAACTACATAAACGTATGTTAAAATGTTCCAATTTCATTCTTTTGTTATTCAATCACAACCGCATTCGGGAGTCGGGAGTGACCGCATATCAATGCGTTCGAAGCAAGTCATCTCACTGCTCGCAACTAAAATAACTTTCAAAGGTTATTTCGTCACCGTCGTGGCAGAATTAAATAACTGACACTTTTGGCAAAAACCACTTTTTCCACTTTTTGTATGGTAGAAAGTGTTACCTATATTTTGATCTTACTCTCGTGGCAATATCTATGATATTTTCAAAGATATCTTCAGTTTAGTGAAACTATTGACCATAAATTACAACTCTGTTTGTTGTAGAATTTACGTGGCAAAACTGAATAAGTGACTTTATTTAATTCTGCCACAACTCACTGCGAACGTTGCTTCAAAATACTTGTACTAAGAAAGTCAACAAGTGACTTTATTTAATTCTGCCACAACTCAATCCGAAACATTGCTTCAAAATACTAGTACAATTGTGTTTTTGATTTATTTAATTTTTGTAACATTACTTTAAATGTTACTTTTAATTTCAATGTTCATTACTCAGATGTTGAATTTGGATAGTTACCTTCATCATTATCATCATTTCAGCCATATAAGACGTCTACTGCCGAACATAGGTCTCCCCCAATGATTTTCAATATGACCGGCTGGTAGCGGTCTGCATCCAGTGCTTTCTTGCTACCTTTATGAAGTCCACGTTGTGCTTTCCGGTACGTGCCCTCCACTCCAGAACCTTGCTGCCCCATCGTCTGTCAGTTCTGCGTACTATGTGCCTTGTCTCTTGTACAGAAAAACCGAGCATAGCCCTCTTCAAAGCACGCTGTGCAACTTTGAGCTTATTTATAAGGCCTATAGTAAGAGGCCGCGTTCCCGAGCCATACATCATCAGTGGTAACACATACAGATCGTAGATTTTCGTCTTTAGGTACTGAAATATTTTGGATGAAAGGATGTTGTGTAGTTTCCCGAACGCTACCCAGCCGAGTTGGATTCGACCTCTTTCTCTACCTAGTTAACGTTTGTCCGAGGTAGACATACTTGTCAACAATCTCGAGATTCGAGCTCCTAACCGAAACTGGGTAGGAGGGCGCAACATAGACATTCGACAAAACTGACAAAAGCTTCGTTTTTCCATGTTGTTCACCCGAAGGCCTACCTTTTGGGAGATTAAGGTCTTCGAGCATTGTGCCGAGGTCTTCCAGTGATTTTGCACTGACCACACAATATCGTCGGCAAACCGAAGGTGAGTGATGTACTCGTCGTTGATGTTTATGCCGAATCCTTTCTATTCGAGGAGTTTGAAAGCGTCTTCCAATGCAGCGGTGAATAGTTTCGGAGATCCGGAGATATAACATCTCCCTCATGCCTCGCTGCAGAGGAATCGCCCTCGTACTCCACTCCTGTACTCGGACCAACATGGTGGCGTGTATAAGCACTTCAGCACCTCGATATGTACCGATACTTTTCAGAAACCGGCTTGTTCGGGAGGCTGGAAGTCATCGAACCTACGCGCGAGATCATTCGTGATAACTTTAGAAAACAGCTTGTAGACATGACTCAGAAGTGAGATTAGTCAGTAATTCTTCAGCAAGGTTTTATCCCCTTTCTTGAAGAAGAGTACCACCACGCTTCTGTTCCATGCCTCTGGCGTTGTTCCCTGGAGTAAGACGAAGTTAAATAGTCTCTGAAGGACTTGACTTTAATATCGATGTTCCACCCGCGTTCAGAAGCTCCGAGGTTATTCCGTCATCACCCGGTACCTTGTTGTTCTTTAGGTGTTTGAGAGCCATCCTAATCTCATATAGGCTGATAATGCTGATATCCACAACATCTTCGTCGAGGTATACAGCTGTCCATAAAACTTTTCAATCTCACCCAGAACCTCGGCTTTTGTTGACGTTACACTACCTTCCGCAGTCTTCAGCTTCGTAAGCTAGCTTCGCCCAATAGAGTAGTCTCTTGCGAACACTTTCGAGCCTTGGTTCCGCTCTATCGCCTCTTTAATACGATTTGTATTAAAGTTGCGAACATCATGTTGCAAGGACTTCCATATCTGTCTATTGAGCTGCCGATGTGCCTTAGCGTCAACGGAGATCTGCAGAGACATTGAACGTCGTTCTGCTATGACGTTGAGGGTAAGGAATCCCTATGGATCCCTAGGGAGAGATCCCTATTACAGTTTTATTGTTTTTGGATTATTTTAATTTTGATATTCATTTCGATGTTGGTTCTTTCAATTGTATTTCAATGTTATAGGAATCTGATGTTGATGGTTACCATACCAATTTGTTAAAAATTTATAAGTATTAAATAAGTAGGTATATTCTAGTATTATTTAACAATTTTACAGATTTTGACTAAAATTGCATTGACAAAACAAATAAAATAAAATGAATAAATCAACATTTAGGTCAATAAAAGTGTGGCAAAATTAAACAAGTATACTTATTCAATGGAAATATTCGTTTTTGTAATACCTTGGTTGAGGCAAAACTAAATAAGTGACTTACAAAAACTAAATAACTGCAACTTAGTTGTAAAATACGGTTGTGGCAGAACTAAATAATTACATTTTTATTTTTTTATTTAAAATAATACAAAGTAACATCATCGAATACTATTGAATTAATAAAGGTAAATTTGCTGTATAAAATATCAAAAGACCGACGGTAAAATATTTTAACCCTTAAAAGTTATCGCCATTTTTAACGAAAAAAAACACAAAAACGTGAATATCTCGCAACTTTGGTTTTGTCAGTTATTTAATTCTGCCACGACGGTGACGATTTATTTTTAACAGAATTCATAATCAGGTAACTGGTTGACATCATCATGGTCTACGTGAAATATTTTTAAAGACATTTCACAGTTAATATTGTAATCGCGGTGAGGTGCAGCAATCCTTGTAAGGCTGTAAGTTCTAAGGATTCGGTCTTTCTTAAGAAAAGAATAGAAGTACCTGCTCGTCTTCTACTTTGTCCCCTGTTTGTAGTATTTTAAGGACCTGAGGTTTTCTGAATAAAGAAAATAAAATAAAATCCATAAATGTTAGACCTGTAGAAATATGAAAATGAAAGTACTTATTAAATGAGACTCTCGTTTGCATATTATGAATTTATATACTTACCTAAGAATAATAAGTACCTAACTAAGTAGGTAAGTAGGTACGTAGGCACTTTTCAACCCTTTCACGCATTCCGGTATTGCAAGGTGTTTTATGGACAGTTCCGAGTACGTCGAAAATATACGTAGTAGGGAGGAATAACAAAAAATAAGAAATATAAGTACTTCTTATAAGTATCTCGAGAACAGATGGCGGGAAGCCTTGACCGCGCGTACGAATATTAATGCGCAAATCGAAAGTCATAAGTGCTGCACTCGTATTTTCTGATGCATATGAAGAAGTCAATTCGTAAATATATTTAAGTGTATTATTATTCTTGATTCTTTAAACATTGGGTAATATGTAGACCGGTCACAAGTTCGAAACTCTTGAGTGTAGATTCATTTGAGTTTCGTTTCAGAATAAAGTTTTGGGCCGGCATTATGGAAGGACTCCTGGATAGGTCTACACTCAAGATAGATGGATGGATCTTAGTTTGAATTTAAACAATAAAAGTTTGAAGGAGATGCTTGACTTTGCAATTGCATCCAGTTTAAGCTTTTACTTTACGGGTGATATCATCAAGCATTCACACATCATGAAGTCATGGTAGGCAAGTTGTTTATTTATTTATTCTTGTCTCCTCTTGCCACTGCTCCTGCTGCTAAATTATTGATTTTCAAATGTGTCTGGTAAGATTCACATCGAAGTATATTGTTTTAAATACACATGTAGCTATACTATTTGAGCCATTATGCGATCGATCACAATGTCACGGTCACCTCGCGATGACGTCGCACTGTGTTACCTACGAAACTATTTTTCATTGTCTAGACCCCAGATAACTATGTTTACTAAACAGCTGTATCAAAGTTCAAACAAAGCAAATGCTTAAATAGTGACTTCAGTTAGGTACACTTTGCATAACCTGTACTGTGGGAGGTAAATCACTTCTTCTTCTTTGCCTGGCCCATTCCCATTTTATTTGGGGTCGGTTCTCCGCGTCCGTGGGAGGTAAATCGCTATTAATTTATTTAACCATAGTGTACATGGCGTAAACTAAAACGGTGTTAGTAAATTTAGGCTTTTGTAGAGAAGTGTTCATCATTAAGCCGTTTAGTGCAGACAGACTGCCATAACATTTAATTTGTATGTGACAGATCAGAGAACTGTAACAGACAAAAATTAATTAGCAAATGAACACCATACTTTATTGTTTTATTGTGTTGTCCGTATGACTGCTATGAGGTCATGCGCGTATTATGGACTATTAAAATTATCTATAGCGTAGGTATAGACAAAACACATCAAGCTTAACACTGTCGCATCTAATGACGTTTTATTAGAAGCTATTTTGCAATATAAAATGTAAAACTGACGTGCTGTTGACTGTACTACCGGAAGACATCGCGGCAATGAGTGGATTGACTTCAGAGCTTGAGAATTTAATAGGACCGTGTGTTGAATAACGATTGGCTTATAACGGATTCAGCGTTCCATATTCGTGAGTGTACTACAACTAGAACACTAAAAATAGGTTCTCATGCTGAAAAATTAATATTGGCACTAGTATAATTAAATAATTTCATTGGACGATATAATTTAACGAAACATACGCGTGTTTCGTTAAATGAACTGTTTGTTTCTAGAAAATTTTATAGAATGACTAACGGAGAGTAGGTGGGGGACAGTTTCTGTTTGAGGAGGCATAACACACGTCTATAATAATATGTACTAACTACTAGGTAGGTAGTTACTTAGGGATGTACAGTACTTTGTGTTAAATAATGTTAATTTCGTGATGCGTAGTCGAGTTTTACTACTTCTGTGGAATTTCAAGAATCAGGAAGTGTTCACCGAATAAATTTGGAATACACGCGAAATCAATATTTTAGCGGTAAAGTGCGCAACAAACACTGACTAATCGGAGGCCAAGTGCTAAAATGTAAATTTCCTCGTTACACAATGATTGGAAGCTGGTCACATTCATACTTGGCGTTGCGCTAAGACTATTAATTTCATTTTACCTACATTATGTAGATATTCAACATAGGTACTATAGTCAACCAGCTTGGCGCGTAAAAATCAAATTAAACTTTATCTTATTTTTAGATAACTATGATACATACATATGAGCAGCATGCAATTGTAGTAGAGTAGGCATATAAATTAGACAAAATATTTTATAAGGAATGTAACAATAGCATAGGTAGTAAATTACGCAGGCCTTCTGCCTACATCGCATGCCAGCCGAGTGCATGTACCTAATGCTAGAAATCATTCACAGTTATGACTAATTAAATTTACTATTCATGATCAATTGAATATAGATGCAATCATTCCTATATCTGGCATATTGCCATTCATACAACTAAGCCTACATTACCTAGTTTTGCTTCTGTTGCAGGTTGCAGTGTGCAAAGCTAAAAGCTAAAGCTCTTTTTTTAAGGAATTACTTATTGTAAAATCTGTAATTCCCAAGAAAATAATCGATTCGATAAATAAGTTTTCAGAAGCTTCCTTTCTAAGTAGCTTAGAACTAGAAGTTTAGACCGGAATAAGCTCATTTGCTACTTAACCCCTCAAAAGCTGACTCGAAATAATTAATTTAGTTAATTGACTAGCAGTTTTTACTTAAGTCCAGTAAATAATTACCCGTCCTATAAATTACAAACTTAATTGACAGTCTGTCAGTTGTTACTTTATTCTATTAAATAATTACCTGCCCTATACGTTTACTGACACATTTTTCATCACAAAACTGTGTCAGCATGAAGTTGTTTGCAGTGGTAAAGTGCATCAGAATGCAATTAGCTGACGTCACCCCATCGTGCAAACATTCTGAGTAACATGGCGAGCGTGACCTAGCTTGGGTGTAGTCTTACTTTATAATACTAGTACAATCAAATTCTTCTACGTTTACCTACTTCCTGGTTGCCCTGTAATAAAATGTTGCCAATAGCCTCCCCAAGTCGTCTGTCCAGCTTGGGGAGTTAGGCCAAAAGCCCATTTGCCTCGGTAAATTGAAGTGGGTGGTTCCATCAGTAACGACTATGATTAGATGATGATGACCTTACTTTTGGGCACTCTTTGTCTTTTTCTTTTTTAGTTACTCTTTGTCTTTTTTAGTTAGCCAAATAAATAGAAAAAATATGATGATAACCTAGTATTTCTGTGATATTGTGGACTAAAGGATTCATGAGATTACTAGAAGAACCGCGAAGCCCGCGATATTTGTAGGCAAACTAAACAGTTTATGGTGATTGATGATGTAATTATTTGCGTTTTGTTTACGTGATTTGTAGTTATTTTAAGTAACGCCTGCGTGATAAGACTGAATACATTATATAGAGGGCAAATGAGCAATACAAAAGGCACTAGGGTCCAGACAGATCCCACGCACTCACCGGCACAAAACATGACAGTCACCACATTATTTTCAATTTGACTTTGCACGATGAGTCAACCAACCTTTGACAATAAGTTATCAATATTAATTTATTAAAAACTTAGACTTTGCCCTTACGAACGTTGGTGTTGACGATGATTTTACTATTTTGACGTCTACAACTTCATTAATTTTACTTATTTAGGTATTTACGTATGTTTACTAGAATCATTACATCATATGATTTTCCCTTACGTCTATTATTGCTATTTTCGTCTCAGGAAAAGTGATAAAATAACTAATAAATAAATGTAGAGCTACCAACAATGTCAACAAAATGTGCGTAATATGGTGAACACTGGACACCCTAAGTAGATACTTATAAATTAACATAAATGAGTTTAATAATTAGAAACTCGAAGTAACGTTATTTACTTAATCAAAATTAAACGTGAAGGAAGATCATAAAAAAGTTGTTCCAAAGTATGATAAACCGGATTATTTTATTATTTTCCCGAGACAGAATAAAAAATACTTTTAACCTTAGATCATAATTATGAGCTTTTAACTAATTAAAAAAGCTATAAAATTGTCAAGGTTCATAAAAACCCGTTCAGTAGTTTTTGTGTGAAATCACAAACTTACAAACATTCGCGAAACAAAAAATAAAGATGTCAGACTAGAACAAACGCAATACGGTTTTTCATTTTTGCTCTCTTCGTATTATGTATAACAGATTATGTAGAGAATCAATGGTTTTACTTTTATTTTTTTGGTTCTATCAACATCTAATACTGTTCTGTCAAAGCTCGAATCTTTCATTGTCTTGTGCCCGATACCTACCCGGGCCGCGTTTGTTCCCGCACCGGTTTCTCGACGATCCGGTCGGCCAGCTGGGATGGCGATAAAATATCGTTGCGGGCGTAGGCGACCGGTGCACGAGCACCGAGCTAAGGTCACGGGCAAGTCACGTAGGGCTGACTAGATATAAACTTTATGTCAAACTACAGGCTTATCAAGCATTCTTTAATCACGGACCCACATCATGTTCAGGCCCATATGAATCATCTTAGCATGTTGCCAACGATCCGAAATTTTTTTCGACGAGTTTTTACTTGTTGAAATTTTTTGCCCGTGTGAAAATCAGTTTGTCACAGATCGCTTTAAATTGTAGCTAATATTATTCTGACAGACAATACCTACTGTAAAGTTTTATCAAAATCCGTTCTGCAGTTTTAGCGTGAAAGACTCATAAACTTTCACATTTACTCACTGTTAGTTGGATGGCTTATAAGATCGTAATGGATACGTTATATCAATAACCACAGCGGATAACATACGCGCACTGTGAGACATCATAGTAATGTTTGTGAATACGGACGTAAGTCACTGTGCGTAGATGTAGGCAGTCGACATCCTTAGCCATAAGATTTAATTAAACACAAGAAAATGATTCACATAGAGAATAGAAGCGTGATAATTGGCGTCGGAATGCGGCTTTGTCACTGAACTTGCGGCGGCTAAGGTTTTTACGTCCGTCTGATCTCTAAGAGCCATTAACTTCGACCTACATTCATTAAACCGTTAATCTTATGTTTATTACTAAACTACTCAAAGTAAACCCTAGTTGTTTCTATACGACAGATGTAGAGTGTTGCGCGACGTGACTGCGGCGTGACGAGTTCATGGAAAGCGTCGATTGACAAAATTAGTAGGATGATGGGATCGTAGTTCGCAACGCCCGCGAAATGTATTCACGACGGCTAAATTTTGAATTTGGTTATCATTTTGTTGAACAGTCAACAGCATATCAGACTATACATTTTGAAATAACTTGACGGGTTGTCGTCGTACATTTGGGAGACTAAAATTATTTAGACTGAGGAAAGTAAAAAGAAATTCGAGTAAAGTGACCGCCGGCCGAGTGGCTCTATGTAATGATAATGTAACATAGAACGATACTACGACAGCAATAGGCTAGTTGCCTAAAAAAATTTTTTTAGTCCGTAATGTTTAATATCAAAAAATATTGGACACATATATTTTTATTTGTCAATCTAACAAATAATTACATAGTTATGGTGCGTTGAAGTTGCGCACGACGTCACAACGTGCGGCATTTTTAAGCAAGCGTTGACGTCAGTCACGGGCCTCTTCTTATGAACTTTGGGGCGCTTTATCTCTTTAAATTTTCATTAGTTTGAAAAAGTGAAAAATACGTGTAGAGTATTTTTTTATAAGTTAACTGACGGACTAATTAAAACTCTTGCTTTTTGACCCAGGCAACATCCCCATTGTAGACAGTGTTATGTTTATTGTGGTCTATTGTGGACTTGTGGTTAACTTGAACGCAGAAAGTACTTTCTAGCAAAGATATTCGATTCGACTCCTATTACTTAATAAGTTTCAGCACCCTAAAAAAAGTCCTACTTGTTTTTCCTTTCGCAATGAAAAATGCTCACTCCGATATTGTTTTTTTTAAATTATAAGTCTTCAGGTAAACAGTTATAAAAAGTCTTGTCTCTATCAATACTTCCCTTCTATGATCTGAGATCGATACAAAGTCCTAAGACCACGATTTAGTTACCCAACTTATTATTATGTTCGCCGCTTTCTCCCAACTTCCCACGTACAATCAAGCTACTTATAACTCTGTGTTGCCAACTTTGTTGCTTAGAACGGGTCCTGCCACGTGTAGGTGTATTATTTTCCTGGATTTGTACCAAAAATCAATGTAGCGAAATATTTATAGAATAGAGCAGACATTGTTTTCTTGGCTTTAACATTACACAGTCATATTATCTTCTCTATAAAATAATTAATAGGTAAAAAGCGAATACTTACCAAATGCTCTACAAAAAATGAAATGTGAAAATAATAGAGAATATCCGTTTCATATCAGTGAACTCAAATCCGTTTGACTGATAACATTGGTTACCATATGTGACCCAAATTACTAACGGTCCAAAGTTGCTTTCCTAATCATAATCCCTTGTTTGTTTCAAAATTTCTATCAAGTCAACACTGATGACAAATCATCTGTATCATTTTATAGAGACTAGAAGACTAGGTCCTAGACTATTAAACTCTCTCCGGTGCAGGCCCCGTATCACGCCATAATGGATGAAAGTGCCTGAAAATATAACTTATTAACTCTGTTATGACTTAGATATTAACTAATTTAATCCCTATTACCACTATTACCTAAACATCTATATTACCTGTTTCTAGGACTGGTTAAATGAACTGATTCAGTGGTAAGATCTTATACCACCAAAACCTGTAGAGCAACATGTTCACTCCATTCTCAGACTAAGAATTTATGTTTCATGGAACTTTTCTATCGGGGAAACTATTTATAGTTCGACTATAATATACAGGGTGGAAACGATAAGTGATCTCACTCGATTATTTCTAAACTATACAAGATATCAATAAACTAGTTATTGATCCTGAAAGTGCTTCATGAGCTCTATCAAACGGTATTAATAATAGGTTACAGAATAAACTGGATCTATCCGAAACTTCAATGTTTCCAGCTTCCATACATTTGGTAAAGTCACATTATTTTAAAAACTACATATGATATCGTAAAACTGATTACTGATTCTAAAAGTGCTTCACAAGCTCTATCCAATGGTATCAATAATAGGTTACAGAATAAACTGGATCTAACCAAAAATTCAATGTTTCCTTCTTCCATACATTTAGTACTACCACAGTCATGACACTCATCTCTTGACAATATTATAGCAAGTAAAGACTAAAACCAATGTTTTTCATTAATAATTTAAAATAAGAATACAATTTACGAGTTTATTTTAAGTATTAAATTTAAAAAATTACACTTCTAATATTGTGTGTCTGGCATACATTTAGTATGGAAGCTGGAAACATTGAATTTTCAGATAGATCCAGTTTATTCTGTAACTTATTATTGGTACCATTTGAAAGAGCTCATTAAGCACTTTCAGGATCAGTAACCAGTTTTTTAATATCTTGTATAGTTAAGAAATAATCGAGTGAGATCACTTAACGTTTCCACCCTGTATTGTTATTTATCCTGTGGAAAACAAAATCTTTCAGAACAGAATATAATTATGGAATTAATCAATCCAAGAAATCAAAGGTTTTCGTGGCATGCCATCTCGTAGTATGTTTTTATCCATACCACCGCCCAATCCATCCATCTTTTCTCACGTCGTCCTTCCTCAAAGTCACAAGATAAGTCTTAAATAGCCACGACCCAAGGTTGCCTCCGTTAACCGTCACGTTATGGTTTACTGCGAACATTAACTGTCTTGTCAGACCGACTTCTCACGGTAGAGACACAATGTGTTTGATAAATACCTAATCACTCGATAATTCTGATTATAACAAGTGAGTAAATAAGCAAGAAACTTTTTACGTCAATAAATATGTATTTGTATTAAATTGGTTTAAATTATTTAGATAAAGATAGGCGTTGTAAAGAAAACAAATTAAATGATAGCACGATAGTACTTACATGTCTCAAAGCAAATAAATCATTAATTATCATTTACGCTTCGTATGTTTGAAAACTGATACTAAGTTTTTTTAAATATTTTGGCTGGGTACCTATTTAAATGTTAGTTTTATTGATTAAAAAACCATTAAGACTGTCTCTAGCTCGACTAATCTTATTTTAATATTAATTCTCAATTCCTTGCGCAGACAAACATATTTGATATAATAGACACTCGTAGTATAACGAATGAGTCACAGCGTGTAATGTTTGAAACTATCATTACACAATAGCGTGGAGAGGTCAGTAGGGTGGAGCATAAACAAATGATAGCGGAATGCCCGTCTGCGCCGGCGCATTGTATATCGAACCGCGGCACCATTATCACTCACATAGGGCTACTAGCATTGTAATTTACTATCAGATACAATTAATTATTGATAGGTAACACCCAAAGTAGCCAATATGTTCGCAACGCGTCTTTGTTACAATTGAAATAAGGTTGTGTTGTCAAGTTTTTGGTCACTTTGAGTGTCACGAATTGTTTGACGCTGACTGTACTACTACGAGAAGTCATTAGTTCCGGCTGAGTAGATGTCTTTTGTCGTACTTACAATTTATTCAAGACTCTACAGTTTTAATTGAACAAAAACCGGTATCACTTATTAGAGATTTTATTAGGGATGAGATCATGATGAGACCCTTTACAAGAGCTAGGCTTTATCCAATTCTTAGAATTTAGTTGTACTTAACTCCTACTTACCTACTACGACGAATTTGTAACGCAAATTCGCTTTTATTTCCCTTGTGGCGGAATATAGCCATTGGCGTATCTAGGCTTCTTTTTCAGGGCCACCTCGGCCCCCCCACGATATGTATATGCGCATGATAATAGCATAGAAACAATATTAAATAGGTGAAATTTAAACAGACTCCTGTTTTAGGACGAGTGGGGTGGGGTCGGGTACAACAACTAAAGTATATTCGTAACACCAACGAGTGAAGGTGTATGTATATTCAATTGTGCCTGGCTGTAACACGAAACTGGTTCATTAAACTATGCTTTAAAGTATCAAAACATTGAGGTGCAAAACTGTGAACCCTAACCACACCGCGGCATCTCGCACCGCGATGACATCACCAAGGTCGGCCGGTCCGAAACCGCGCACGCACCGCGCTGCGTCACACATCTCGTTCTAACGTATCCGATATCCGATCAAGCGAGGAAGACAGAAAAACCGAATCGTTTCTGCGTAGCAATTACGCTCCGAAAATAAAGTCAAGAATGCTGGGGCATTAATAACCGAAGGGCGAAGCAAGTGCCTCCATTCAGGAAATATGGGCTACGAATTGAAATGTACAACGCGGTCGGCTGTACTCGGCTGTTATAGTAGGAAAATCCGTAGAAAAACAAAGAAAAACGAAGCTTTGTTAAGAAAAACAGGCAGGAGTTGAATGATTCAAAGAATCTATTTAAAACGGTGACGCAGTGATGGTGATAGTTGAGAAGATTGCACAAAAATATGTTATGTTCAGAAGTTATTTTCAGAGACTTCAGGCAATTAGTCATCATCACACTGCGCTTGGATGTACATTTTAATTACCAAAAATGTATAAATAGACTGCTACCTAAATATTTTGCAATTTACCTTTTAAGGGAAGGTAAACATAAATCTAGAGTCTCTTTTATATCCTAATTCTCAAGGGCTTCACGGATATCCACGTAACTACCAACGCAATTACAATTTAAACCAGATTAGCAGATAATTGCATTAAGGAAGTCAACAATGTGTCTATCAAAATAAATACGGCGTGATTTCACGCAGCGTGCTTATGTCATCGGGCCCGCATCGCCTCAATTGGCTGGCATTGCCTGTCGTGCCTACACAAGCCTGCTAAACGTTCTGATTGCCACTTCCAGTGGATTACATCAGCTCATTTTAGGATTTGTGTTATTCATCAGTCATTGATCTCTTCTTTGGTCTGATCCCTTACCCTTCCTTATTTTTGTTAGTTTTGTAAGTCAACGTGAAATTGTGAACTTCGTCAGTTTATAAACGCATAATGTATACTCAGTGGGTGATTATAATCTGACGGAATTCTCAATTTTAGGGTATTTCTGGTTTCACCATTTTATCCCATTTTGCGTGGCGTGATATCACGTGCGCTTAAGTTGACTTTCATCCTGGTATCACGCGCGTGAAAGTTGTTTTCCGACGTGATATCACGCGCGTCCGAGTTGTCTATCAGTCGTAAAATTTCTGGAACTTATAAAGCACATCGTAAACAAATCGAGTAGTTAGTATCATAAGGTTACCTGAGCAAAACAGAGCACAGTTTAGCACGTATGATCTAACAGCGTTACAACAGTGAACCACACTAATTTACGGGAATGTGATATAAGACCGTGATAAAAGATTTTTCAGTCAGTTTTTAACTGTGCTTGTGATAGCTAAGTTAAGTTTGTTTCTTTATTGTGCTGTGAACCATTAGTTATTATGTCAAACATCGCTGATAATATCTCGGGTAATTACGGCTTGATTACTTACTTTTCTTTGTTTGCTTTAATTCCATAATGGGTAATAGGAAGCGTTTGATGTTATCAATACAGTCCGAATATCTAGAGTACGAGTTTTTTCCGTTCAATAGAGAATTGTGCTGCATTTATTTATGACGAATTTTGTAAAAGATCTGTGTGATATTGTGTTATTTGCTGATGACACATCTCTCATTTTCAAAGTTGATAGAGGTAAGGTAAATTTTGACGATATTAATAACACACTCTCACAGGTTCTACATTGGTTCACTGTTAACAACTTATTGTTAAATGCAAACAAAACTAAGTGCATTAAATTTACCTTACCTAATGTGAGGCAGGTTTCCACGCAATTAATGGTGAAGAATGAACCATTAAATAGCATAAATTCCACAACATTCCTGGGAATCACTTTAGATGCTAAACTTCAATGGGGTCCTCATATTGAAACTTTGTCAAAAAGGCTCAGTTCGGCTGCTTTTGCAGTGAGAAAGATAAGGCAATTAACTGACATTGAAACGGCAAGGCTAGTATATTTTAGCTATTTTCATAGTATAATGTCATACGGCATATTGTTGTGGGGCTCAGCCGCGGACATTGAAACTGTGTTTGTTCTGCAGAAGAGAGCAGTGCGGGCCATTTATAACCTTGGACCCCGATTTTCCTTGAAAGATTTTTTTAAGGAAATAAACATACTGACAGTAGCTTCACAGTTCATTTATGAAAACCTTTTATATGTCCGCAAAAATATAGAGCAATTCACGAAAAAGAGCGATTTGCATAACTTTAATACAAGAAACAAAAATAAACTTGCCGTTCCAAATTTCAGATTGCATAAGATTGGTAATTCATTTATGGGAAAATGTATTAAATTCTTTAATAAATTACCACAAACTGTTGTAGAACTACCCATTCATAAATTCAAAGCACATATTAAAAGTACCTTAATGAAAAAAGGCTACTATAAAGTCGATGATTATTTAAAAGATAAAAATGTTTGGGATACGTTACTGCCTAGCTCGCATAAATATTTATAACTTTATAACTTTGTACATTTTAAAGCATGTAAACCTTTGAAAAAGAGGCTGACAATAGTGACTGAGTTTCTTGCGCTGCTTCTTCTCAGCACTGGCCCATTTATTGTCCTGAAGCAGTGGTAGGGTTAATATTGGGACGTGTAAAAGTGCTTTTTTTAAGCCTATTTACAGAAATAAATGAGTTTTATTGAGTTTTATTTTTATTGAGTTTTTTAATTGACGAATTATGAGAAAGTTGGTGAAAAACATGTTAAAGATTTTTAAACACTCTCGAGTAAAAGTAAGGAGAGCTAATGTGTGTAGTTTTTTGTTTAATTTTAACATTAAAATTGTTTCTACATTTATAACCAGTATTGTTCCATATTCACAAATGAATTAAAACATGTAAAGATTTTTAAATACACTCTCGAGCAAAAGTACGGAACATGTGAACTAATGTGTGTAGTTTTTTTTTGTTTAATTTTAACATTAAAATTGTTCTCTACATTCATAACCAGTATTTTTCTATATTCACAAATGAATTAAAGTGGAATGTCGCCTTCCCCAGTGTGCTATAGCCGCATTAGGTCATAGAGGCAATAGTTACCAAGTATTGCCGCAGACCGATCGATGTCTGGACTTGACCAGAACTAGTCTGGTACCTTTTGATATATTAATGAAACTGTAAAGTTAAGGGCTGTTTCCCAACAGATAATTATATGCATATCCCGTTTTTTGCTTGAACTGTTTTTTGTAAGATCCCGCTTAGTAATAGGTATTCGTTCACACGTTTTCATTGACCAGCAAAATTGGAATTTGTAATTTGACACACCTGTGTCCATACGACAGTCCAGTTTGCGAGATTCTGCATTACTGGATCCAGTATAACTGTGATCCAGTGTAACTGTGGGACTGAGAACGAGTCTTGAGACAACCTTGACCTTGAGACAACTTGGCTGTTCGACTACCTCAGTCAATCAGCTGATAAAGCACTAACCCGATACCTTTCTGCGCAGTTGGTTATTTTGGGAGACTTCAATGCACTCAGGAATGGCTCTTTCCATACCAGGTGACCGACCACACTGGGAGGATTTGACGTGGGATGAGCTTTTTGTTTGTTTACTAATTACAGATGCTCTTATTAGGTTCGTTACGTAATACAAATACGTAATAAGAAAAATAAAAGTGTATTTGTTTGCCTTGTTATTTACATTCGAATAAGATATCTTAGTGCATATTCAGAACGTTTGTGTGACCTTTATCGATTCCAACTCCACCTTTCCTCGCCCTCTGTCGCCGCGAGACGCAGCTCTCAAGATGCCCCTGCCTGATTTTGGAGGGCATTTGTTTTTCTAAGTAGGATAAAACCACAGATTTTTCTCAAGATCGGCCTTTTGTCTTTCTCAGGCTCTTTGTAGCATGGAAGATATTAAGTTCAGGTTCATAATATTTTCGAAATTTTTATGAGACTTTCGGAGCTTTGGGTCAAATTACTTTTTTGGACCATATCGCCTATATTGATAAATCTTTTAGAAAATAAAAATACTCACTTTTTTGTGCAAAGACAAGTTGCTACCCAGCAAAGAAATTCTCAGCTTCTTTGTCTCACGATTACGGTTTAATTTTCCGAGTTAATTTAAATTTCTTTCATTGTTGTCTAGTTTGTTTCAACCTTATGACCTCCAGCTAGACAAAGGCCTCCCAAAGTCAAGTTACAATCTCCATAAAACTGCAAGCTGACTAATTCTTTTATAATAGTTGTTTTCACAAAGTTTCCATCATATCTGCAGGTATGTTTAGTGGATCGATGCCACCCGGGCGGTGCCAGACGCCCGGGCGTCGGTAACTGCGTTACGCGAATTGAGTTAGCTGGAAAGGCTATCGCAGCGGGTCTGTAGGTCACGGGTGGGACGCTAGGTCAGAGGTTCCCAAAGGGTGCGCAAAAATTTCATATCTATACTTTAATTTATAAAGCTGAAGAGTTTACTTGTTTGGTTGAACGCGCTAATCTCAGGAAGAGATACGCTGGTCCGATTTGAAAAAATATTTTTGTGTTGGATAGCCCATTTATTAAAGGAAAGCATATTGTATACCTAACATCTCCTTATAGAAAAATGTAACAAAAACGGGAAATATTATTCTAACTATTTTCACGCGTATGAATGCGGGCACAGCTAGTTGTAGATAATATGTAGATATTTTAATTTTTGTTCCTATCTACCTAACCTTAATACTATCAACTATCACTATAGGCGCCTATTTCTTTCGACTGTATCTCTTTCAAAGGGCAGGGCATCGTGAAAATACTTTTGTAACTGCGCCGCGGGATGAAAAAGATTGGGAACCCTTGTGCTAGGCACTAATTGAATGGTATAGGGCGGATTATTGCTTGCTGTAGTATTAAGTAAACGGTGGCTGAAAGGTTATTGATTGGTTGGTTATCTGTTGTGTTTTTTCTATGGGCTTTGCCAAATAAAACCTTTTTTAGCAAAGATGTGGATAACATATTGGCTCTACCATTTGGCATAATTTATTCAATAAACAATTTTATTTTGTCACTTTTATGCACATTTGGAATTGTAAATATGGAAAAGTGTAGCTCAATCTGTTAAAAACTAATTAACAAAAAAATAAGTAGAAATTGAACTCGCATCGCAAGTAATTTTCGTCTTTGTCAATCAAAATTAATATAATAGAAGTGAGTATCTAGTTTCTATAGGCAAGCTTTAATTATATGTTAATAAACAAAGTTCCCAGACATCTTTAGCCACTGTAGGTATCATCAGATTATGTAAACCAAAATCTTAACATTCATATAACCGACTAACTCTACATTATAGCTCGTCAAAGCGTAATCGACATTTTATGGTCTCTACAATGTAGGGCGACTGGCAGTCGGGAGCGCTACATGTTTCTCTTATGTTTTTAATGGATTACATCATATTAAACGAGAGTTTCGCTTGTATTGGCAGTAAATATAAAATATTTTATGTTTATAGCTGAAATTGCTGAAATTTTCTTACAGATTCATAGTTCATTATTCCTCTATTTAGTTCAACAAAAAAAATACTGAAAATAGACCTTCCTCAACACAAAGATGCAATTTCATAAGCATTTCATGATTGTTCTTTGTTTTCCTTCAGTCTGTAATTTTCCATAACATTCGTTGTTTACTTGTCGCAGCGGACTTTGGATTGCTCTATTTATAGGTCAATGCTCAATGCTCGTTCTATTCGGGTTATTTCAAATAATTGTTATCAAATGTACTTTGATGATCAAATGTGAGAAACTCGCTGTAATACACTGAAAAAAATGTTTGTTTACTGCTTACACAACAAAAGTTTTAACAAAAGTGACCACCGAACACTTTGATTATGAGGAACAAAATGTTGTGTAAATTAAACAAATAATTATGTAGTGAGGTAGACTTGTTTGATTATAGTTAACACTTAGTTCGGTGGTCACTTTTGTTGTGTAAGCAGTAACCAAACATTTTTTTCAGTGATAATCTGCTCTCACTATTTCATTAACCTTCTGAACACGATCGCGTTACCTATGATTTTGAAGCTAATTGAATCGATCAAAAATGTACATTGACAAATGAATCACTGAATGAATTACAAATTACGAACACATGACGTAATTGTAGGGTATTTTGATCAGCACAATAACACTGTACTCATCGCGACGGTGGCAAATACAATTACATGTTCATTTCGAGAGAAAAATTTATACAATACAGCTTTGATATTAAACTTTCAGCTATTATTTATTATGTGACACTTTCCTTTACGACTGATACAAAAGTTTACAGCGATGAAAATGCTGAACTTAAAAGCACGCTACGACACGTAGCATGTGCTCGTAGCACTTTCATATTTCGTAGTTCTCGTAACGGTGACAAATTACCCTATATACCTACCCTACTCTTTTTTTCGAAACTTAGCATTTGAGTTATTGGTTTCCACCACATTTTTACTGTATAATAATAAAATATTGTACTGTCTATCCATATGTCTAGAGACATCTCCATAGACAATTTTCCTTCAGATCTCATGTGTGCAGGGCGATTATAAATACATCTTCTTTTGCAACATACGCACAAATTGCGCAAGCGCTTCAAAAATATTAAAACGTTTAGCAATATCAAACATTAGCCAGATGCAAGGTACTTGTAGGGAACGGCCCCTCGAAGGGAGTGCCTTACTTACGTACCTAAAGACTACCTCGAGTGCTTCCTGAGTTATTTGGGTCACATCAATGCTAGGTTGCCAAACAACGAGCGTTGCTCTCAGGCAGGGTTGTCAACCTTTCATTTGATTTTAGAATGTAGGTCGCATGTGGCGGGCAGATGAGTGATAATGAGTTTATAATTGTTTATTCTTCAGGGGGGTTGATACATACTACTTTTTGGGTTGATATTACAACTGATCAACTGCCACAGAATCTCTTTACTCTAGATTTTTTTTGAACCACTCTTTTTATGTTCTGTATCTTATAAGATACCTTAAAAGTCTATATAGTGGCTGCACATGTAATGATTTTAAGATATACTATTATGACAATATTGATTATGTTTACGTTCATCACACTAGACTAGGAATAAACTAATTTTGATGTAATACACTCCTCTTTATTTATTTTTTTATTGAGGAAATAATAAAAATTACTAGTGATTACAAGCGCAATAAAAATCATATCATTCGTTTTCTATCCACAATAACCGTCAAGTTTCAAAGACAAACAAAGAGAAGACATATACATTATAAATAAATAAAAATAGTCGAACTGCTTTAGCAGCCCTACCCCCGGCCGGTTGACCGAGTGAGTGGTGGCTATTCCCGTGTCAAGTGGCCGAGATCGATGCCCGGAGGTGACACGCCACTCACGTGCTGAATCTAGAGTCATTCGTCTTTTATTTTTTCCGCACGATAATGACGTGTGAATGGCTATGATGACGATATTAGATGAAGAGCAAAGTACGAACACTATTCTACGATTATGCCTAGGAAACTTTACGAAAACTTTTTTACTAATTTATTATCATACCTACATATGATTTGCTAGGTATTTAAACCTAGTTACACAATGAAAACGCTATGAAAGCAATCAAATATTCATTTTATTTGCTTTGAAATAATACGCAAATGGCGATAAAGCTATGGATATTTTTAAGCTAGTATATTATTAAGTATGAATTTGATGCCTAATAAATACGCTTCTAGCAAGTAGTTGGGGAATTTTAGAGGGAGTTCAGTAGCAACTTTCAAAATCGCCAAGTTTATGTAGAGATCAATTGCATGATTATTATTACATGAGCAACACATTACCAAAATGGCTAAAAACCATATCGTTTTGTACATACATAATAAATTGCAATCGCATGTACAGTCACGGAATGAAAAGGTTCGTCAGTTTTCAAATTGATTCCTTCAACGAATCGCGAGCACATAATAATATTACCTTTTGAAACTATGTTACAGAATAATCTCGAGTTAGACAAAATAATCTTTAACTGTTCGTCAGTAAAGTTCAAAATTATTCAGATAAAAGTTGTTTGACGATTTAACTTGTCAAGAAGATTATTATGATTGATAAACTAAAACCTTCTTGTTGGTTCAACCTGCCATTATTGTTTCTATTAAATAAAAAAAACTATTGTCAATTGGTCAGTGTCATCATTGCATTGCACTAATGGGATAGAAAAATAAACAAGCAAAACCTTATTCGTTAGCAAACGTCATATTTATTTAAATGTTAGCAGCACTGTTTCTTGCACTGTTATGTTGGCAGGATTGACTCTTACAGTACCTAGTGCAAGCGAAAACCGACACTAAGGTGACGAACCTTTTTATTCCGCGACTGTACTACGAACTCTACATGACGCACATTTAATAACACACATACACAATATTCCTGTAGATAGACACAATAACTTCAATAGATTTTATTGGTCAATTTACTCACATAGACCTGTATGCTGAAACGACTACTCAATCCTGTGATTGGTTTAAATTCAATCTTTAGACTAATCAAAGGCTTGAAACTCTTAAAAGCTTAACTGAGTATCGTTTTAGAATACGGGTCTACACAATATTTACCTTGCCCGACCTCGATCATTTTCTTTCGCATAGTAAAACTTACCACGTAGACGTAGATTGTAAATATTTACATACTCGCATGGTTTTGGAACGATTTAAATCTAAATGTGGTATTTATGTTTATTACACGCATTCCGGTAGACAAGAACCTTGGTGAGTTCAAGATTGTTTTTATAAATCTTTCTTGTTTGTGGTGTCTTGTTAGAGACTTGAATTGAAACTGGTACATGGAAAATTTCCATGTAAATTTTATTAAAATAACAAGTAATTATTTTTAATTGCACGAAATATCTTTACGTTTCCATGGGTCTAAAATAAAAACTAGTAACTCTAGTAAGTATGAGTTTTCAGGTTTCTTTGAAACCCCATTGTATGCCTACCTATCTACAGTGAAAAATACCTGTGTTATGTATAATATAATTATTTGTGCAACATCTTGTTATATTCCCGTGTGTACAAACTAGTTAAAAACACTTGTATGCGACTTAACACCTGATAACTATGAAATAATACAGTATTGCTAAAAGACACCTTGACCGCGATGAAAGTCACAAGAAATCAATATAAACAGTCACACGTTGCTGTCGCAGAGCCAAGTTCACGGCTATAATATTATATTTATATCGATTTATCTATTAAATAGTGCGTCATTCGTAGATTACCTTACGTGTAATTTATTGTATTTATCGTTCTATTCTAGCACTTTTATTTTTATTCTAAAAGTTCAACGATTTCGAAATGTAATTTCAATTAATAAATGCGATTTTTTCATTTAATAAATCGACAATTAAGGATTACTGAAATCAATAATACCTATTTTCATTTGAGTAATATAAAATTTCAAGAACAATATTTTTATTGTAGCAATTGTTGCAATTTCAAAATACTCATACCTGATGAAAAGTATGAAAGAAGCTATATTATTTCCTGATATATTTTATTGCTTCGTCAAAGTTTATCTTAATTAAGAAACCAATTTAATTTAAGATAATCTTGTTGACATTGTATTATTAATATAGGTTGAGTAACATCAATTAAGTTATCTTGTTGAATGTAGGTCACTATTTAACCGTTTTCCAACAATTTTAATTGACTGCCTCAGGAATTTTAAAGGCTCTACCAAGCGAAAATCATGGGTTCTACTTCTTCCCGACTTAGTTAGTTGCTTTCAGTTAAAAAATGTTATGAAAAGTAGGTAGATATCTACAAGTATACCTATTTGACTTAAACAATATACGAGTACAGTTCTACGACAGTCACTTCTTTTTTTGTAGTCACTATTAAATTTTTACTCAGGGCTTACCAATTATCTTATCACAAACTCTTGGCTGTTTGAACTTCTTTTTAAGAGTTAAATGTATTCCGCGTTAATTGCAGATGCATTGAGTGCGAACCGTCATGCATTATTAAAGTTGTTTACTCCAGCCCCGCTATGGTGGAGCCTGTCGTTAAATTTTACCGCCCATTCTACATTACGCGCTCTACTAAATTAAGGATATATTGCTATATCTTGTACATCTATGATATTATCAGGATTATTTTATGGACCTTAATGGTTGTTTTACTGATTAAATACTTCTGGCCTAATGAATTTTGTGATGTATTATGTAATTAATCCAGTAGCAGTAGGAGTACTCAATCTGTAATTAATTGTAACTGACACAGAATGTCCATGATAAATGAATACCAGGTTTGAATGACATAATCTGAAGTTAACCTTGACTGACACCGACATACATCACAATGTACAAATGGCGGCACATTTAGCTAAATAATGGCGTTATGTAGTTGCCATAGGTGCTATTTTTGAACAAACATTCAGTCTGATCTGACGACTGTACCTGGATTTGGACCTTCCTCAAAAAAACCTCTTTTATTGTTACGTTCGACGCTACAACAATAACATGTTACAGTCAGCGTCAAATAGTTCATGACACGGTGACACCTAAAGTAGACAATAAGTACGCAACATGTCTTTGTTTCAATTGGAATAAGGTTGTGTTGTCAACTTTTTGATCACTGGGAGTCACGAATTATTTGACGCTAACTGTACCTACAAATGAAATATAAATATAAATATATCTTTGGACAATCTCACACAGCGCCATCTAGCCCCAAAGTAAGCAATGAATATGCTTGTGTTATGGGTGCTAGCTTAACGGATATAATAATATTACTTATATACTTTTTTTTTAAATACATACATATTATACATAGTAACACCCAGACCCGTCACAGAAATTAAAATTCATCATTTCAATTTCTGCCCGGCCGGGAATCGAACCCGGGACCTCTCGGCATAGTAGTCCGTTCTGAACCACTACACCAAACGGCCGACTAAATGACACCAAAATGCTGCTACGTAACAACATGCCATGCACAGTGTTACAGACTTAAAAATAAAAATAAAATAAATAAATAACTTATTCTAAAACTGACTCTACCCCTGCAGGAGCGTTCCGGAGTATCGGAGAGAAGACCGCGTCTCTCTTCGAGCGCAAGAAGAAGGATGCGGAGCAGGTGGCCCAGGAGAAGGCGCAGGAGGCCGCCCACGTGGTGGAGGAACAGGTGAAGAAGACCGGGGAGATCATCGCTGGCGCTCAGAAGACCGCTGAGGACGCTGCTGGCAGTGGTAAGTACGACAGTTCTTCGATCTTCTTGTCGTCTCGTCAACAAACCTACACAGTGTCAGCCCAAAACTCCGCTACAAGAGTGGCGTTGTCAGTAGCCTTCATTAAATCTTCCTGCGAGCAGTTGTTTGGGCACGCAGCGCACGACATCATGTACTTCTTCGACTGAGGAACAAAACCACACCTGCACTCCAAGTTCTTCGTTTTTTTTCAGCCAAATGCTTACACTATTAAGTATTCCAACATTGACTGCGTAGCACTTAATTAATGGATTGTCTAGAATTTCCCGCAGCAGCCGATGATTAAGTAATTAGTTAGTGCTCCACTAATCATTTATCGAGTTAACGATTTGGTTGTACTAATTGATAATGTAAGCATGAATGATTCATGCGAATTCTTGAATCATCAAAGATTTCTTTCTTGATGAATAAAATTTTATAAATAAACATTACCTTGTATTTCTTCAAAGGAAAGGTAGCGTCAGACTTTAGACTTGTTTTTGTCCTATTTCGTTTAAAAACAAAAGTGTATTAACGTGGACTACTGTCTCATTCTTAACCTTTTGGCTGACATTGATTGCGCAACAATGCTATTAAGATACTAATTGGAGTCCATTTATAGAAACCTACTTGCTTTACCTACCTCGGTTGCGCGTGATCAGTTATCATTTAACTGCGCAATGACACTAATGACACCAATAAAATTCCGAAATTATAACGAATATGATTATTGGGGCTTGTTGTTTTATTATAAGTGTCGTTCACCCCAAGTCCTGGATTTAGAATGGCTAAGCAGCCTTGTTTGAGTTGAACACTCGAGGTCGACCTCCTCAGGTTCTCGTGTTAGAGCCATCTGATAAACCGTTTTATATTCCTAAATTACATAGTGTTTTCCTTATCAAGCGCGCTATTCTAAGTCTTAGTAAAGATGAAATCACATCGAAAATAGGTTTTAGGTTGTAGCACGGTCTCAAATTCAAATTCTTGATTACCATATTGAGCCCATTTCAGGGCACAAACCTATACAAATTTTTGTTTTCCCTATCAAGTAGATCGACTGAGTTTGAGGACCTCTATCACTTCTGTCACCTATTTTTTTAAGCCTCGAGTAGGTGATAGAGCATTTTGTGAGATTTATCCTACTATCCTAAACCACTATCATTTGTCCCCAGCTGCCAACGCCAAGCAGTCAGCCATTGATGCCCTGGACAAGGAGATGTCAAAGGTGTCCCTGGCGGCAGGAGAGGCTAAAGATGCCGCCAGCCGCGCCGTGGCTGATGGCAAGAAGGCCGTAGACACCACTAAAGGTAAGGCACCAGCATCCTGGGACGTGGAAAGGTAGTTCTGGTAGTTAGAAATTGGTAGCAGAGTAGTTTGAGCACTTATTTTTGATGATTTTGGGCTTGATCAATTAGTACTTTAGAGAGTAGTCCCATAGAAAGTAGCATCATATCAATAAGGTCTGCCAAACCTAATTTTTAGTTACGAGTACCTTTCTAAAATTGGAAAATCAAATCTTTCAACTTCTTGTACACCAGTCCTTTAGTAGTATTTTTAGTATGAAATGTATTGCATAAGTAGCTATAATTGCACTTTTATTATTTGTAGATACACTTGCAACCACAGTTGATAACTCAAAGAAGGCAGCCGAATCTGCGGTGAACACAGCTAAAGGTGAGATCACACTCTACGTAGTCTTCCAATAACCTCGAGGATGAAGTGATCATTATAGCCTTGAAGGAGACTCTATTTCCTTCCTTACAACGCTCCTTTACACTACTTTAATTATCTTTATAACTTGTTTTGTTTCTCACAAACACTGCATGTTTCTTATTTCTAACTTTTTCTTATTAAGCACTGTAGTTCTTAACTTATCAGCACTTGCTTGTTAACTGTTGCATTGCACTTTGTAGATGGTATCTGTAGCGTCGCGGACTCTACCAAGAGCACCGCTCAGGGAGCTGTGGACACAGGTCTGTCGTATGTTGGGAGCGCCAAAGGTAATTAATAAGACATATTTATGTACACGTTTATCGTCGTTGAAGCTTGATTAGGTCTAGCCCAGCCATTCCGTAACTTAAAGCTTTAAAGCTCTATCCGCGAGCTACTACGGGCCAAATGAAGAACCATTTTTTTTATTTACTGGCAAGTTGGCCATATTTTGCGATGCCTATAACTGTGATGATTTGTGGTTCGATTTGATGAACAATAATATTCTGAGACTTCTCTCTAATGTATCTAAAGCTTTACTTGAAAGGTTTTAAAGTATTTATGTTTAGTAACCTCATGTTTTATCGTTAGGTGTTTGTTTACATTATCGACAAAAAATTGTGCATAGGTTCAATACCTCGGATCATTAACACGTCTCCTGCCGTCATGTTGTTCCGTTATTTTCCTCCCACGTTCTTGGCAAGTTTCTCTTGCTTTTACCCCTTCGATGTATTAGGTTAGTCAATCCATCCTCGCCTATTTCAGTATTAAGTTCGTTATCCTTTCTACTTTCTAGAATTTATATAGGTTTCCCTCATATTATTTTATTTTTTTGTTATATTTTTCAGCTATTTTTATTTGCTGTTTATTTTGATTTCCTAGATTCAGTCGCAAGCGCAGCCCAAAGCACAATTGACACCACCCAAAAGACCGCACAAAGCGCATTTGACACGAGCAAATCTTTTGCTACCGGTGCTAAAGGTATAATAAGTAATACATTTAAGTAACTTTCCTAAATCGGACCATTACCTCCTTAAGTCATTGTAAATTTTCATTTCCCCTTTAAACAATATCTAGATTACTAAAATCTAGTTTGAGATAGTGTTAGCAATCTAGCATAGTAGAATTTCTAAGAGAAATCTATCACAATACGTAAATAACATTGTTAATATTGTAGATACAATTGCAAATACAGTAAACTCTACTGTCGATTGCACCAAAAACACAGCGCAATACGCTGCCGACTCTACCAAGTCATTCGTAGACAGTGCTAAAGGTATCTGCGAGTTGTGTCCTTTATTTGCACCCCGTTATTAACCCTTTGTTTGTTTGCCAACTAAACGCTTTGAGCGCGGTTTAGACTAGCGATAAAACTTGCAGAAATTGACTTCAACAAGCTGTTTACCACTACGCAAATAGCTGTGGAAAACCAACTTCTGCAAGATATATACAGTGGTGACAGCTTGAGGAAGTCAATTTCTGCAAGTTTTGTTGCTAGTCTAAACCTCGCTTTTAGATTCAGCAGAAAGCTCATTGCAATCGGCTCTGAATGCGTCGGTGACCGCCGCCTATTCCGCTTACGACGTTGGAAAGTCGTATTTCGATAGTGCTAAAGGTAGGACACGTTGCTTTGACAGTTATCAGTGTTTTGTTTTCGTCAGCTTTTGTTTTTTTTTTGTTTTGTTAATTTTTTAAGTTGTATTTTCCCTTGTAGATACTGTAGCCAGTACGGTAGATTCCACTAAAAATGCAGCCCATAACACAGTCGAATTAGGGAAATCGTACGTCGATTCCGCCAAAGGTATTTATCATTAATTTGAATTTGGTTTCACATTTGTTTTGTTGCTTTTTCCTTAGTTCATTGTACTTTTGTAGATGCCGTTACAAGCACGTACCAAAACACAGTCGATACCACGAAAAATGTTGTAAACTCTACTGTGGATACAGGCAAAACATACGTTAGCAGCGCTAAAGGTATTTATAGTTATCATTCATTACACGTTCTAAATCAGAAATAGATTAATTGTTAATTAAAATAGCAGCATTAAATAAAATTAGCGATAGGAAGTTATTATTAACTTACCATTTAATAATAATAGTTTTTGTTTTGTTCAGGAAAACAATCATTAAGTTATTATCGCAATTTTATTGGTATAGGAACTTGAGTAATGTTGTTCTTGTGTTAAACACCTAAGACACGCAATATAATTACGTGGGAAACAATTTTAGATGCCGTGGCGAACACGGTGAACAGCACAGTTGACACAACTAAAAATGTCACAGCATCTGCCATTGGAAAAGGAACTGAGTTAGTGGGCAGTGCTAAAGGTAGGCATTTTTTTAAAACAATATAAATAAAGATAACTTTAGGCAGATATTTAGAAACCTACCTAGAAAAAATTACCCTACCTGACTACAATGTTTAACTTATTTACAATTTTAACCAGCTGATTGTAATTATACTACGAGTAGATAGAATAGACAGACACAAATCAGTGTGGTAGGATTTTGGATGGTCTGGATGACAATGGACGAGTGGTAGTCGAAATAGGAATATTTGACTTTTACAATGGATGGTATTTTACGTGACCTTCATTTCTTAGATACGATTGCAAACTCAGTAGACTCGGCGAAGAATGTCTCGACCTCGGCTTACGATGAGGGACTTTCAATCGCTGGAGCAACCAAAGGTTTCAAAGTTCATTAACGTTATTGTGCTAATTTATGTTTCCACTGTCAAGTTGTCATCCATTTTGTGTTAATTTACCCGTATCATTACCTATATGTTTATCAAATTCATGTAAATAAACCATTTAATGTTAATTCATTCTGCTTCTGTAGACACTATAGCAAACACTGTGACAGCTACCGTAGACACGACAAAGAATTTCACATCATCGGCTTTAGACAAAGGTGCCACGTTAGTAGGCACTGCTAAAGGTAAATAAACCAAAAAACGCTTCACATTTTTGGTGCTTACTCCCTATGGCTTAGTAAATAAATTATTATCTCAAAACTGCTGTAAAATAACATTACAGTTTATGACCTTGACTATACATTTATTTTCTCATTTAGTACTTTATTTTCATTTTTGTTCAAATTTTGTAGACACCGTAGCAAACACAGTATCATCCACTGTAGACACAACTAAGAATGTAGCTGCAGCTGCAGTAGACAAAGGGACATCACTAGTTGGCACTGCTAGAGGTAGATACATAGAATCACTGTTTTTTTTGTTTTTTGTTGGTTTCAAAAATACTTTTTATTTTATTTTTATTGTAGACACCGTAGCAAACACAGTATCTGCCACAGTAGACACGACCAAAAATGTGGCCTCGGCTGCAGTAGAAAAGGGCACATCACTTGTAGGCGCTGCTAAAGGTATACACTGGGTAGATATTTGTACATGAATCATAGAATCATTGGACTGGTTTTCATTACTGTAGTGTATTTATTTTTGTAGATACCGTATCTGCCACAGTAGACACAACTAAAAATGTGGCTTCAGCTGCAGTAGAAAAAGGCACATCCATAGTAGGTTCTGCCAAAGGTTGGTCATTGATGTTCATTTGCATTTAAAAAAGCTTTTTATGTTGTTTTGATATATCCTTATTATTTAATTATTCTTTGTAGACACCGTAGCGAACACGGTATCGGCTACTGTAGACACAACTAAAAATGTTGCCGCTGCCGCTGTAGAAAAAGGCACTACATTAGTAGGCACGGCTAAAGGTATTACAAAATTGTTTATTTTTACTTTTGTTTGTTTTATTTGTTCTATTTTCTTTTGTTTATTATTATTTTAACTATTGTAGACACCGTAGCAAACACTGTATCGGCGACTGTAGACACAACCAAAAATGTAGCAGCGGCCGCAATAGACAAGGGCACGTCACTGGTAGGAACTGCTAAAGGTATAATTTATCGTCATAAATTTCATCTTTAGTTTTTGTTTTATGCTTTTATTAACTGCGTACTATATTTTTGTAGATACCGTATCAAACACCGTAGACACAACCAAAAATGTAGCTTCATCCGCATTTGAGAAAGGCACATCCCTTGTAGGTTCAGCCAAAGGTAATAAAGTTCAGTATTCCTGAGTTATAATTCAGTTTGGTTGTATTTTTGTTTATTTATTTTTTATTTATTGTAGACACTGTCACCAACACAGTATCAGCTACTGTAGACACAACTAAAAATGTTGCTTCTTCTGCATTTGAGAAAGGCACATCATTAGTAGGTTCCGCCAAAGGTAGGTAAAATTTATCAATTTCATTCATTACCATTACAATTTCATCATTTTTACGTTTGGTTTCAAATTGTAAAAGCTTTTCATAATACAAAGTTTAATTTCACGTTATTTATTGTCTATTGTAGACACTGTAGCAAACACAGTATCGGCAACAGTAGACACAACTAAGAATGTTGCTTCGTCCGCGTTTGATAAAGGAACAGCATTAGTGGGCTCAGCTAAAGGTATTGTAAGCTTTTCATCTGCATTTAAAGATTCATATCCATTAGGATAGGAAGATTTATTCTTATAGTTTTATTTTCCTTTTATTTGTAGACACTGTAGCAAACACTGTATCCGCCACAGTAGACACGACCAAAAATGTTGCTTCGTCCGCATTTGACAAAGGCACATCACTAGTAGGCTCTGCTAAAGGTATTTTATGCTTTTAATTTACATTTAAAGGTTCATACTGGTTCATACCCATTATGAGAGGAATATTTATTATTTGTATCGTTTTATCTTTTATTGTAGACACTGTAGCAAACACAGTATCAGCAACGGTAGACACAACTAAGAATGTTGCTTCGTCCGCGTTTGATAAAGGAACATCTTTAGTGGGCTCTGCTAAAGGTATTTTATGCTTTTAATTTGCATTTAGAGGTTCATCTTACCTATAATTAAAGCAATATTTATTTACATCGTTTTATTTACCGTTGTAGACACCGTAGCAAACACTGTATCGGCAACTGTAGACACAACTAAGAATGTTGCTTCGTCCGCGTTTGACAAAGGAACATCATTAGTGGGCTCTGCTAAAGGTATTATAATGCTTTTATTTTGCGAACTTGTACTTAGTAGGATGATTATTTTTAATCATTTTATTTACTCTTGTAGACACCGTAGCAAACACAGTATCGGCTACTGTAGACACAACCAAAAATTTCACTGCTTCAGCAGTAGACAAGGGCGCAAGTTTCTTTGATTCTGCTAAAGGTATACTTTATTACTTATTTATCTTTTGGTTATCATTGGTTATCATTCATCAGTTGCTTTTACTTAATATTATTTGTTCTGTTAATTACTATGATTTATTAATTGTAGACACAGTAGCAAACACTGTATCAGGCACTGTAGACACAACCAAAAATGTGGCTTCATCTGCAGTAGACAAAAGCTCTGCTTTTGTAGGGTCAGCCAAAGGTCAGCCAAAAATAAATAATAATGTTTTTCGTTTTGTGATTGTTTGCTGTGTGACGTCATTATACTCTTAGATAGGTACGATTGCAAATTGCAGTTGAATAATGCTTAATTTTAGGCTTCAGTTTTCGTACAATGTCTGAAATGGTTAAACTTTAACAATTTGATATTATTATTCTGATTGTATGAATTTGTGGTGTGATAGAAAAAATCTACCAACTTACACAACTAGCATAACCTAATTAATTTTAAGGCATTTCTTGGGTTGCATGTGGTTTTCTTTTCTAATTTTCTGCTTTTTTTCTTTAACTCTCACTAACTTTTCCGTAGATACAGTAACAAGCACGTTATTTAGCACCTCAGAGTCTCTTGAAAAGATCGAGAACGAAGTTGAAGAAATAGCTGAATGTTCTTCAGGTAAGTAACAACGTAGTATTTTCCCTGCTTGTTTATTTTTAGTTGAAAAAATTTGACAAATTAATCTGGTAGATAGGTGACAGACTACAGGTCGTTAATAATAGAGTTTGGCGCCATAACAATTGTTCAATTGAGACAGAAGTCTTTCATTAAGACATCAATGGGTAATCGGTGCAATTGTTATTCTTGCTTGAGTTTAACTAGCGAATATTTTCTAGTCTGATTAATACTAAGTTCGATGCTACTAAATGAGCGGCAAACTCTACCCTGAGCGGCACAAAGAGTGTAGTTGAAGAATCTACTGGTAAACTATTAGCGCATTGGATTGCAGTAGCGATCTAAACAGATTTTCTTCAGTGAATATAATTACTTTCATGAAACTAATATGTCTAATGTCCAAGATTAACTGACCCGCTTACAATGACAAACTTTTTAAACACATCTCTCCATTGAAAAGTTTATTTGTGTTGTTAATTTTATATTGTAACCTTTAGTTACTGAGTGTGTAAGGCTAACTGATTATATTTATATTTATTGAAGCGAAGTGTGTGTCTTTTGAAATAACCCACGACAAATGAGCGATTCTAATCTCTAAAAAACCCTACTAATGCTAAACGACGTTTTTGTGTATGTTATTCTTATAAATATTTTCTCTTCAGATGCCATCCACACGACCATGGACACGACGAAGAAGGCAGCCGAGGATGCGAAGGCGCAGACGATGAAGGCAGCTGAAGATGCCAAGGAGAGGGCCAAGGCAGCCGCCGAGGCCGCCAAGGAAGAGGCCAAGAGGGCAGCCAGTGAGTACTAACCCTAAATAAAACTCATTTTATTTTTGCAAATAGGCTTTTTATAAGCACTTTTACACGTCCAAGAATTTAATAAATTCAAAGGAATTCCTAATTCAACTCATTGTCGGCCAATAAGTCTGTTATGGTGACGTGTTTTAAAAGCCGTAATAAAAACAAGTTTTACGATGTCGAAATACGAGTAATTTGTCTATTTTAACATTCTATAAAATAATTGAATAATTTAAATCGGCCATTCTCAGATGAGCTAGTTTTTTCGTGTCCGGGCTGTTAAATCGTTAAAAATGACAAATTAGAGACATGCAAGTATTTTTATATGTTACTTAACAACCCTATCCAGTTGTGCATTAAATCATAGGCCTCTATTTTAAGTATTTGTGACTTAATTAATTTCATGAACCTCTGTTCTCTAATTACCGTTACGCGTCCGCACACCCACTTAATGTTAAAACTTGGCTGTAATTTTTATGTCGTATAGATTTGGTTTACTCCATTCAACATTTTAAAGAGTACAAAAGATTGTCTNGCAAATGTAGAAATACTTTAACGTTTTCAAAATAAAGTTTTAAAAATCTTGAGCTGTGCACCTTGGTTTACAAAGTCCACTGAAGTGATACCAAACGTCAAAGAGGGTGTGGAAAATCCTGTAAATCTTACAACCAAAGACTAGACCTTCATAAAATCTATTTGCTGCATCCCTTCTAAATTCTAAGAATTCTGCATTTAGGCTCAGGAGAAAGCGAATAGCATCAATCTGAAAACTTATTGTAAAAGAATCGAGGTGACAAATCATGGGATATGCTGAGCTGGAACTGTCATTATTACAAATTCAATTTAATCTGATAATGGGTGATGGCTGATCGCAGATAGATTAAAAAGAGGAAAAATCACTTAAATCATTAATACATTTTTCGATATTATATATATCCGAAAAATCAAATTTGTGAGATCTCCTGATCCATTATCTGTACGTTAAATCGTTTGTACCACATTGAAATCAAATAAATTATGATTAAGATTCTGATCAAATGTGACACGTAGCCCCTTTCTGGCCGAAACTAAGTGTTCCTGTTATAGCCTCGATTATTGCAGTATACTGAAAATGTCTTGATACAATAAATAATAGAAATGAGTGTTTTCCTTTTTTCAAATGGTTATTAAGTGTACCTACAGCGTTTTTTATGACGCTATATATTTATATACAAATTTGTCAATGCAAGATATTGTTTTCTTGCTATTTTACATATTTTTTCTAATTAGCGTTAGATCAAGTATTAGCCTTATCTAATTACCGTGACCATAAAATTTTTGGGTCTCATTTATGTGAAAACCGCTTTGAATAATTTGACGCCTTAACGATTGTTAAATTCGTACTTTTCACGTGTTTCATATTTAAATGCGTTTAAGTCAATTAAGCCAAATTTAAAAAATGATATGGTAATTAGGCAGAGAACGCCTTATCGTGAGAATGACCGAAATACAGCGATGATGCAATAAAAGCAGTTCCTGAATAATTGTATTTTTTGTTTTTATTTATTGACAAAAATACGATGATGTGTCCATCGATAAATCTACACAGTACTTTATTTAAACAAGCTGGCTCAAAACTTACACCGACCGGAATCGAGCAATCAAGTCAAAAATCACTATAATCTCAACGCGGTCTTGCATTATTATCACGTGCAACCTCCATTATGAGGAAAGAGCATTTTAGTAGGACCAAAAACATTACTTATTCACTTCAGACATCGCCTTAGAAGAGTCCAAGAAGGCAGCAGAGAAGGCGGCTGCCGATGCAACCAACGCCGTCAACAGCACCGTCGACAGCACCTTCAAGCGAGTGGAGCACGCCACCGACGAGGGCCTGAAGAATGCCGGCCATGTCGTAGACTCCAAGCTCAAGGACGCCGACAAGTTCCTCAGCGAGAAGAGAGATACGGTAAGCCCTCTCTTGGTCCCCACTGTTGATTCCTATCTACCTCCCTAGACACAGCATCGTCGACAACACCTTCTCTCTAGGTTGCTCTTTGCCCCTACTGTTGAGACTTCCCTGTCCCCTAGAAAATACCTTCGACAACACCCTCAAGCGAGTTATGCTCAAAACCGACGAGGGCCTCAAGAACGCCGGCCATGTCGTCGACTCCAAGCTCAAGGACGCCGACAAGTTCCTCAGCGAGAAAAGAGATACGGTAAGCTGCCCCTACTGCTAAATCCTACTTGCTCCCTTTTGACACAGCACCGTCGACAGCACCTTCAAGCGAGTGGAGCATGCGATCGATGAGGGCCTCAAGAACGCCGGCCATGTCGTAGACTCCAAGCTCAAGGACGCCGACAAGTTCCTCAGCGAGAAGAGAGATACGGTAAGCCCTCTCTTGGTCCCCACTGTTGATTCCTATCTACCTCCCTAGACACAGCACCGTCGACAACACCTTCTCTCTAGGTTGCTCTTTGCCCCTACTGTTGGGACTTCCCTGTCTCCCTAGAAAATACCTTCGACAACACCCTCAAGCGAGTTAAACTCAAAACCGACGAGGGCCTCAAGAACGCCGGCCATGTCGTAGACTCCAAGCTCAAGGACGCCGACAAGTTCCTCAGCGAGAAGAGAGATACGGTAAGCTGCTCCCACTGCTTGGTCTAATTTACCCCTCAATGCTAGATCATATCTGCCCCCCTAAGACACCATGCTGAAGTGAGTGGAGCTTCCCACCCACACTAAGATCAAGGACACTGAAAAGTTCCTCAGCCAGTAAGAGAGATACGGTAAGCTTTTTCCAATTGATGGTTCTCTTACCTGACCCCTTAGACAAAGTTACGTGGCAGTTTTCATTTCGGAATCGTTTCACGGAATTATACAGGAAAGACGCTTCCAGAAGTAACTAAGTGGATTGGTAGCAACGTCATAATATTAGTCATTTCACTATAAACGTCATGAGATGAGATTCCATTTCCGTTCATAGCAGTTTGTAGGATGGCTCATGAAACGAAACATACATACCTATAAATTAGGTAAATACTTAGTCAGCGTCAAATAGTTCGTGACACTCAGTGATCAAATCCAATTAATTGTAACAAAGATGTGTTTGGAACATTTTGACTATTTTAGGTATCAAAAACTATTTGACGCTGACGTACGCCTAACAATAACACCGCCACCAACGTAGGGTTGCCCACTAAAATAAACTAAATTCTCTCGTGTTTTCTTCCAGTTGGTGACCAACTTTTCGACGGCAGCGCATGACGGCGCGCAGGGCGCCGCAGGGCTCCTCAGCAAAGGGCTGGCCACCTTCCCCAAGTGAACCCTCCCCGAGCCTGCATGCCATGTGTATACGGAAACTAACATAGGTTATGACAAGTA
This sequence comes from Ostrinia furnacalis, assembly GCF_004193835.3. Taxonomy (NCBI): domain Eukaryota; kingdom Metazoa; phylum Arthropoda; class Insecta; order Lepidoptera; family Crambidae; genus Ostrinia; species Ostrinia furnacalis. The sequence goes on along the minus strand of NW_021133449.1, from coordinate 179,723 downwards.
GACCCTTATATGACTTGTGCTCCATTTTTGTTTAGATTCTCCTAGGTATTTTTTTACCATTTTAAGTCTATTAAGTTACTAAATTTTCATTTATTTTGCGTACCTTGAATGTTATTTTACTATATTTATAATTTGTCTCTCGTTAGTTTCCGAATACACACATTAATCTTTGTTTATACTTGCACATTGTCTTTAAGTTTTGATATAATGATACAATTTATTGTATTTTATTAAGTGTCTGCCTAACACAGAATGGAGGTTGCGTAACACCAACATCGCGAACAATGTATCTTAAGTTTTATTTTTAAGCATTTTAATGGTTTGTATACCTCAAAATCGTAAATAAACATTAGGTATGTTAATTCACAAAAATGCAATCTCATTTTATCTTACATTATAAAAATGTATATGATCGTACAAGTAGGTAAGTTTAGTTGTAAGTAAGGTTTTTATTTCAGTTTGTTTTGCATTTCACATGCATTTCAAATTCCAAATTCAGAAAAAATGCTTCGCTTTACCGTCCATTGAAGGCCTTGGAAATTGTTATACTGGATATAACTACGTAGGTGATCGGATTCGCAGAAGTATTTAATATCTTTGTTACTAAGAATGTTTCAGCTTTTGGAAGAATATTACACTGTTCAATAGCTTTTATTTATCTTATTAAACTATTTACACAGATTCACGTACTGCTCGGCAGTCTATTTTTTATTGCCAACAGATTTTATGGTTCTTCATGTTGTTCTTCAAGGTAGTTTGACTACCTTTTACACTTTACTGCTTTTTAAATGTTTAAGCGCAAACGCAATGTTTAAATTTTTTACTATTATTGTATTAATATTTTATTGTTATTTGTTTAAATATAAATGATGTCATATAAATATTTTATCCGTGTCAATGGCTTATTTAATAAATACTTATATTATATTACTATATTTATTTCATTAACTAAAAAAGCCCCTTTAATTGGAAGTAAGTATGGCATTTCACAGCCTCATACAATAATGATAAAGATTTAGTTTTTGTCGTTGTGATTTGTCATAAAATTAAGTAGTTACGTCATTAATAGAAATATTAAAAAAAAAATAGATAACCATAAAATACAGGAAAAGAAAAAAACACCACAGGTGCTACTATATCGAGTTTGTCCGCAAACCGTAAATATAAACTATTTTAAAAATGGCGCGGTAAGACCGGAAATGACCCTCAAACCCTAGTGTAAGTGTTGCCATATAATTTACAAATATTTTCTACTAAGTACTCAAGAATGTACAAAAGTAGTGAAGAAACAAAACGTTTTTTGACATTTGCGAAAGATCAACAACAATCATGGCGGCGTTGGTTCGCACTAGACTTGGATTTCTCAAAAATACGATTTTATCGACTTCTATACGTTCACTTTCGACTACGACACCACTAAATATTAAAGAAAGTATGTATTAGGCTATATCTTATTCTTGTAATTTACATTTTGTGAACATAACCTCTACACATTTGTTATTGGGGTTCTTTTCATTTTTGTGTTGTTTTTCTAGTACGGGAGCATAAAGAAGGTACAACTCTAGTAGTAGAGGCTGTGACGCTGCCATCTCCACGCCAGGATCTACTAGTTCGAGCGGAGAAATTCAATTTACCCACATCATACTGTGACGATGATAGTTCAGGAAAGAAGCCATGCTATATGTGTGCTCTTGGATTGGACGTGAAACACACTGATGTCCTAATATTGAGCCAGTTTGTAAGATCTGATGGATGTATGCTTCCACGGAGGATCACTCAATTGTGTAGCCGTCAGCAGAAGAAAATAGGCAAAATGGTTTCAATGGCTCAAAAAGCAGGTCAGTATCTTTGTAACAAAATAATATCTTGCCATAATACAAGTTGTTATTTGTATGCACAAATGTAGAGCTCATGCTTGTCTGGTCAACCTACAGTAATATAACCCAACGCCCTGCTATACACATTTGAAACTAGATTTACAAAAGATATGGAAGGACCAAGATTGAAGTCTTCTTCTTTTCCAGGTTTGATGATAAATCTGACTCCTGCAGGGTGCAAGAAGGACCCCAGAAAGAGAAGAGATCACAAAAAGTTCAACACATACTATGATGAGAAAACTATATTCATGAAACGGATACCTGATCAGAATGACAAATGGAAGCGATAGACAAATTGTAAATTAATGTAAATATTTTGGTTGGAATAAATTAATATCTGTAGAAAGTATTTACAACTTCTTATTGAATAATCCATACCTTAGTATTGCAAAATTTATAAAATATTTAGTTATCAGTAAATATAATTTTGTTTGTTGCTCTGCATTAAAAATAAGTGGGGATATAATTGAAAGATGTAACTTAAGGTAATAATTTATTACTTTTCGTTGTTTCCTTTTAATAACCATGAATGTTACATGGGCAAGCACCCTGACAATGAGCGGGTGCCATCAAATGAAACACTGCTTCTTGAGAATCAATTAGGTACACAGAAAACTTGTTTAAGCATGAGTTACACAGTACAGTAAGCATGGCCTATGGCAAAAAAACAGTTCATCAAAAGTTACATCAACTTTTCAAATTCATCTGATATTTTCCTTGTTAATATGGTGTGACAAACAATTAAACATTGCACATCTCCTGTTAAAAATATACAAAAAATAACTGCAAACAAAAATGCATTTAGATGCAAAAACAACCACTTTTGATTAGACAAGATAAAAAATTTGTTAACCTAATTGAAATGTCTAAAAATTTGTTTCTATAAAATAAATATCGCCTAAAAAGTAGTCATTTTAAAATCTCTTAAAACATTTTTTACACATATAATATGCAGTCTAAGACATTAAATTCTTACTCCATAAAATCATGCCAGCGATTTTTGGTACAATTATTTCACATTCTGTTAACATCACAGCCTTTCATAGAGATATAAATATCCAAGATCTTTGGGAGGATTTTCTGAGAGAGCAACCTGCAACAAAAGAGAAATGGATATAAAATTAAATTTCTAACTATTCTACACAAAATGACAGAATCACATGTTGATATTATCTCTACTATTTTCTTAGTTTCATGGTATCCATTTAATGAAAGATGTTGATAGTATGTTTGTTTTAGTCGGCCGTTTGGTGTAGTGGTTCAGAACGGACTACTATGCCGAGAGGTCCCGGGTTCGATTCCCGGCCGGGCAGAAATTGAAAATGATGAATTTTAATTTCTGTGACGGGTCTGGGGTTTTCTATGTGTAATATGTATGTATTTACAAAAAAAAAGTATTTAAGTATGTTTATCCCGTCGTCTAGTACCCATAGTACAAGCTTTGCTTAGTTTGGGACTAGAGGCGCAGTGTAAAATGTCCAAGGATATTTATTATTTATATTTATTTATTTATTTATGTTTATGAAGAGTACATACCTTGTTGTCGTTGAATATGACCCAGCGGCCCTCGTGCAGCACGTGGCACACGTAGTGGCCTACCTGCGTCGACGTGCCCATGTGCGAGATGAAGGCGATCAGCTTGTATTCTGAGGAAAACATCATTTTATTAGCTCAGATAATGGCAAACATTGGCATAGTAATTATAGAAGTCTCATGAGTTTTACGACATGACCAACTTTAGAAATTCGTAATCGCGTTGCATGACAGCGTTAAAACAATCGCAACTCACTTTCTGGTCCATCGCGGCACCCGAGCGTGCGGTCGGGCGCGGGCGGCGCGGCGTCGTCGAGCTCGTGCGCGTGGCTGAAGATCCAGTCCACGGCGCGGCCCACGTCGCCGTCTGTGGACGCCAGCGCCTTGGCCGCCTGTGCTCGCGTGAAGCCCATGCTCATGATCTGTTCTACGCTCGCCTCGTCCGCTACTGCTCCAGCGCTGGCTGTTGGAGAAATAACAATGAGCGAAACATAAGATCAAACGCAGTTTCAGCGTTCCAACGTTTCGAGAAACATTTTAATTAACACTGGATTTGCCCCAATGTAGAGTAGGGTCCTTATATCTCGCTAGTGACGTTAGCAGTAGGTCATTAGAGTGGCGCCACAGCCGCACTGTAGACTAAGAATACTAAGATCCTGTTATTCATCAGATTCCTCATTGCATACTTTCCTCATTGGAATGAGAAGACCTTAACCTAATGAGGGCTATCGTTTTTATACTTAACAGTTGGCACCCCTGGCGATTGACAGGACCTTACTCTACAGTGGCGCCATCTTGATGAGTGCAATTGCGATAGTCCTCCTACCACTTTAGCGCTCACCAGCTGGCGCCACTGTCTTCGCTACTAGCAAGTGACAGGACCTTCTACAGTGGCGCTAACTGGTGAGCGCTAAAACGATAGCCCTCATTGAGTCGTAGTTGGACAAGCAGACATGTTCACGCGCAATAAAAATAGGACCAGGATATCCATCATAAATCATACCAGCAGCGGCGCCGGGCGGGTGGAACTCGTTGGCGAAGTCCCAGTCGTTCATGTGCTCCATGAGCCAGTTGGAGGCGGGCTCCATGCCGCTGTTGTTGGTGTAGTACAGCGCCTTCTTGCACGCCTCCACCGGGAAGCCCATCTCTAACTGCAATGGAACAAAGTTTCGAGTTGTTATTTTGTAATTACTGAAACTACATTTCACTGGAATAATTATGGATGCGGGTAATCGGATGTAAATGATATTGCGTTTGTTACTTTGTGTGCTGAAGTATAAATAAATAAAATAAATAAATAAATATTATAGATGACCCACGCTGAACTGTCCCACCAAACTCAAATGACAGGGGGGCGCTACCATCGTTCAACTATGGTTCAACTATGGTTTCCAACCTGGCAAAAATCGGAACCAGCATTCTTGTATTGACGGTGGCGCCCCACTGTCAATGTCATGCATAGGACAGTTCAGTATTTTGGAACTATATGAATGAATGACATGACGTGAATTGGCGTGGGGGAATGTCGTATGACTTTGTACCCTGTTTAATGAACGATTTGTGAACGGCTTATTAGCAGAATGTTCATTTCGCAAAATATCTAGAATGTCGCAAAGATCTCTTCTCATAATGTGTAATTTGCAAGAGCCATTTGAAGGATTAACACATCTCTCATGTTATAATATCGTCAGTCTTCGGCACGAGTAATAAAACAGTTTCGAAGTTTTTTTTTATCCACAACGAGGAAGCTCTTGACCTGTATCTCATCTGAGTGACGATCAAGCCGAAGGTGCAAGCGAGCTTCACCCGGACGGAATCCTCAACTACGGAGGAACTGGCTATCTTACCTCTAACTGCCGGAACACAATAATGCTGTTAACATTGTTGTTATGGCGACAGACTTAGGTAAGATGGTGGTAGCTAGCCAGGCGGACTTAGAACAAGCCCTACCACCAACCAAACCGAACAGAAAAATCTGCACCCACTGGGAATCGAACCCGGCCTCTGCGTCTGAAGCAGGTGGTCTTACCACTAGACCACAGAGGCGGTTGACTTCATGAAGCTACAGTACTTACGAGGTCAGACAGCAGCGATTCGTCGTAGGTAGGCGCAGGTGTGTCGGGCGCCGCGTCGGGCAATGGAGTTTCGCCGGGCTGCAAGCCGCGCCCGCGCAGACAGCCGAGATCCACCTGGATAATGTAAATTAGAAACTTTAGACAATCCTAAAAAACATTCATGCCCGTTTTCACCAACAATCCCTAATTTTAAAGTGACCCCTTTGGTAAAACCCTTTGTTTTCATAGCGGTAATTTCAAAATTAGGGATTGATGGTGAACACGGGCATCAATATTCCAAATCTATACTAATATTATAAACGCGAAAGTAACTCTGTCTGTCTCTCTTTCACGCCTAAACCACTGAACCGATCTTGATGAAATTTGGCATAGAGATAGTTCGAGTCCCGGGAAAGGACATAGGATAGTTTTTATCTCGGTTTTTGAAACAGGGACGCGCGCGATAAAGTTTTTCAGTGCCGCGGGCGGAAAGCTAGTACAGTCACGGAATGAAAAGGTTCGTCAGTTTTCAAATTGATTCCTTCAACGAATCGCGAGCACATAATTATTACCTTTTGAAACTATGTTACAGAATAATCTCGAGTTAGAGAAAATAATCTTTAACTGTTCTTCAGTAAAGTTCAAAATTATTCAGATGAAAGTTGTTTGACGATTTATCTTGTCAAGATTATTATAATTGATAAACTAAAACCTTGTTGGTTCAACCTGCCATTATTATTTCTATTAAATAAAAAAAAAACTACATTTTGTAACATTGCATGGGATAGAAAATTAAACAAGCAAAACCTTATTCGTTAGCAAACGTCATATTTATTTAAATGTTAGCAGCACTGTTTCTTGCACTGTTATATTGGCAGGTTTGACTCTTACAGTACCTAGTGCAAGCGAAAACCGACACTAAGGTGACAAACCTTTTCATTCCGCGACTGTACATGACTAAAATATTTCAGAAGGAATGAATTCTGATGATAGATTCTAAGTTGACACCATGCATTAAATTTGAAGGCAAAACTTATCTTAAAGAAGAATCCAATTAATTTTCAATTAACCTTTAAATACGATAGTACCTCCGAAAAAAAGTAGCATAGGCTAAAAAGTAAGGTCATAGCTTGTATTGGCGGCGTCAACTGTTGCCATTCTGATGGAAATCGATAGAGAATTTATCTGATAAAGACCAAGACCAACAACAGCACTAGCTACAAAACTGCAAACTTTACGAACCTCCCATGGCATATCGACAGCCACATCAAGCTTTGCGGGCGTCCAGTCCTCCTTGATGGTGAACTTCTTCAGCTGGATCAGCAGGTAGTCCGGGAATGTGGCGAGCCGTGTGATTCTGAAATAGTCGCATATTTAGTTGCATAAGTTTGAAGCCTCAAAATCGGAGTCGCCGTGAGATAATAAATTCATAGATCTAGGGACGTAGCTACCGCCGTATCATGGGTACATGGGGACCTTTTTAGGGTTCCGTAGTTTTATAGAACAACCGCCCAACAAATTTTGATACGGTGTCACACTGCCAGATGTAATGGTGACGTGATATTTACTTACTAGGACCACCAACAGCAACAATATGTTGTTGTTTATGTTATTTTTCAGTATTTTTGTGTCTACAACTCACTTGTGGGCGGTGACCTTCTTGTTGACGGCGCTACTGCCAGATGATATGGTGACGTTGTGATATTTACTCACTAGGACCACCAACAGCAACAATATGTTGTTGTTTATGTAATTTTTCAGTATTTTTGTGTCTCCAACTCACTTGTGGGCGGTGACCTTGTTGACGGCGCTACTGCCAGATGATATGGTGACGTTGTGATATTTACTTACTAGGACCACCAACAGCAACAATATGTTGTTGTTTATGTTATTTTTCAGTATTTTTGTGTCTCCAACTCACTTGTGGGCGGTGACCTTCTTGTTGACGGCGCTGCTGAAGAACTGCTCCACGCTCTCCTCCTTCATGAAGCTGTCCAGGCACGCCGCGAACGGGATGTGCGGCCGCACCACCAGCGACGGGTCGCTGCAACCACAAACAATAATATGGTCACCTGTTGCACTTATGCAGCTTACTATTTTATTTATTTTACCAATGGTCCGTGACCCTCACTCGGCATGGGGCACACTGAAAACCAGCGCCGTGGCCTTCGTCACCGTGAGCCACGGCATATGCTGAGTGGGGTCCCGTTGCAGTGGACATCTTGTTGGTGAATGGGTGGCACTGCTCAGTTTACTCTTGTTTTTATTTTTTCTTCTTCCATTATTGTGTGCCACTGTCATGTCTATGTAATTGCCTGTATTTGTGTGATGTCCATTGTAATAAATGTATCTTTCTTTCTTTCTTTGTATTACATGGACACTATCTACATAGTCGTGTGAGCCGCGCAATGCATGCTTTACAGAGAGTGAAGATCGCTTCCTACCGATAAGACTCGGAAGTTGTATCTTTTTACGATTTATGTTGCCGGAGATTATCACTTTCCTCGAAGTAAATAAAAGGGTTTCTTTCTATCATTACCTGATACAGATTGTCCTTTGGGCTATAGAGAAAACTATGATGTATATGGGTCATTTCGGGTCGAGTGCTATGGCGACAACAGTACACGCAAATTGTGGGCGCATAAATGGGCACCGTTGACGCTCGGGCTAAGGCCATTATTGTATTGTTATCAATACACGCACGATTTGGACACGTATGTCCTGGACTGCGCACGGAGCCGGAGCCTCTTGTATTCTTTGACGACGTCGGCGTTGGCACTGGGTGCCGCAAGTGTTAAGGACGGCGCTAGTGACGGTACACTGGATCCAGCGTAGATGGCGCTGTCCGCTCGCTGTGCATTATATGCTAGAGACTAGCGAGTGACGCACAGTAAAGCTTCAACCACACTTACATGTACTGCCACTGGCCTCGGCCTGCGCATTGAGCCTCTTGTATTCTTTGACGTCGGCGTTGGGACTGGGTGTAGTAAGTGTTATGGACGGTATACTAAAACCCGGTCCGTGAGCACGTAGAATTTTGTCCAATGACCCCAAGCTACCCATCCTTATCGCTCGCGCGTAATTATATTGCTGTCGCGACTGTGCGACTGGCACCCGCAGTGAGTGTGCGAGCGCGACAGCAACATAATTACGCGCGAGCGATAAGGATGGGTAGCTAGGGGTCATTGGACAAAATTGTACGTGCTCACGGACCGGGCTTTAGCTGGCGCTAGTGACACTTGGACAAGTGACGAGCTGTGTACTCACAGGCGCTGCCCGCTCGCTTCGGCCTGCGCGCGGCGTCGCTCGTACTCTCTCACAGCGTCAGCATTAGACGCGGCGTGCAGCGCCACTGGCACCGGCAAGTGGTGCTCGGGCCGCGTGGTGTAGCGCACGTTGCCGGACTCTGTGCACTGAACGCGCTCTTCGACCGCGAACTTGAGGCAGTCAGCCGGGTTCGCCTTGTGGCGGCTGTGGCGCTGTTCGGACAAAGGTTCTTGGTGTCACTCTAATACGAGATAAGAGAAATGCTAATCTTACCACAGAATAATAAATACTACGTACAGGTTTACTTCGCGAAGGTATTTAAAAAAAGAATATGCTCAATTTAATTAACAATATGGTGTAATTTAGCCGCCATAGCAGCCATAGGGCTGACTTCGGTAAAATGATGTGTGACGTGAGGTGCCATCGCGCTTGTTTTGTTTTCGATGTAAACTCGCGGAGATGAACAGGCAAGTGGGTCTAGACAAAGTGCAAATTATAATCGCAAACCAGTCGAAAAGTGGTCGAAAAGCCCCTTTTTTGTATGGAGTTTTGACGGATTCGATTTTCGATTCGATCAAAAAGTGCGTTTTGTCTAGGGGGGCTGATCTTACTTAGGAATTTTCCTGAATGAGTCGTCATAATATGCTGTTTTTAAAAATATTATTTTTAGGCGTGTCGACATTGCAAAGCGAGCAAGTCTAGTGATGGGCAGACGCTTTAACCTCGCGAGCCAAATTGAAATTAAACGAGGCTGCCTCTGGATTTGTTCAAAACTCGGGAGAAGCATCGCAATGTCGATACACGCTTTCATAAAATCGTCGTCATTGTCGAACGACGGATTGAAAATCTATTGATAAAAAACGACGAGAAGAACACGACTGTAAACTGCGTTAGAATGATCACTTCCGCCGGTGTTTGATTCTGTAGCTTCGATATGTTTATTAATTTAAAAAAATAGTAGTCTTTTAAGGAGCTACTTTAATGCCCAAAAACAGATTAGGCGGATGAAACAATGTGACGTTGTTCGACGACGACGACGAAATATGGTCAGCATTACATAAGTACAGTCGCCGGCATAGCAAATGCAACAGATTTTTTGCAATATCACCAATACAAATCCATAAATGCACCACAAGAAAAACAATAAAGCAAAAGAACGCGGACACATTCACGTGGCAATTTCAATGTCATTATTTATTTTTCAATTAGGGTTTTCGCGAATGAAAAATCCGCCAGATGGCAATACGTAGACGCGAGGTCCAAATGCTGCATGATTGGTTATTGTTCGAGCACCTTCGGCTGCCCTCGGCTGCTCTCGGCCCAGAGGCGCGGGCGCGCGGCACCCGCGGCGATCGGCCGCCCACTTCACCTCACGCCACCGCAGACACCGCGCGCGCTCCCTTGTTTATAATTGCCAACTAAACTGTCATTAACGTAGTTTCTTTCAATAAACCTGTAATACAGTCCACTACGTTCTTCATTTCATCAATTCCCGGTCGAGGCCCCTACAGTTATTTTTGACATGACATTGACAGATATGTCAAAATCCACCAATTACACAGCAGTCAGACCCCACATCCACGTCCCGCCATCTAGCGGATCTTTCATTCGCGAAAACCCTCATTGAATTTTCTTACCTCAACAAGCGTGAGCAGATGCAGATAGAACTCGTGTGCGTCCTGCTGCCGTTTGGTGGCGAATTCGGCGTGCGCCTTGCCCACTAACTGTCGGAACATATGCGGAGCCACGCCGGCCTGCGTGCCCTCTGCTTCGGGGATCGAATAGCGCCCGGAGAGGAGCCCTACGCCTAGTTTCGCGCTGTGGAACGAAGAGACAATGAAATACCGCAAAAAAAAGAGTACATTGTTGCAATGAGGGCTATCGTTTTAGCGCTCACCAGTTAGCGCCACTGTAGAGTAATGTCCTGTCACTTGCTAGTAGCGAAGACAGTGGCACCAACTGGTGAGCGCTAAAGTGGTAGGAGGACTATCGCATTTGCACTCATCAAGATGGCGCCACTGTAGAGTAAGGTCCTGTCAATCGCCAGGGGTGCCAACTGTTGAAGTATAAAAACGATAGCCCTCATTCGAATGAGCTTTACGAAGCCACGCCGGCCTGCGTGCCTTCTGCTTCGGGGATAGAATAATGCCCGGAGAGGAGCCCTACGCCTAGTTTGGCGCTGTGGAAGGAAGAGACAATGAAATACTGCAAAAAAGGGTATATTGTTGCAATGAGGGCTATCGTTTTAGCGCTCACCAGTTAGCCGTTTGGTGTAGTGGTTCAGAACGGACTACTATGCCGAGAGGTCCCGGGTTCGATTCCCGGCCGGGCAGAAATTGAAATGATAATTTCTGTGACGGGTCTGGGCGTGACTATGTATAATATTTATGTATTTAAAAAAAAAGTAAGTAGTATATCCGTTAAGCTAGCACCCATAACACAAGCATTAAGTTGCTTACTTTGGGGCTAGCTGGCGCTGTGTAGAATTGTCCAAAGATTATTTATAGTTAGCGCCACTGTAGAGTAAGGTCCTGTCACTTGCTAGTAGCGAAGACAGTGGCACCAACTGGTGAGCGCTAAAGTGGTAGGAGGACTATCGCATTTGCACTCATCAAGATGGCGCCACTGTAGAGTAAGGTTCTGTCAATCGCCAGGGGTGCCAACTGTTAAGTATAAAAACGATAGCCCTCATTCGAATGAGCTTTACGAAGCAACGCCGGCCTGCGTGCTCTCTGCTTCTGGGATGGAGTAGCGCCCGGAGAGGAGCCCTACGCCTAGTTTGGCGCTGTGGAACGAAGAGACAATGAAATATTGCAAAAAAGGGTATAGTTGGTGCAATTCGAATGAGCTTTACGAGCGCTTTTACATTAGGGCGTGAGTAGCGCGACTGCAGCGTTTTTATAATGTGAAGGCATGGATTCGCTGCATTCTGGGAGTGGGTAGTCAATGCGAAAAAACGCTCAACGGTTGGAATGTGCAGGTGTCAAAATGTCCATACGGACCGGCTGTCAGTGTGGCAAAAAGTATGAACGTCAAAAAGTCCCAGTCAAAATGTACATTATTACCATGGTTACAATGGTTTAGTGACAAATGGTACACATCACAAAATACAAGTACAACAAAAGGTGTGATAGATAAAATGATCAACTGATATATTGTGCTCATGATTTAATTAATAAAATTAAATATCAAAATTTTCAATGATCTTGTAGTCAAGCCAATAAATATTTTTTGGACATTTTTACCTTGATGCATTTAAACACGTGTTCACATTATAGTCTTTTTCACGTAAGATGATTCGTATGACGTTTCGAGTTTGAAAGTTATAGAGATGTCACATAACTAAACCATAGCGATTTATCTATCGATTTTTTTCTAAGAGTTAGTAAAACCTACTTTTAGATAAATATTTTGTATAGGTGTTATTTAACAAAAAACATGTTTTTTTTAATTACAAATATTATTGAAACATTTTTTATTGATAATATTCAAATTCCATAGACTTCATGTTCAAAAAAACGATTCCTAAAAAGTACTGGTTCTATTTCTTTAAATTAAAAACTTTAATTTATTTTCAATGCGCTTATTAAAGTCAACAATCGAAAAATATAGTTGATTTTTGTGATGTTTTTAATAACTTAGTATTCACTGCAATCGATTAATGAACCGCGGAAATAATCGATTTTGTTATTCAACAAATACCCCAGCACTAAATCTATTCCGTTTCACACATTGCGTACATTAAATAAAAAATATTTTTACATCGTATTTAATTAAAATATAATCAATAGACTCAGATTTTACTATATATTTCAAGACAAGTAGTTAATTATTTTTTTATTATATTGCTGATAAAATACAAATATTTTTTCAAGAATATTCTGCGTATGTAGTATGCGTAATATGAATAACCTTAAAGTGTCATACGGATCATCTTAGGTGAAAAAGACTATAGCTATTATACAATAAGACGCTTGTTCGAATAAACCCGAAGACATTTTAACTTCAGATCATTTTAACCATTGCTCATTTCGACGTTCATACTTTTTGCCACTCTGACAGCCGGTCCGTATGGACATTTTGACACCTGCACATTCCAACCGTTGAGCGTTTTTTCGCATTGACTACCCACTCCCAGAATGCTAATTTTCAGGGTTAAACAAAAAATATTTTTGTAACACAAAACGGTTTCATAAGGTCCAGAACACACGGTGAAACTCAATTGCAACGAAACTGCAATTTCTATTTACTTTTGAGTTGCATCTAAGTTTCTGCCATAGATTCCGTTGAGAGATCACACATGACGCGACCATTTCAAACCGGTTTCAAACTGGTTTGTAATGGTAACTAGAAGTTGCAGTTTCGTTGCAATGAGGGCTTTCGCGATTGAAAAATCCGCCAGATGGCAATACGTAGACGCGAGGTCCAAATGCTGCGTGATTGGTGGATTTTGATATCTGTCAATGTCATGTCAAAAATAACCAATCATGCAGCATTTGGACCTCGCGTCTACGTATTGCCATATGGCGGATTTTTCAATCGCGAAAACCTTCATTACGTTTCACCGTGTGTTCTGGGCCTAAATGTAATCTCATAACAAGTTCTTACGTCTGGACGTTGAAGTCATTCACGGGATCTTCCGGGAACGTGGCGAATAGTTCTGGCGCGCCTTCTACATAGCGCCGAACGAAGTCCGGCATGCGGAACAGGACCTATGAAGCAGCCAATTTTTAAATGTTAGACCATAGCTAGAAGCTAAAGTGGCATGTCTAAACTTTTAGTGAAAATGATCTTCAATAGGGTCTTACACCTTTTTTTGTTTGTTTACTAATGGAGTGACGTCACTGCGGATCCGTCATGGCGGATGGGCGTTTTAGACATTTGAAGAACAGATTTGAAAAAAAGATGCGTTTTTAAAAGTGAATTTAAAAATTCTATTTGCACTTTTATGTAAAACTAGCTGACCCAGCGAACTTTGTTCCGCCTTAATGGCAATAAATAAGCAGACTTTTTTTTAAATTTCGAACGGGATAAAAAGTATCCTATGCCCTTCTCCTGGCTCTAAACTACCTCCCTGACAATTTTCAGCTAAATCGGTTTAGCCGTTCTTGAGTTATAAGTGGAGTAACTAACACGACTTTCTTTTATATATATAGAATATCAACGTTTCCCGTTTAGTTTTTATGAAAGCTATTAAAGACATGCATTTTTATATTTTTTCTTACATGGGGTGAAATACCCTATTGTTTATTTCAGAGATGACATTACGATTACAAACTTTAGTCATTCATGGGGGATAGCGGGGGCATCCTTGACATCTTTGTCGCACAGAAACGGCTTGGCGTTGCATTCAAGAGCGATGTGTAGTGCCCGCCGTGATAACAATGTGACAAGTGGTTATTGCGTGCCGTTACTGACTCTAGCCTGTTTACAGCAGCTATTAAAGTCAGGTTGCCGAGCTCGTACAATTTCGTCCAATGACCCCAAGCTAACCGCCCTTATCGCTGGCGCGTAATTATATTGCTGTCGCGAATGTGCGACAGACGGCCGCAGTGAGTCAGAAATATAATTACACGCAAGCGATAAAGATGGGTAACTTGGGGTCATTGGACGAAATTCTACGAGCTCGGCGACCGGACTTTAGCAGATCAGTATACTACCTGCGTTGGGGCAGGAAAGTTCTCGAGTGGCGACCACGGGCTGGAAGACGTAGCGTGGGCAGGCCTCCTACTAGGTGGACCGACGATCTGGTAAAGGTCGCGGGAAGAGCCTGGGTGCGGGCAGCGCAGGACCGTTCATTGTGGAAAACCTTGGGGGAGGCCTTTGTCCAGCAGTGGACGTCATTTGGCTGAAACGATACTACCTGCACGACGCTGTTGATGTAGCAGGAGTTGCCGAGGTTGCTGAGCCCAGTGAGCGCGGGCCCGTGCAGGGGCCGCAGCTCGCTGCCCGACTCTTGGAGCGTGTTCCATTCACCAGTGCGCTGGTTCAGCTCCAATTCTAGCTCCACCATGGATTTGTCCGTCTGCAGGTTACAATGGATTAGTTTGTAACTGAAGATAAATAGTATGAGCGGCGCAGTGGTATTATAATAGCCGGTGTAGTGGTTCGAAACGGACTACTATTCCGGAGGTTGCGGGTTCGATTCCCGCACAGTGCAAACATTTGTGTGCATGAACATACTTACGTATTTGTCTTGGACTGGGTGTTTTCTATGTATAATAAGTATGTATTTAAAAAAAATATTTAAGTATGTTTATATCCGTTGTCTAGTACCCATAGTACAAGCTTTGCTTAGTTTGGGACTAAAAGCGCAGTGTAAAATGTCCAAAAATATTTTCATTATTTATTAAGTGGTCAAAACGCGTGAAATAGGCGGGCGCACGCGACGGGAGGAAAGTTTTATCTTATACGTTTTCACCATTAATCCCTAATTTTTAAGTGACCCCTATGGCAACACTTAACAGGAAATTTGTTTTCAAAGGGATCACTTAGGGATTGATGGTGAAAACGGGCATAAAGTACTTTTGGCTAGCGTTCTTTCGGAAGGTATGGCCATAGCCATCTCGTTCTTTCATAACAGCGCGAATCTATTTTAGAATACAAACGAAACGAGATCATGATTTTATAATGCCTTTACAGTCACCTTTAGGCAAGCTATATAGAGTTCAAATTACCTTCTGCAGCTGCTGAATGTTGATCCCAAAGTGCCTCTCCACTGCCAGGCGATAATAACCTTTATGCACTTCACACAGAGTTCAACTTACCTTCTGCAGCTGTTGAATATTAATTCCAAAATGCTTCAGATGCTCGGCGAGGTTAGGGTCTTCTACCATGTCGTCTTCAGCTTACGAGTACACGTTTCCTTTGCCGTCCGTCATGATGGTGCCTCTCCACTGCCAGGCGATAATAACCTTTATGCACTTCACACAGAGTTCAAATTACCTTCTGCAGCTGCTGAATGTTGATCCCAAAGTGCTTCAGATGCTCGGCGAGGTTAGGGTCTTCTACCAAATCGTCTTCAGCGTACGAGTACACGTCTCCTTTGCCGTCTTTCGTGATTGTGCTTCTCCACTGCCATGGGATAATAACCTTTATGCACTTTCCACAGAGTTCAAATTATCTTCTGCAGCAGCTGAATGTTGATCCCAAAGTGCTTCAGATGCTCGGCGAGGTTAGGGTCTTCTACCAAATCGTCTTCAGCGTACGAGTAAACGTCTCTTTTGCCGTCATAATGGTCCCCCGCTTCACTGCTAAGGGATAATACCCTTTAAGCAAACTGCATAGAGTTCAAAATACCTTCTACAGCTGCTGAATGTGAGTCCCAAAGTGCTTCAGATGCTCGGCGAGGTTAGGGTCTTCTACCAAGTCGTCTTCAGCGTACGAGTAAACGTCTCCTTTGCCGTCTGTCGTGATGGTGCCTCTCTATTGCCAGGGGATTATAACCTTTATGCACTTTACACAGAGTTCAACTTACCTTCTGCAGCTGCTGAATGTTAATTCCGAAATGCTTCAGATGCTCGGCGAGGTTAGGGTCTTCTACCAAATCGTCTTCAGCGTACGAGTAAACGTCTCTTTTGCCGTCATAATGGTTCCCGGCTTCACTGCTAAGGGATAATACCCTTTAAGCAAGCTGCATAGAGTTCAACTTACCTTCTGCAGCTGTTGGATATTAATCCCAAAGTGCTTCAGATGCTCGGCGAGGTTAGGGTCTTCTACCATGTCGTCTTCAGCGTACGAGTACACGTCTCCTTTGCCGTCCGTTGTAATGGTGCCCAATTTCACTGCTAATGGGTAGCCGGTCTCGCGGTAATGTTCCACCTGGAGGAATAAAATGAGACTTATTAGGGACAAAAGTTTCAGTTTCAGAGTACAAACGAGAATAATACAAGAAATATTTATGGAGTTAGTTTACAGATAAATGTTTGGCATCATTGTTCGTTCGTTCGTTCGTTTCAGCCAAATGACGTCCACTGCTGGACAAAGGCCTCCCCCAAGGATTTCCACAATGAACGGTCCTGCGCTGCCCGCATCCAGGCTCTTCCCCGTAGGTCTAAGTTGAGCCTAACTTCGAACCCTACAGGAGATTTATAATGAAAAACTGCATTTTTGAACTGGTTATATTATTACAGCAAGACTAAGATGCGCGCGCGATGGTCGTACGGAATGAGTGAGCGGCGGCCGCGGTTGCGGCAGCGTATTTATGTGTAGGCGCGGGGACCCCGCGCTCCCCCGCCGATGCGCCCTCTGTTGTCATCACTAGTTCTAAAATGTTGTTATTGGCTTTGTGACGTTTCTTGGGGGACGCTTAGGTCTAGCAGTGCGTACAAAAAAGCCTAATACAACCAACCGCGTGGTCGTTCCCGCCCGAGCCGTCGAAGTAGCGGCGGCCGCACAGGATGGCGAACTATTGAAGCTAGGAATTGGATGAAAAAAGTGGGACAATACGCGTTGTGGGGAAAGCTTACGTTCTACAATATGGTTATTGACTTTGTGACGTTTCTTGGGGGACGCTTAGGTCTAGCAGTGTGTACTCAAAAACCTAGTAATACCAAACGCGTGGTCGTTCCCGCCCGAGCCGTCGAAGTAGCTCGCACTTGGAGCACTTCCAGCCAGAAGGCGGCACCTTCACGCCGTTGTCTAGCTACTTGAGGTTCCCTGCGTGGCTGGAGTGACAATGTAACACTGACCGCGTGGTCGTTCCCGCCCGAGCCGTCGAAGTAGCTCGAACTGGGAGCACTTCCAGCCAGACGGCGGCTCCTTCACGCCGTCGTCTAGCTACTTGAGGTTCCCTGCCTGGCTGGAGTGACAGTGTAACACTGACCGCGTGGTCGTTCCCGCCCGAGCCGTCGAAGTAGCTCGCACTGGGAGCACTTCCAGCCAGAAGGCGGCACCTTCACGCCGTCGTCTAGCTACTTGAGGTTCCCTGCGTGGCTGGAGTGACAATGTAACACTGACCGCGTGGTCGTTCCCGCCTGAGCCGTCTAAGTAGAGGCGGCCGCAATGCATGAAAAAGCTGGATGAAAAAATGGAAGATCGCGCTTTCATTTCAGTTACGTATTTGTTGCGTTCTTTGGGGGAGAATACAAGCCTGTTTAGGACTAGCAGTGTGTACTCAAAAACCTAGTTATACCAACCGCGTGATCGTTCCCGCCCAAGCCGTCGAAGTAGCTCGCACTTGGAGCACTTCCAGCCAGACGGCGGCATCTTCACGCCGTCGTCTAGCTACTTGAGGTTCCCTGCGTGGCTGGAGTGACAGTGTAACACTGACCGCGTGGTCGTTCCCGCCCGAGCCGTCGAAGTAGCACGCACTTGGAGCACTTCCAGCCAGAAGGCGGCAGCTTCACGCCGTTGTCTAGCTGCTTCAGGTTCCCTGCGTGGCTGGAGTGACAGTGTAACACTGACCGCGTGGTCGTTCCCGCCCGAGCCGTCTAAGTAGCGGCGGCCGCAATGCATGAAAAAGCTGGATGAAAAAATGGAAGATCGCGCTTTCATTTGTGGGGGTTACGTGTTTGTGGCGTTCTTTGGGGGTGAATACAAGCCTGTATAGGTCTAGCAGTGTGTACTCAAAAACCTAGTAATACCAACCGCGTGGTCGTTCCCGCCCGAGCCGTCGAAGTAGCGGCGGCCGCACAGGATGGCGCCGTCCGTGAGGTTGAGCCACAGGTTGTTGGTGAGCTCGCACTTGGAGCACTTCCAGCCAGACGGCGGCACCTTCACGCCGTTGTCTAGCTGCTTCAGGTTCCCTGCGTGGCTGGAGAAAGACAAAAGTGGTGTTAGTTTACCAGATATAGTGATAAAAGTGACCACATTGCACTTTGATAAACAATACCAACTAAAGTCCGGTCGTCGGGCACATAGAATTTCGTCCAATGACCCCAAGCTTCCCATCCTTATCGCTGTCGCGACTGTGCAACGGGCGGCCGCAGTGAGTGCGCGCGAGCGATAAGGATAGCTCGGGGTCATTGGACGAAATTCTATGTGCTCGGCGATCGGATTTTAGATATCACACTTCTCAAGTGCGCTCTTATTTCCCGATACGTAATTTTTGAGCTGACCCGGTATCTAGTTGGCATTGTTGATCAAATACGTTGCTTTCGACGATGACGTTAATGTCAAAAATTGGCATCACTAGCAGCTGACATGACCCTACTTTACAGTGGCCTAATCTTGGTGATTGCAAATGCGATAGTCCTGTTACCGCTTTAGCGCCATTTAACGTCACTGTCTTCGCCACTAGCAAGTGACAGTGACCTTACTCTACAATGGCGCCAACTGGTGAGCGCTAAAAGATAGCTCTGGCAATCTTTTTATGAACTGTCAATGGGACTCTCATTAATTTTGTTACAGTATAAAGTGTGAACTATGACGTAAGTTGCTAAAGAAATTGTAATTCTAAACTTACACGGACACTTGTCGAGTCTCGCCGTCCCAGGTGCCCTGTAGAGCATTCATCTCGGCGATTTTGAACGGAGACTCCGCGTCGATCACAGCCTGAACTGACTTTTTCACCTGCAAAAAGCACTCAAACTTGAAATACATCTTCATGTCAACTACATAGCAATTGAAGACTTCTTTTAATTGCGTCTAAGTATCAAAGCGTCGCTCTATAGGTTCTCAAGATGAATGAGATAGTGAGAGCTTTGCAAAAAGTAACAGTGCCGGCTATCTACAGTCCGGGTATTACGGTACGACGGTAGACAATCAGATTAAACAATTTTGTTGCAAAATAAAGTCAATTGCAACTATAGTTGTTGCAATTCGCGAAGGCGAGTGAGCTTGATGTTGAGTGATGAACTATAACTGCACTTTACAAGTCACGATAGGGTGGGAATGGCCGAATTGACTTCCAAGGAACGCCCCCGCCGCCGCTGTAGTTTAGAACGAGGGGTTAGCTTGAGCTGTGGTTTAATCAAGGAATCTTACCACATCAGGCAGTTCTGGGTTAGGCCAGGCATAGGTGTGGAATCCAGGCAGAACTACCACCTCATAGTGGTCGGTGTATGTGAACTTAGGCCGCCCGCACTCGGGGTCGAAGCCGCCCTCCACTCCGATGGCCAGACGTGTGATTTTCTTCTCGGGCCCGTCGCCGGTCTGCTCTGGTTCTGGCACCTGTGTATTTTTGTGAAATAACGTGATAACATTAACTAGTACTTAGTTTCAAAATCAAAATCAATTGGTTTGGATGGAAGTAGCTATACTCGACGCAGGCTCGTGGCAGGCGGGGCCTTAAGTAATTTTTGAAACAGGTGTACACTCGCCAATATTTTATTTAACAACAACGCTGTGCCTGCCTCTGTGTGAAGTCACCCATAACCAGTGTGAGTGCGAAAGAGAAAATGATATGCACTCTTTTATTATTACACCGCCTGCCATGAGTCTTTGAGCCGAGTATAAAATTCTTGCAGCATACAAACTGGCAAAAAATGAAGTACTAAGTTTTTGCAGCACTGAGTGCCTTGGCAATACTTGGCATGTCTGAAAAAAATTCGCGATTGCTTCGTTCAGTTTTAAGAAAGGCATGAGCAAAATTGAATGGTATAAAAATAGAAGAAGAAAATGTTAAATGTTCTGAAGATGAACTGTGCAGTTACCGGTTTTTTCTCCCTCTGTATGTGTAGGAAAACCGCATTCCCTGTCTTCTGGAAGTACTGCTCGACATAGTTGCGGCCAAACCCGAGGAACGAGACGAGAGACACGTAGATACCGGTCTCGGATTCCTGAAACAACAACAAAAATAATTTTAAGAGTACAAGTATATCAATTAATGTTTGTTCTAGTATCAATTCATAAGATCAATACCATTTTACAGTTAGGAATGAAAGTATACTGTGTAGTTTAAAAAGTGCCCCCATAATTAGCATAAAGATAAGAGTTCATATCACCCCAAAGCAAAACATGCAAAGCATAAGGGCACACTTTTGCCATTTTCTCCGAAACTGCCGCAACAAGCAGACGACAATGTTGAACTCTACCGACTTGTACTTAGGCGCTTTTCTAATACTATGTGGATTCTCATTGAGTTTGTTTAATTTGAGTCGAGTAATCAAAAGAAACAAGTTCTCATCTGTGCTGCTGTCAGAAAATGTACTTCTTATGTGCATCGGAATAGCGTTCGTTTCTCGCGCGATACACGAATCGAACCTCGAAAATGTTCAAGCGTTCGAAATGGATGAGCGCGCACCGGCGATCACCAGCCGTGGGGAGTCTAAACAATGCACTATTTGGTCGGCCATAATGAGTTACGGGCCATTAGTCGTGTCGTTCGTAAACAGTTTTGTAAGCCTAGTTATAGACAACTACCTACATTATACTATGATGCAGGAAATAGCAGAAAAGGAAAACACAGACCAGGATTTACGTGAACGGACCATAAATGGAAGGTTTGAATTCAAGAATTTCTTTTTATTTTGGAAAAGATACTTCTCACAGATAGCAATTGCACTGCAGTGGATTTTGCCGATTCTGCTTGGATTATTCATGTACCCAATGGGTGTGAATGAGAAAATGCTGCCAATGGGCGAACAGCGGAGTGATACATGCATGGCAATGATTTCTTTGAGCAACGAAACTTGTAATTTTTTTGAAACTTTTGCCATAAACAACACTCTGGGACTTCGTAAGCATAAGCCAACCGATTATTTGATTGCTTTTGATGATAATGATCAAAATATTTATGGAAATAGAAGTGTTCAAATCAACTCTGTGGTGGACAATTTATACAGATTAATAAATAGCATGCAAAATAACACCGTTGGCAATGTAACTGTGATAAGTTCTCCGATATATCGACAGCCAAAATCTGAAGTAATGTGTACAAAAGTGTGCTATATTGATAACAGTAAAATGTTATTATACATGTTTGCATTGGCCATTGTTAGTTATTTTGTACCGATTACCATTTCTACAATTATATTGACTAAGATAAATTTAATTGACACTAAAAGGCCAAATGAAAAGTTGTATGTGAGTCGAGAATTGATCTATAATTTGTTATTTTGGACTCCCGTGATGTTGGATTCATTTTTGTCGTTGATATTATGCTCGTACTCCATGAATGGAATGAAATCGTCTCTAATTACTACCATTGCTAATGTATACCAAGCTGTCAAGAATTTCATGAACACAAAATATTTCAAAGACAATACAATAACACCGGTTTAATTTTACTTTGTAGACAAAAATGTTAAGGTGTTAACTTCTTTAAAAAATATTTATACCTAATAAAATACAGAAACAACAGGGCTAATATTTTTTTTCCTCTAAATATCTGATAGTAAGTAGAACAGCTATTTGCAAAAGTTAGATTACTGCAAGTCTAGGGTCTACTGTACTTGTCACTACCTAAAATTATAAGGAGAGAAACAGTTATAATGTCTGGGCGTTCATGGAAGACCAGCGTCTTAGCATAATCTACTGAGATGCAGATGCTATAACACCATGCTTTTAGTATCTTCAGTATTATCAGTGGCACACCTTTTCAGTATCATTGTAACATGTACACATTCTTAAAAACTGTTGATTAAGTGTATTGTTGATGACAGTGAATAAACATTTTTTGGTCAGAGGGTAGGGTTTCATTCTTTCTTTCTAATAAGAAATTAACCAAACAAAACCAAATTATATTAGTATTTTTTTTTCAAAGAAATTAACAAATCAAATTTTATTAAGGTAGGTTTAGATTGCATTACTTTTGATTTTCATTGTTATAATTAGATTTAAGGATTTCTATTAGATGATAAGACCTTAGGATAAGACAAAATATTTCAGGCGTGGGCGATAACATTGGTAATACTGGACATTTTATAGTTAAAATCTGAAGAAATATTGTTATTATTTTAACTAATTACTATCTAAGTTCTATTTACCGGCAATAAGAATATAACTAAATGAGAGGTTAGAAAGTAAGCAGTACATTTTGCAACTCACCGGATTGTCGAAAGAATAAACACATTCGTCTTTGTAAATCAGCTGCTGAGGCCCAGGTATTTTTATTTTAGATAAATGTGGAGTCAACAGGTCCAATGACGCCATTATATCTTAAAACTATTGATGCTTTATGTGAAGAACAAAAATGCGATGCGAGATCTAACAAATCAACGACGACGCCGAAAATATTTAATCAAAATGCAAGAAGACCACAATCAAACAAGACAAGCAAAATTTTACTTTATATTTTTTAATTTCACGGTTCTGGAAGCTAGTCAATTTAGCCAAATATAGTGATGTTTCTGAAATTGAATATTCTGATTGGTGTGTCCCTATTTTTTAGTCGATAACTCGATACAACACTCGTTTACTTCGCATTTGCGTGTGACACAGCATTCACCCTTTTCGCCATTGCCACATCAGTCAGTATCACATCACTAGTTGTACTTTGGCCCACAGATGAGACATGCTTTGGCTGTCAAATTATATGCAAAGTTTCGAAGTTCGCTGATAGTTTTTACTTTAAAATTAACAAAAAATGCCGCTAAAATTGTATTATGATTTAATGTCCCAACCATCTCGAACATTATTTATTCTTCTCAAAAAAGTCCAATGTGACTTTGAGCCCAAATATGTGGATCTCCGGAAAGGTAACCAACTTTTTGTTTGAGTAAGTTTTGATTGAAAATTCTATCAGCTCTAAAGTAAAATTTAATACTTTTCATTTTGGTTTAGCTGAACATTATTCTGAGGAGTTCACTAATCAAATTAATCGAATGCAGAGAGTGCCAGTGATTGACCACAATGGATTTATTTTATCTGAGAGGTTTGTAGTACCTACCTATACCATTTATCGAAATAGAAATGAATTACTAAAAAAAACGCAAGCCATTAGGTTTGCCTATACTTAAGCTCATTAATATTCCATAATTTAAAATATTAATTAGGTAAAAGATGAGGAACATTTAATCATATTGATATTTTGATTATAGTGTTGCAATAGTCAGATACTTGGCCCAAGAAAAGATGATTCCTGAGAGCTTGTACCCATCAGATAGCAAACTACGGGCTCGGGTGGACGAATATTTGGAGTGGCAACATGTAGGCCTGCGATGGCACTGTGCCATGTACTTTAGAGTTAAGGTAGGTTTATTTGTTTATCTTTTTATCATTTGGTACCCAGATGTACTTACACAATCTGTGGCTACTGAATGTTTTAGAAACTGCATTCTTTTTATAGTATCTCCTCATCGATATACAAAACATTCACATGTTCATTATTTAACAGACTGCAATCTAAATTTAAAAAAAAAAACATTCTTTCTACTATTTTGGGACTACTATTCTTAAATTATTTTCTTCTAGCCTATTATAACATTATGTTTAGATAGGTAGTTTTTTTTATCTTACATCAGTATCAGTACTGTCCATGAGTTATGATAACAATAATATCTTCTTATCTCTGACCTTTGTAATCTAATAAAGATACCTTTGTTGATTTAACCCTTGCACAGTATTTGGCCCTATAAAATCAGTATGAAGTCTAGTTTCATACTAAATTAGAAAATGCTCAATTTTTAAAAACTTCAAAGATGGAAGATTCATGCATTCAAGATAAAAAATAAAATTAAGATGATAATATTGGTTTTACAAGCTTTTATTTTTACACATCAGTACTTAAAAACACAGCAAGGCCAGAAAAAAAAATCCTTCTCTTAAACTATAATTTGGTTTTTCAAACATTTAAAAAACAACAGTAAGCAAATACTTAGGCTGAGTTGCACCACCTAACTTTGACCGTAACTATAACGATAACCGGTGCTTTTTGTATGGAGTTTGACAGATTTTTGACGTTTGTCAAAGCTAAAGTAAGATGGTGCAACCCACCCTTAGGCCCTTTTCACACGTCCCATGTGAAAAGGGCCTTACACTTCGCGCGCGACTTTAATGCAGAGCGCCAGATTCAAAACAATACAAAAAGATCGCAAAGTAATGAAAATTAAAAATTTAGTACCAAATAGTGGTAAATTAATGAAAATAATGAAAAAGGTAAATGTAATACAGTTGTTTGCTTATTATTCATTGAAATATTTCATGTGCCAAAAAAACACTCTTTTTGGATATGGACTGTCGCTGAAGGGCGTAGAGCAAAACAAATTCTTACTAAACTTGGCGTTAACAGAGCTTGGAGCCCGCTCTACTCGGGAGGCAAACAGACGAAAAGACGCTAGCGGGCTACAAGCGTCGCATGTTGCGAGCGCTCGACGACTTCGACCAGAAGTGGCTCGGAATCCGCAACCAATTCGTAGTCGGCGACACCCTGACTGTTGCCGATTTGTTCGCTGCCACGGAGCTAGAACAACCGCGTAAGTTATTTCATAAAAAAAAGAGAAACTTTTATTTTTTATAGCCGTAGGTTCTCAATTACTTCGACGATAAGTGGCTCGGGATCCGCAACCAATTCGTAACCGGCGACACCCTGACTGTTGCCGACTTGTTCGCTGCCACGGAGCTAGAACAACCGCGTAAGTTATTTCATAAAAAAAAGAGAAACTTTTATTTTTTATAGCCGTAGGTTCTCAATTACTTCGACGATAAGTGGCTCGGGATCCGCAACCAATTCGTAACCGGCGACACCCTGACTGTTGCCGACTTGTTCGCTGCCACGGAGCTAGAACAACCGCGTAAGTTATTTCATAAAAAAAAGAGAAACTTTTATTTTTTATAGCCGTAGGTTCTCAATTACTTCGACGATAAGTGGCTCGGGATCCGCAACCAATTCGTAACCGGCGACACCCTGACTGTTGCCGACTTGTTCGCTGCCACGGAGCTAGAACAACCGCGTAAGTTATTTCATAAAAAAAAGAGAAACTTTTATTTTTTATAGCCGTAGGTTCTCAATTACTTCGACGATAAGTGGCTCGGGATCCGCAACCAATTCGTAACCGGCGACACCCTGACTGTTGCCGACTTGTTCGCTGCGATGGAGCTTTAACAACCGCGTAAGTTATTTCATCAAAAAAAGAGAAAATTTCGTTTTTTATATCCGTAGGTTCTTAAATACTTCGACGATAAGTGGCTCGGGATCCGCAACCAATTCGTAGCCGGCGACACCCTGACTGTTGCCGTTTGTTCGCTGCGACGGAGTTACAACAACCGAGTAAGTTATTAACGGGCTGTGAGTTACTCGTTTTTTATCGCAGTAAAAGACTTTCAATTTCGACGTGAAAGTGGCTCGGGATCCACAACCAATTCGTAGCCGGCGACACCCTGACTGTTGCCGACTTGTTCGCTGCCACGGAGCTAGAAAAACCGAGTAAGTAACCTACGGGCTGTGTGTACTCGTATTTTATCGTAGTAAGAGAGTTTTTTCGAGTTCGACGAGAAGTGGCTCGGCATCCGCAACCAGTTCGTTGCCGGCGACACCCTGACTGTTGCCGATTTGTTCGCTGCGGCGGAGCTGTAAAACTGAGTGTTATTTGTTCACACAGGACGAACATAGGTTTTCGAAGACTTCAACAAGAAACGGCTCGGGCAGGACACGGAGTTAGTGCCCGGCAACGCCCTGACTGCAGACTTGTGTGCTGCGTATAAATACGGACCCGTTAAATTGTGATTTTGTTAAACCTACAGTTTCAGGTTTCAATTACAAGTTATAGCATTCTGCCTAACCAACCCCAAAACATTATCATTAGTGTAGTTAACCTTTTTCAACCATTATCATATTCTCAATCCTGTATTTAAACAGTCATTTACCCACGCGACACGATCCAATGGAAATCGTTGGAGGAGGCCTATGCCAAGAGGCATACTGAGCTTCGGGATATTTTATAACACAGAACTTAATATTTAACATATTTTATAACATATTTTGTTATTATTATGTAGCCAAGTTCAGAATCAAAAGGCTTATTAATACTTATTATTATTACCCACAGGGATGGCAGGCTACGACCCCAAAGAGCACTACCCCGCCATAGCGACGTGGGCCAAGAAGGTGCAAGAGCATTTCAACCCTTACTACGACGAAGCCCACGTCACCGTCAACAAAATCGCCACCAAACAGATGCAGATGGCAAAACTGTAAAATAAATTCATTTATTTCACTAAGGTGGCTTTTTAAATAGCACTTTTACATATCCCAATATTTTTTGCATTAACACTACCACTGGTTCGGGAAAATAATGTCGACAAGTGCAAAAAAAGCAGCGCAAGAAACCAATATTGTTACCCTTTTTTCTTATAAAATGTGCTCATAAAATCTTGTCTATTTTGGTAATATTTACAAAGAGATACATTGTACATTAAATTCAATGCCACGAGATAAAACGAGATTAATGCAAACAGTTAAAGAAATTCGTATATTATTACTTACTCACGTTCACTGATTATAGTAATGGAACGATCAAATATGGTGTACACAATTTACATTTCAATTAGCATTTAAGGGTTAGGAATTTTATTTCATGTTACCTAATGACATTGCAATATTATTTTAAGGATATAGTTATGGTATGGTGTTTTGAGGATTGATATATTTTTGTTGTAACTTCATGAAGTAAATAAAGATGTATATTCATATCTGAAGTCTACATTATTTTGTATTATGGGTCATTCCACAAAAATATGTCAACTCTTAGTCCGCGCCACATTTCACATGAAATATTTGTTAATATTTTATTCCAAAATTGTTAAATAACAGCTCGCAATGTGCTTTATTCATCACCCATTTATATTTTTTGAAACTATTTTTAAAACATCTTAAATTACTTTTGAACGACCCAAAACGTCATTCCCTAGGCATGTCCGTACTCCAAAAGTTTGTGTTTTGGGACCCACATTTATAAAAAACATCAACTTTATCCTTTGTTTTAATTAACGAATAATGTATTTAAATGTATATTACATCAAATTCTATTAATATTTTGCGGTTTCAATAAACAATAATTTGATTTTCTTTAGTTGAAAAATGGTCTACAGCTTTTAGCGTCATTCCCTCGCCACGCACTGATTTTATAATTTTGCGCTTTAAAATGTATTTAGAGTGAATGACATTTAGTTGAGTTTAAAGTACGATACGAAGTTATCCTCAGACCATACTGGCTTTGCGGTAGCCGTTTTTTGAATTAGTGCAAACGTGCCAGTTGTTTGAGTAGAGTCTTAGTTTAAAAGGATGCCAACGATTTCAATTTCAATAGGTAGACAAAATTCAGAATTCTTAATTATCAAAAATTTTAGCTTTCTCCAGTAACACTGGTATTATTATACTGTGACTCATCAAAGTCATCATTGTCAAAAATATTGACAAATCGAGAACTGTCACGGCCAAAAAACTGGCACGCGTCCGTCCTCCGTAAGCGCCACCGCGCGACTGATTGAGATTGTCCAAGCCGTCATAGGCGATTTTTTCCACATTTTTTAACATAGTAACTAAATAAGACGCAATATAAAAATTTCATCCGTTAAAAGCCCTCAAGTTATTTCTGAACTTTAGTTTAGTAAAAGATTCAGAATCTCAAATCGCTTATTTTAAAAATAAAACCATAATTAGAAAACGAATAGAGGTAACTTTGGGAATTTATTGTATCGAGTCAACTTCATCAAATCGTGTTTCCATCCGTTAATAGCCCTAGAAAATATCCTCAACTATGCCCAAAAAAAATTTTAGCCTTTTATTTTACTGTTTAGTACCTCAAAAATGAAAAATGAAAACCTCATTTTCGCCATTTTCTCTGTTACCCGGCCTTAAGTATAAAATACGACTGACGTTAGTTTATTGCGATAAGAATCATATTTCCACAGTATTCTTATCCAAGTTAGAAGTCATATAACATACCTTCTAGATAGATAAATGGTGTATTTTCAAAACACATTGACACACAATAAGCAAAAAGCTTAAAAGAGTAACAAGCACAGGAGTAGCAGAAAAAATAGTGACATTACATTACAAGCAATAAATAAAAAAAACTGCAAGCTTTATTCTAAAATGTACTAAAACGAAAAAAATAATTGTATGCTAGGTTTAAATTAATAATTTCGAAAGCTTGTATCGCGCATGGAATTTATCCTCTTTTTTCAGTTTGCGCTACAAGCTTTAGAAATTATTTATTTAATTTTAAACCTAGCATACAATTATTTTTTTCGTTTTAGTACAACTGCATTTCAGAATAAAGCTTTTTAAAAAAGTTTTTTTTTTATTTAAATTTTATTTTACACTTTTTAGTTGTATCTCAATCTCAGAGCCCTGGAGATCATCTAGCACTAAAGTGCTCGAAAAGACAAATCCAACAAACCCAAACTCGATGAGGTTCCGCCTTTCCGTTTAGGAGTTCCTATGGCCACCTCCTGACTCCATCATCAGACCAGCTCAACGATACCATAACATTGCATTGTCATCGTACTTACATAAGTATGCCTCAGCTCAATCGGTGGAGGAGAAGTGGTCTTAAAAATTTAGTAATTATTTTTGCACCACCAACTTTAATTTTCTGTTTGGCCCAAATGCCATAAAAAAAAAATCATTTATTTTTTCAAACAGGCTTTTAAAAAGCACTTACACGTCCTAGTATTAACCCTACCACTACTTCGGGACAATAAATGAGTCAACTGGGAGAGAATTGTATGAGGCAATAAGTTCGCCTTTTTTACTGCATTTTTTTGTGTGCAATTTATTTAGTTATTTAAAATACAAGTGAGCTTACAGATAGATCCAAAGCAATAAAGTTTTTCATAATAATGATAATAAATACTGCTCTAAAAAGAGCAGAACACTGATTTTCAGCTCTCTCTTGAAAAAAGATTGCTTACAGCACGGTTATAATCTACCGTACATACAAGTTCATACAACCCCCTTCGCGCTAAGTTTGCCGGTCCGTGGAATGCGCGTCCCCTCCTCCAACCGCGCCGCGATTAAATGCAGTTAGTTAGTGATTAAACGCAATTAATGTGTCTTATTTTACGCAAATACACATTTTTTATTAATATTAATAAATAAAAAATATTTTAAATATAATTTCTTATAGTTATAGACGCTTCTCTTCGAGTGACTTCATATCGCCAGCGGCAAACTTAAAGCGAACGGATAGTAATATACATATCTATCTACCCTCTGCCCTTTCCACAAATTAGATCGCCATTGAAGCCGTGCCATTAGCAGCCGTGTCGCCGTCTCAATCAATTCCACGTATGCGATTGCAATTGGATTTCACAAAGCAGAAGTACGGAACCTTGCAGCCTTGTAACGTACTAAATAATTAATGGTTTTCGTTTGCGGATCAAATGGAGTAAGTATTCGTCAGACTAATACATT
This sequence comes from Ostrinia furnacalis, assembly GCF_004193835.3. Taxonomy (NCBI): domain Eukaryota; kingdom Metazoa; phylum Arthropoda; class Insecta; order Lepidoptera; family Crambidae; genus Ostrinia; species Ostrinia furnacalis. Next base: position 149,754 of record NW_021133449.1, on the reverse strand, counting down.
ATGAAATGTTATAAAGTAAGCAAGTATAATACGTACCTAAGTTTAATGTAGGTATATCTCACAAAAATAAATCACTATCAACAACGGAAATCTATAAGACTAAGTTTCAGGGAAGTGCACAAAAAACGATAAAAGGCCAACGCAGCGGCCGCAGCGGGCAAAGTCCGATGGTTCATGTAAAATTGGAATTGCAACTTGCAAAAATCAAATAAGTAAAGTAATTTGTGTATTTAAAATGTTCAATAACTTCCTCAAGAGCGTTTTCATCATTTTAAGGTTTGAAAAGATCTCTAGAAAAAGCTTACATATGAGCTTTTTATTTTCTATTCAACTATGAAACTAGAGCATTTGGTAATTTAGTTCACATTATGCTCTTAGGGTTTCCGTTAGGACCAGATATTGTTTTGTTTTGGTTATGACTCTACATTTTAGATTCTCTATTACATCCTACACAAGAAGAACGGCTACTTTACTCAATTTACTTCTAATGTAGCGTCTTACATTAATTCTAAGGCACCATCACCATCTTATTTTTTTAATGAATGACAAGGCAGGTATTTGATCACAATCGCACCTGGTTTTAAGTGAGATGCAGTCTAGGATGGTACATAATAATATCTGCCATGTAAGTGCCTATTCACTCTCGCCTTGAAAAGGCCCGGATTATAGTGTTCAGGAAAGACAGCAGCAGGCAGCGAATTCCAGTCCCTAGCTGTTCACATTAAAAAACAGTCATCGAAACACTTAGTGCGAGCTGGTGGAATATCGACAATGTAGCGGTGGTACTTTAACTTTAACAAACTCCATATAAATAACACCGTTATGGTTATAGTCATGGTTAAAATAAGGTGGTGCAACTCAGCCTAAGAAACCAAAAGACGTGGTTATTTGGGGTCTTTATATAAGAACTGCCATCCTGGCACCTGTTGAGCACAAGTAAAGTTCCTGAACGGACACATGGAAGTAGGTAAGTAAAACAAACCTGTTGCACTCAGCCTTTCCTTGCTAACTTATAACGTGACTCATCAGTTCACTTTAACTTCAGTTAGTTAACTAACTTTACTAAATAAAGACATTCAATAAATATTTACATAAATGATATAATTTGTACAGTTCAAAGTAAAATGACGTTTGTTACCTTGGTTATAATGCAATAAAAACGTCATGGCCTAAGTATTAGGTAGGTATAGCCTAAATACAGTTAACTTTCTAATGTAAGTAGAGCCTAGGTAAGCCTACTTTACTGTAGACTAGGTATTCTGAAATGACGTTTTTATCTCTGTTTAAAGTTACCACTTAAAATTGTTGAAGTTAAATATTTTTACCAAAAGCTGCTTTGATTTTTAAGTTGTTGACGGTAGATTCTTTATTGTCCTTTCATGATAAGGCATTTTTATACGAGTAGAATTTTACTTAGCTATCCATCTTTAAATACCTTACATCTTTAATTAAATAAGTAGGTTTTGATAGGACGATACCTACTAAAACAATTCATTATATATTATATTGTACAATATTCATAGCTGTAAAGCAAAGATAAAGTAGGCTTAATGAAAAGTTATCCTATAACGGAAGATAATACACGATGAAATTATTACAAGTTATAAGAACCCGATTATTACAGGCACCGGCACGCTTTCAGAATTTCATTTTAAAGACGATTAATTGAAGAATCGTAGGCACTAACCCCCTTACTAATAAAAAGTTACACAGTTGTTGATCAATGTTTTAAAATGACATTTCCATACTAAACGTCACTTTAAAACACTGTTCAACGAGCGTGTAAGTTTTATTAGTAAGGGAGTAAGTCACTAACGATATGCTTATTACGCTGTCAGTAAAAGATTATATAAAATTTCATGCTTCAATTTCTATAACTATTAATATTAAATCCCTTCCAATATTAATTACGTGTTTAATATTGAAAGGGGTAGCTATGTATTATGAACGGATGAATCTCTGAAAATGAATGTTTTCCAATACACGTGTAACAAAAGCTTTTCGTAGAAACTCAACAATTCTACCGATGTATTTAGCTGTAAATCATAGCAAAAAAGTTTCATTCTCCTGAATTCCGAGTAAATGGGGGAGGTTGCTATATATGTGGGCCGCTCTGATTGGTCGAGTGGGGTAAGTCCCGCCCATTGGAGGGGAGCTGTCCCCGCCCACATACGTTAGTTCCTGCCCTACTGAACGCGAATTTTCATTCCGTCGGGGTCCTTCCTAGCGAGCAGACGTCTACCAGCAAGTCTCCAGAGCATCGAGCAGAAGAAAGACTAAAAGTTTTAGTTTGATCAAAATTTAAAGTTAAATTTTTAGTTCTAAAATCAGTTTTCGTAAATTCAGTGAGCTGACGGCATCTTTCATGGGTAAGTAACCTTTTTTATATTCATTTTTGGTATTTTATTTTATGCTTTTTTGGTTTTGTTGAAAATGATTTTATTTCATTTTAATACTTGGTTTTATTTTAATATTTTTTATACTCTTCCGATTATTTTCTGACGCTGAATTTCTAAATTTTGTATTTGTGTTAATTTAAATTCTTATATTTCATTTCAAAATTAAAATTAGGCAGATTTTAGTTAACTTTCTTAAAGTTATTTAATTATGATCCTCCGATATCGTTTTGGTGCAAAATTACTCGATTCCGTTTTCATTAAAATTATTTAAGACTATCTTCTATTCACGATCTCACTAAATTTAATTTTATTCAGCTGAAAAAGTCTATAAAGCATGTGTTTTCATAAAAAACACGACTATAAAATCTAAACTATTCAAAAACACTCTTTATCTAAAAGCATAAATACTGTTTTTTGTAACCCTAACTTGAGAAACGACGCGTACTTACATGTTTTAATTTTTTTGACATAACAGAATTATTTCATTGAAAAAATAGCTTAACGAAAGCGAAAAAAATATTTTCTAACATTTCATTCAATCGTCAAAAGTTCATAAAGTACGCGCGTTTGCGGTTAAAAGTTTTAACTTTTCCGTATTTTATTGCGCGACATCGAAAAGTTACTGTAAAATCTTTTCCGAGGGTTGAAAATCGAGTGTAAAATCAGTGCTCGTAGTCTGTAGCGCGTAGCTCGCAGCTACGGCTGGCTAGTCTGTAGCCGTCTACGGCGCGTCGTAGACGTGCTCCGCGCGCTCGCTACGAAACGCTACGGGAATCCGTAGCTCGTAGGCCGTTTTGTTAAAGTTGATAAAATCAAATAAATTATGAAGTTTGTGAGTAAAAATATTAAAATAGTGGAGTAAAAAATTTTTTCATTGCGCGATACTATTGAAGTGCGGTGGGGTTTTTATTAATTTTTTTGGTAAATCGCGCCGCGTTTGTGAAAAAAAGTGGTATTGCATCAAAACGTTAGTTAATTTATTAATAACAATTAAAAAGTGTTGACTATTCTCAATTTCTGACGTGATTATTTTATTTTTAGACGTGTTGACTGATGACTGGTTGAAATGAAGACAAAGAAAAATTCTGAAGAAAAAAGCGAAAAGAAATACACGTTTATTTAAATAATAGGTAAGTAATACAACTCCGTCAACACCGCTTTAATTTATTACGTGAAATAGATTGTAATTTATTTTTATTAATAAAAAAACGAGTTAACGGTTTCTAAAGTTGGTGATTTTGTTTTAGAAAAGCGGTATGCAGAAGGAGAATTGAGGAGAGAGGCGGAGGAAGCAGAATACAACATAAACTTGCAAGTAAGTGGTCCCTCCCCTTGTCCCTCCCTTGCGGTTTAGTTTTTAAGAGTTTTTGGGTGTTGAACACCAATTTTAAAATTAGTAAATAGAGTGAAATTTCACTATTTCACTCGAAGTAATTTTAGGTAATATCAAATTTTGAGTAAAAATAATTTGAGAATTTATTAAAAAAAAATATTAAAAAAGATTATTAAATTGAAATCGATTGCCTCAGTTCGGATAAACTAAACTATCGCTTAATTTATTACTTTGTCAATTTTTCAAACATTAATAAAGATAATAAAAAGAAATCAAAGAACATAGATGAACAGCAAACTTTTAACTTTTTGGTGGTGATTGAATTGTTGATTTATTAGATAGGCCCTAGTGATTATCTATTTTAATATTAAGTTAGGTTTAGGAATAAGTCAGAAAAGAAGGTGTTGAAAATTAAGAATTTATCTTTTTATTAATTAAGTTGTTCTTTTTCGTCATAATGCAAGTTTCTCAGTTAAACTTGCGTCTTTAGGTCCACATGTTTTTTTCTTAAACCAAATTATAGCGCGCTTCAAGAAAACTAAGTTTTTTTTTATAAAATTGTACAAATATTAATTATTTTTAATTGTATAATAATTTTACTTGAGAAATTAATTTAAATATTCTTTCTGTATCAGTAATTATCATATAAAAGCTTAGTTAAAACTAAGGTCATAGTACAATTAGTCCGTACAGAATTTGTTTATGGATCCGATTAAGAAAGATCTTCAAGTTATTTAATTTTGTACTTATTAAATTTTACAAATGCTTAAATAATATCATGTGTTGTTTCAATACAACACAATTTCGTAGGTATTCTGCAGCAGATCAGCTAGTATAGATTTTATTAGGTAACTTTAAATTAATAAAACAATGTTTGTAAAATAAATGAAATAAAGATTTTGTGTCCATTCATTATAGTTGTAAGTTCTTAATTATATTTTAAGTATAAGCACCACTGCCGCACAGAAGACCGAAGAAGAAGAAAAATATTTCGGGCATGAGGTATAGTTTATTTTTGGGCACATGTTGTTACTATGTGTGGCGGGAATAAACTGTACTTTATGTACGAATAGAAAACGACGACGAAGACTCAAGGTAGGGTTAGCTATAAGTGATATCATACGAGTTTGGTTAACATTTGTAGTCGTTTCAGTATAATTTAATAAAAAAGGTTAAATAAATTAGAAAAATGGTTAAAAACAATATAAAAAATATTTTAACCACAAATTATAATAATTAAAACTGTAACTAAGTGTGAAAAAAGTTTGTAAGTACCTAAAAAATAGAAAGAAACAAACATTTATTGCAAACACAAACTGCAAAGTAAAGTTTGTCTTAAACATGAGACATCATTTCAGTTAATATTTTGTAGAAAGAACACCATTTCTAACTTAAAATTTCTGTAACAGTCTCCTTCTAACAAATAAGTAAGCTTTCTTAAAATTGTAAAGTTGTTAACTGAAAATAAAATACTTTTATTAAAAGGTTAAGCTAATTAAAGAAAGTTTTGACTTGTTTTTAATCTTTTTAAAAATAAAATTATACTTATAACAGTTAACTTGGTGAATAAAAATAATAATTGTTGATCAAAAATGTTAATCTACTCGTTACAATGGTAGAGTTTTTTGATGTCCACGATCTGACTTTAGTAGCTTGTTGTGTTTTAACGTCCGTATTCACAAACTATGAGGTCTCACAGTGCGCGTGGACGCACAGGGTAACATACGAACCAATCACAGAGCTCTATTCAACGCTGTGCGTCCGATTTGCTGCTTCACTTAAGCAATCATCGTTTGTGAATACGGGCGTAAGAAAGTATTTTCAGAATTTTTCATTTACGATAGGCTGGAACGCAAGAAGAACTTCGTACTGACGGAGTAAGTTTATTTTCGAACAACACAAGTGATATTCAAAATCTTGTGATTATTCGTAAATAAATTTCTTCGTTGTACGAGCAGAGCAGTAAAAATCGAAGATGTTAAGAATTTGTGTTTTTTTCTATGTTATAATTATTTATTAATAAATAATTTTTATGTTGTAATTATCATTGGTAAAAATTACACAAAATTCGCAAGCCTAAAATATTTGATATTGTTAAAAATAGTAACGAATTGTTGGTTGTATTCAGGTCTATGTTTAATGAAAATACCGAAAAACAAAAATAAAATTATTTAAAAAAGCCAATAAAATTTACAAAAAATTAAAAATGCAGTGGTAAAAATATAAAAAATATACCTAAATTACTATGAATGCACGCCACATTAAGATGAAACAAAAAAATGGGAAATTAAGAACTTTTTGGCATTTTTTAAGTAAACATCCAATTAAGTAAAAAAAATGTATTTACTCCTTCACCTACTGTATCAAAAACATATTTCAACAAATCCATCCAATCCACCAGAATTCTGAAAATTCAGTAGCCGGCAAGAATTCTCGGCAAAGAACAATAAAATAAACAAATTAATTTATTTATTAAAACAGGCGTGGCAGTTCGAGTCGTAAATCTAAGGAGGGTGTGCCACGCCTTTCCCGGGCTAGACCCCGCCCAGCGAGCCATTGACGTCACCTGGTCCAGGGCTCTGGGCCCAGATTTCTAGGGCTCACTCAGTGGGACATAGGTCGGTACGGAGAGCAGCCGTCTGCTCTTTTGAAAAGCGACTTCGCACGGGTGCATTGCTGACACTAAATCATAGACTTCAGCCAGCGTTTGCAATGTAAGCTCAAAAAAATGTTTTACGATTCACATTTTATTAGTAAAAGTTTAAAAACTTGTGACAACAAAGAGTTTCACGCCCAGTAAGTAAAGTTAGCTTGCGTTCCCCGGGCTAGCGTTACTCAGTACTGTTTAGTAGCCGAGTTACCATATCAAATCATTATAATGACTTTAATTTCTAGTTAAGTAATTATTTAAAAATATTTCAACGCAATTTTCACGTCATTGTTTCAGATATATTTTAATGTGCGTTCGATTTAATAATCTGAAATTTTAAAATTACAAGTAGAGTTGTTCTTGAAATAAGGTCTAAAATGATTAATTTTATCGTAAAATCGTTATATCCTTGGTGCTACATGGATATCAGTCATTATTGATTTCATCACACGATATGCGCACGCAAATAACCTTGGGCACGCAAGGCGAGCTAAGCTACGCCCGGGCTAGCGCCCGCAGTCCGCGTTCAGACTCGAGTACGGACACTCGTCTGGTAACCTTACATTGAAAATAATATTTGAAAAGTAGTTAAACAGATTTTCAATCAGCGGATCCTTATATGTAAGTAAATACTGTTCTTATTTTTAAATGAATTCATCTGACTTCAAGTCATGATTTCTGTAGACTTTGGTAGGGGTAGTTTGGTCATTGGTGTCAGCCATTATCGATTTTGTACAACATGGGCGCGCAGTACACTTGTCGGTAGCCAAGTAAGCTTGGTCTCCCAGGCAAGCTTTGCGGACTAAGCTGGATACAACATAAATTATTGTTGATTACTTTCAAAGGGTGGCCATCTTGTAGGCCCCATTTTCAGACCACTTTGGTAATGGTAGATAAAAATAATATGTCATTATTGATTTTTCATCGTGTTATGCGCGCGCAATAACCTTGGGCAAGCCAAGCAAGCTCGATTCCCAGGCTAACGCGGCCGAATGCCCAGCAGTTTTCGGTCAGACCTGAATGGGACCACTTGTGTTTTAGTACACTTTTATAATAATTGACTTAAACATAAATTCAGTGTTCTTTATCTAAATTCAGTGAGCTCTTTTAAGTAAGTAAACTTGGATTTAATTTAATACTGGCATCAAATAAATACAAAATATTTCTGAAGCTTTCAATAGGCGGCCATCTTGGAGCCTTCATTTTCATTTCACTTTGGTTACGCTAGTCGACATCGGATGTTATTAATTTTTCATCTGCATGATGCGCGCGCAATAACCTTGGGTGAGCCAAGTGAGCTCGGTGCCCGGGCCCCCGGGTTAGCGCAGCGGGGTGAGCTAGCCAGTTCTTGCTCAAACTCGAGTACGACTACTTGTCTTTACACTTTAATAACAGGCCATAAAATAGATACAGTGTTAGAATTTTAAAAGTGAACGTTCATTTATTTAGATTTAAAATTATTTTGAAGAATGCGGTTTCTTTTATCTAAATTCAGTGAGCCCTTTTATGTAAGTAAACTTGGATTTCATTTAATACTTGCATTAAATACAGAATATTTTTGATAGCTTTCAATGGACGTTTATTCCAATTTGGTTACGTTAGTAACATCAGATATCTGCATGATGCGCGCGCATTTACCTTGGGTGAGCCAAGTGAGCTCGGTGCCCGGGCCCCGGGTTAGCGCAGCGGGGTGAGCTAGCCAGTTCTTGCTCAGACTCGAGTACGACTACTTGTCTTTTAATACACTTTAATAGTAGGCCAAAAAATAGATACAGTGTTAGAATTTTAAAAGTGAACGTTCATATTCTAAATTATTTTGAAGAATGCGGTTTCTTTTATCTAAATTCAGTGAGCCCTTTTATGTAGGTAAGTAAACTTGGATTTAATTTAATACTGGCATCAAATAAATACAGAATATTGTAGATAGCTTTCAAGAGGCAGCCATCTTGGAGCCCCCATTTTCATTCCATAACATCGGATGTTAATAATTTTTCATCTGCATGATGCGCGCGCATTAACCTTGGGTGAGCCAAGTGAGCTCGGTGCCCGGGCCCCGGGTTAGAGCAGCGAGGTGAGCTAGCCAGTTCTTGCTCAGACTCGAGTACGACTACTTGTCTCTACACTTTAATAATAGGCCATAAAATTGATACAGTGTTAGAATTTTAAAAGTGAACGTTCATATTCAGATTTAAATTATTTTGAAGAATGTAGTTTCTCTTTTTAAATTCAGTGAGTCATTTTATGTAAGTAAACTTGGATTTCATTTAATACTTGCATTAAATACAGAATATTTTTGATAGCTTTCAATAGACGGCCATCTTGGAGCCTCCATTTTCATTCCGTAACATCGGATACAGTTAATAATTTTTCATCTGTATGATGCGCGCGCATTAACCTTGGGTGAGCCAAGTGAGCTCGGTGCGCGGGCCCCGGGTTAGAGCAGCGAGGTGAGCTAGCCAGTTCTTGCTCAGACTCGAGTACGACTACTCGTCTTTTACCAACTTGTAATAAAAGCAGAGGTACCTACTTTGTTAAAATTTGTAATCGAAACATGGTTATGGTGGTCGGTCCTGAGGTGAATTCAGTGAGGATCTTTGTGTAAGTAAAGGCTGTATTTTTTTTCCGCGGTTTATTTCAAGACGCAAACTAAGTTTTAATATTTATTTAAAATGTAGTGAAGTCAACATACTCTGTCAGGTCCACTTTGGTCAGGATTCAGGGTAGATGACGCAGTCATTATCGATTTTTCATCGTGATGCGCGCGCAGTCTCTTTGTAAAGCCAAGTGAGCTAGGCCTTGCCCGGGCTAGTGCCGCGAGGTAAGCTGGCAGTTTGCGCTCAGACTCGAGTACGATTACTCGTCTTTCAATACAATTTTAAGACTATAGAAGTTATTAATTAATTAAAAGTGAACTCCTATTAGGTGAAATTCAGCAAACATCGGTATAGATAAATATTATTGTCACTTTTTTAATCGTGGTAGATTTCAATTAAAAGATTGTATACGCAGGCCAAGTATTTTATAACAATACAATAGTTAGTGATAAATATTAATAAAACCTTCAAATGTTTTTAGAGTTTTGGGGTCGGCCATCTTAGAATTTTTTTCGCTTTGGTTAATATGGTAGTTGCCATTGATCATCATTGATTCATTGCACAAAATGAGCGCGCAGTGTACTTGCGTGAGCCAAGCAAGCTCGGCCTCCCAGGCTAGGGTGGGGTGGGGCTTCGTTATACACGATGCTTTGAGTGGGGTGGGGTACCTAGTTGATGTCAGCCATTATTGATTTTTCATCGTACAATATGCGCGCGCAGTGTACTTGCGAGAGCCAAGCAAGCTCGGCCTCCCAGGCTGGGGTTGGGTGGGGTTTTGTTAAATACAAGGAGGGGGGGTACCTAGTTGATGTCGGTCATTATTGATTTTTCATCGTACAATATGCGCGCGCAGTATATTTGCGTGAGCCAAGCAAGCTCGGCCTCCCAGGCTGGGGTGGGGTGGGGTTTCGTTATACAAGACGCTTTGAGTGGCGTGGGTTACCTAGTTGATGTCGGCCATTTTGATTATTGATTTTTTATCGTACGAAATGCGCGCACTGTAAACTTACGTCGGCGAAGTAAGCTTGGTCTCCCAGGCTAGGGTTTAATTCAACATGCGCACGCAAGTCACTTGCGTAGGTCAATCGAGCTTGACCTCCCAGAATAGCTTGGGCTAGGTGGGGTACTCGTGCGCCTACAGATTCCTTGGGCAAGCCAGGCGAGCTCACTTTTACTTGTCTTTCAAGAAACTCGTATTGGAACATTAACATAATATTCGTAGTTAATAGAAAACTAGTTCCTCTTAATTTTATAAAGCTTTACGTGCTGAGATTTTTTTAATTATTTCATTTAGATTTTAAAAAGTTAAATAAATGGAGTTACCTAAGTACACTAAATGCCTACTACATTTTTGGTTAATTGTAACAATCGAATAGTTGAAATATGTTATTATACAGTTTTTAGATAATTAATTATTTATTTTTAATCCTGATAATTTTGAAATAAAAAAAAAACGACTCATTTGAGCTGATTTACTTAAGTAGGAACTCAATTATCAACTTTTTCTTTGTTTGACGATATTAATGAATTTATGGCACCATATTGTATTTGAACGTTCTAGGAGGCAGTATTAGGTATTGTTTCTTTATGTGATCATAAATAAATAAAGCTAGCTAGAAAGGGCTCAGTCACGTAATGTTGTAGGTAGGTGCAGATCCCATCTGAGGCAATCAGTGTCAATTAATAATTTTTTACGTTACTTAATAATAACAAAATTTATAATAACTCAAATTCATAATTTTAGATTTTTTTCTTTGTTTCAGGTTAACAAAACATTAGTATTAATTAATTAATAACTATGACTTATATGAGAAGCCATGAAGAGATTACTTGCTCCAATAAAACGGTACAAACAGAACAATCTATTTACCTTTCGGATGTTGAAGAGCACATGTTATATTTTATAAGGACATATAAAATTAGCATTTTGCGGTTATGCACCCTTTGTTATGGCGTGGTGTACAACTACAGTGCGAAGAAGTACACTGTGGAAACAGAGCCTATCTTAATAGACAGCGACAGCGACGACGAAGACCCGCCAGAGTCGCCAGAAAAGAATAAATATATCAGTGCCTCGTGTGTAGACCAATCGATACTTGAGGCACTGCACAAAAACTACAAAAGGCCTCCTAAAACTGCTCGTAATACCGTGACAGAAAGTTCGAGTAGACAAAGATATAGACCTAACTCCATTATATCAGTAAAAGAGATCGGGATTAACACCGACATATCTGGGAATTGCCACGCTCGTACAGAAGCACCAGTAAAAAGTAACGTGCCAAATATCACAGCAAGTTTACCCCAAAGAAGAGATATGGACTTGTCAAGTTCACGTTCCATGGATGTAAATCCAAAGACCTTCATCTTAAACAGATGGGCTCAGGAATCGAATACATCTCAAGATTCGACTTCACAAATGGACAGCAGTAACCAGTCACCACCAGTCAGCAGAAAAGAGACAGTACAGATCACAGAAAGTCGGATGATACCACCAATTGAATACAATGACATTATACATGAGCAACTACCATCAACACAGCAGCAACCGTTTGATGAACCGGTATCACAGAATAAACCTGTACGAACAGATCCATCGTCTGTACCTGGTTCTAGCGGGTCGGTATTAAAATACCACTTGCAAACACTTTTGCCGTCGGCCCCTGACAGAGGACACGACGGATCACCGGAAACTCCCATACCCTTAGTCAAAAAGGTCACAGAGAATGAACAAGACATTTTTTGCCCGAGGCCGAAGTCTGTTTTTAATCCAGGACCAGGGCACGAGTATGTGTCCCCACATACACTGTATTATCCCCCGTCGACGCATTTTGATCGAATGGAATTGTTCGGTAGAAATGAATTGGGAAACCACAGGTTCTTACCATATCCAAACTTACAACAATATTCGAATACTGAGAATATGAATACTTTGGATTTGTCTTCTGGAAATCACTTAATGATGTTGCAAAAACAACATCAACAATTGTTACAACAGCAAGAACAGGAACAAAGATATGTTCAGGGGTTGCACCATATGCCTAACCAGCCGCAGCAACCGCTGCGGACGTCACCGCCGCAGCAGCAACCACAAGAGCCGCAGCTGAATCAACAAATGGAATCACCACCGCATCACCAACAAATACAACCACCACTGCTTCACCAATCTATGATACACTCACAACAATATCATCAAATGCCACCCCCAGCCGCGGTAAACTCTTACACAAACGACATCCCTGAACCAGACAGAGAAGAGCCAGCCCCGAAGAGACCACGAATTGAGCAAAACGAGACTAATTTGCGCAATACGAGGATCGAACGTCCTCAACCTGCGCCTAAGACATATTCGAGGAAACAAGTATATACCCGTCGCAACAGCACATCTGACTGGCCAAGTAATATTGCTACCAATAATATTGTAGCCAGCCACATGGCAGCCAGTAACATGACAGTTACTAATATGCCATCGAATGATATTATGCCTGCAAATAATATGGCATTGAATAATTTGGCAGCGAATAATATGCCACCAAATAATATTGCGGCGAATATTATGGCAGCAAATAAAAATATAGCAACAAATAATATTGCAGCGAATAATATCGCAGCAAATATTATGGCCGCGGCGAATAATATGGCTGGGAATAACATGGCTGCGAATAACATGCCAGCCACTAGCACGCCTAATAACAGCCAGATGTTCCAGCGTGGTCATATGGGCCAGCAATGGCCGAACTCGCGCATGCCGTCGATTGCGATGCATCAAGGCGGCCAGCACCAGGCCCCCATCAGCCAGAACTGGCCACAGAGGCCCGAGGCGCTGCATCACGGTCGATGGCCAGTGCCGGGTTGCTCCTGCGCACCATGCATCCGGATGTTAAAGATCGAACGTTACAGGAAACGTCAATAACAGTAGACTTATAGTTTTCTGAGGTAAAGTATTTTACACGCAATATTTTTTTAATGTTTTCAATTATAAAACACCAAGTTCATGTTCACTTATCTAAACTTTTTTGTTTCAGAAACTACTGAAGACATTAGTGTACATACCGATTTAATAAGTGTTTTAATACATCATATTATTATTGGACTAAATATAATAATTATTTTAGATAATATAAGAAAAACAATGAGACACATAAGTACAATAAGTAATTAGTAAATATTTTTTGAACTCCATTAACTGTTGAAGAAGAAATTAATAACCATATACATAGTAATAATAAACATAATAAATAAGTAATACAAAGAAATAAGACTGGACTGCTACAGAGCTACCTGAAAATTTAGTAGAAGGTAATTCAATAGTAACTAATATGAATAAATTAATACAGTTTTAATTTTAGAGTAATTGGTAAAAAGTAAAAATTGTTTTTGTTGCAGAATTTATTGTTGCGACTGAAGGACAATACTCACTGGGGGACAATATACGTACATAGTTCAAGAAAATAAAGGCTTTATAAGGTACGAGACAATCTTTTCCTTTTAATTATATCAATTTTAAATACGTTTTACCTACTTATAAAATATGAAAAAAGTACACCGTGAAAAATGTTTGAAAATTTTAAAATAATACGTTAGACAAACAATTAAAAAGTGTTTATTTTTCAGCAACAACACTACGTGCTTCCGATTCTACGTAGCATTCGGTTTCAAGAAAATAAACGAAGTTGTAGTTGTCAAAGGTAAGACACACATTTGACTTGAATTTATTTATTTTATAAGTCAGATAATACATTAATTAATAATATTTAATTATGTAAAAGTAATGTTTTTAACATATGTGGTAAGTAACTAATATGGTAAAGTTCACACAGCTTAAAGTCTTATTCATCATCATAATTTAAGCCATAGGACATCCACTGCTGAACATAGGCCTCCCCTAATGATTTCCGCAATGGCCGGTTGGTGGCGGCCTGCATCCAACGTCTTCTTAATAGACCAGCCAACGCCAAGCCAAGCAACGTTTTATTGATAAATAAAGTCCAAGCCAGTCAAAAGACCAGTTAAAAGTATTTTTGGCAGTCCAATTAAGTAAGTATTTATTTCTGCTCTGACATTTACTGATGAAGCCATTTTGTTATAGTTGCTCGCAGCCGGCAGACGGAGCGGTAAGTCGCCGCTGCCATCCATCATTTCGTGGCCAGTACCAGCACCAAGTAGGTGGAGTAGTTTAGTACATTTTGTGCTCATTTCAGATGTTTGTGTGTAATTTCTTAGCAGTGACACGACATATTCGTGTCTAGAATTGTGAATGTAATATCGTAATAGTTACAGTAATTAAACTACTTTTAAGGACTTGAGATGTACTTAATGCATAATAATGCTAAAATATCGGCAACAGAAAGCCACGAAACTGTCTAAAATCGCAGTTTTTCATTGTAGTTTTTAATTATGAGTGTTAGCCTTAATCAGTATAACTTCCAGTATTAATATGATTGTATTATTGCCATAGTTATTACTGTAAATAATATGGCATCAATTTATTATTCTACATCTTTGCTGTCTCATAGTAAATAACATGATTAAATATACCTATGTACAGTATGAATATAAATAGGTAGATAAAGAAACAGCTAGTATGTACAGTCGCGGAATGAAAAGGTTCGTCACCTTAGTGTCGGTTTTCGCTTGCACTGTAAGAGTCAAACCTGCCAACATAACAGTGCAAGAAACATTGCTGCTAACATTTAAATAAATATGACGTTTGCTAACGAATAAGGTTTTGCTTGTTTATTTTTCTATCCCATCAGTGCAAAGTTACAAAATGAAGTTTTTTTATTTAATAGATAATGGCAGGTTGAACCAACAAGAAGGTTTTAGTTTATGAATCACTAGCGGCCGCCCGCGACTTCGTACGCGTGGATCTCGTTTTACCCCCCCTTCATCTATCTTACGCAGTTCAGATTTTTTCATACAAATGTTTTTTCCCGCTAACTCCCGTTCCCGTGGGAATTTTGCAATATCCTGTTGTAACTAAGCTTTAAATTTACTAAGGTACCTGCATGCCAAATTTCAAGCGTCTATCTTACGCGGTTTAGATTTTTTCATACAAATGTTTTGTCCCGCTAACTCCCGTTCCCTTGGGAATTTTGCAATATCCTGTTGTAACTAAGCTTTAAGTTTACTAAGGTACCTGCATGCCAAATTTCAAGCGTCTAACTAAAGCGGTTTAGATTTTTCATACAAATGTTTTTTCCCGCTAACTCCCGTTCCCGTAAGAATTTTGCAATATCCTGTTGCAACTAAGCTTTAAGTTTACTAAGGTACCTGCATGCCAAATTTCAAGCGTCTAACTTAAGCGGTTTAGATTTTTCATACAAAAAGACTTTCCCGCTAATTCCCGTTCCCGTGGGAATTCCTAAGTATCCTATAACCTGCCCAGGAGTATAAAGAATAATTGTACCAAGTTTCGTTAAAATCCGTTGAGTAGTTTTTGTTTCTATAAGGAACATACAGACAGACAGACAGACAGACAGACAGACAGACAGACAAAAATTTTACTGATTGCATTTTTGGCATCAGTATCGATCACTAATCACCCCCTGATAGTTATTTTGAAAATATATTTCATGTACAGAATTGACCTCTCTACAGATTTATTATAAGTATAGATAATAGTCTTCTTGACAAGTTAAATCGTCAAACAACGTTGATCTGAATAATTTTGAACTTAACTGATGAACAGTTAAAGATTATTTTCTCTAACTCGAGATTATTCTGTAACATAGTTTCAAAAGGTAATATGTGCTCGCGATTCGTTGAAGGAATCAATTTGAAAACTGACGAACCTTTTCATTCCGTGACTGTACATTAAATAAACTTTAAATTATGTAGGTGTGAAGTAGGTAGGCATTAAATATGTAGGATGTCTTAGTTTCCACTAAACTTTTCACACTCGGACAACTTGAAAATTTTACCACTATTTTATATTATTGTACCATCCTAGATAACACTGCGTCTTACTTAACATCAGGTGCGATTGCGGAAATTCCTGCCTTGTTTGCTTTTTTCTTAGAAATATTTAGGTATATAAGGTAAGTGTTTGCAGATGATTTGATTAAAATAAAACGTTTCCTTACATATTTTAATAGCTGGCCTATACATATATTATTTGGGGCGTTTGTGATTTGAAAGGTGCCATAGGGCCATACTTATAAAGAATTTGAAAAAGTCCAATTCAAATTGACGGATCCTGTGTCTCAAAAACTGGTAGGAATACGACACTCGTAGTTTAACATACTAGTTGACGAAAGTACATTTTCGAGCATAGGAACTTACAACATTGTTAAAAAAGCTCTTTAAGCTCCAAAAATCTAATCTTAATGGAGTGCTATTGCTTCTTCAGTATTTCTAGACCTTTCTGCAGTCAAGTAGTAACTTAAGCAGTTTTGTTTTTTCTGTTAAACATTATTTGAAGCCTAAAAATATACATAATATAACTTAATGAGTTGGAATAAGGTTGAAATGCACCTGAAGTACTGTAATAACAGGCGGATGGAAATTGGAAAAGAATTAGATTAATCCTTTAATATTATTATGTTTAAGAATGAGTTTCTACTCTAAGTTCATCACCGGCTGTGCGTCATTAGTAAACTCTTCACCCATTACTAAACTTAGAATCATCACTTTATTGTATTTTAATTAGGCTTTGTAGTGTTTTTGTTTTGTTTTGTTGCGATGCTCTAAAAGACTAAACGGTCAAAGTTATAAGTTACGATCTATTCTCGTCAAAAAAAAATGTGATATTTGATTAGTTTATGAAATATTAATACTTCGGTAAATAATAAAGCGGGTAGAATTAGATTAGAAAAATATAATATAAATAAATTAGATGAAAAAGAAAAAGACTTCCCAATAGTCAAATAAAAATTACAGTAGGAATTCATATGCAAGTAATCAGAAACATTATTTATCAGCAAACTTGAGAAAACACAATAATAGCAAATAATTTAACAAATAAAAGTTTTTATTGAGTTCATGATATCTCAAAGATTTCATACTTTGAACCAATACATAACATAAGTAAGCATATAACCAGGTCCTTACTTATTGTGTGTTCTACTTGCTAATATCTTTCTCCTTAAATTATTTAAGAAATACATAATGTAAGTAAGTACAATGGGGAAATTCTAACTGGAAAATGGCGTTAGCTTCGGGGATTCATTTACTTTGTCTCCGAGCAATTGGTATTGTTAGGTAAATCGTAAAAAAAAAATAAACATTATGTCATACCTAGTGTCTATTAAACTACCTAAGGCGTCAGAAGCAAATTCAAATTCAGCCAGACTTTGAAGACCAATGGAGTGGTCTATAGAGCGGCCTTAAAGATCTTTTAATTAAGACCAATGGGATGATTTATGGGGAAGCCTTGACCTTTGAAGCTGAGACCACAACCCCAGGTGTAGAAGATCGAAGATCTCCGAAGATTCGCTGCGCCTGGAGTTCTGGCAGTGTTAGACCAGACAATAAGTCATGTTCATTGTCCGGTTGTAACGCGTCAGACCTCTGGGTGCCTGACATCGGCCAGCCTAGCTCCAGAAGGAAGAAGAAGGAAAAAGAAGGGAGAAGAGGGAAGAAGAGGGAAGAAGAGGGAAGAAGAGGGAAGAGAGGGAGGAAAAGGGAAGAGTGGGAAGAAAAGGGAAGAGAGAGAAGAAGAAGGCAACAGGTATTGTCTTGAAAATGTGACAAAGAACCGTTTTGAGAATGTGGGATATGGTATAGGTATAGGAGCATGATACCAATCGGGAAAAACATGCCATCTAAAGCAGTGACTTGGTTATTTAAAAATAATTAATCATTTATTTAATCGCAATATTACAGTGTATCAAATCATGTTTTAAAACTGATTTTCCGCGTCATTAAAGTTGCATAATTTAATAAAAGAATAACGCGCGTATGGGGTACCTGAACAAACTAGCTTAGAACACACCATAGTGTTGTTTTCACGTTCAAAAGCGAACTGCTTTGCTATTATTGTGCTTTCTCTGTTTTAATACAATTTTACAAAAATTTACCAACAAACATTTCTTTTTATCACAAAATCAACAAACCGCTTTTGAAAAAAACATTTCAAGTACTTACCCATATAAAATAAAAATCAATTTACCAAATCGAAATACAATTCAATAATCTTTAAACATTTTAATCGTATGATATTTCTAACAAATCAAAATTTAAGATTGAGACAATTTGTAGTTCGTGTGTAGCGCTCCATAAGTCAATTATTTAGGCGTATGTAAATAAATACATAAAAATTTCTTCTGTAAAAATATTATTACTTCCATTACTATTTAATTAAATGACAATCGAAAGTGATATTTGAAGAGTAAAAATTTGTTAGGAAAAGTAAGTAAATCTATAAGGTGTTTATTTCGAACAACTTCACAGTTCATATTGTAGTTAGTAAAATAAACACCTTCAATGCTAATGTTAGAAATCGTTTTTAATTTTAATTTTTTCACCTTAATATTAATTTAACATTTTGTATTTTTAAGCGTTGTCGTAAAGACCTCCATTAGTAAGTTAGGTTTTTGTGTATGAATATTAATTTAAGTTAGGTATGTAGGTAAGTTAGGTGAACTAAAGTCGTAATAAAAGATTAATTAAAATTAATTAACAGAGTACTAATTTGGTCAAAGGCTTTAATACATGTGACTAGTTACGTTCGTTGTTTAGATTTTAAGTATGTGTCTTCCACACATGCTTATTTTCCCGAACACTTACAATCACAATTTTCATAGACAGGTTTGATACTTCAGATCTACATTCAATCAATATAGGTAATATGACATCAACATCGTAAGATTCATCGAGAATAATTTAAAACTTAATAATTTTTTAGAATATCAGCTATTTACAGAAATTTAACGTAACATTTCACAAACAAGTTTTAAAAATCTCAACAAAATGTCAGCAGTTTTTCACGAGATCAAAGTCTGAAATCGATAAAGTATATTTAAACTAACATTATATTAAGTGGTGATGTTATAACCGCTTGTTGATTTAAAAACACCAAACCCTTATTGAATGAAAAACAACACAGTCGTACGACACAACTTAGGGCTGGCATACTGAAACTGTCAATGTGCCAAACTTATTCTTCAGTTAAAAGTTATCCGACGATGGTAAAATCAGCACTTAGTATGCTATAGCTCAGTGGTTCCCAAAGTTTGTCTGGGCTACGACTCATCCAATACAAGTTCCCAAACTCGGGACCCACCTATAGGAAATTTTGCTCGCTGCCCAGTGGTTGGATCGGTATGGTGGTGAGTTGTTCTAATCAATGTTTTGCAATAATTTATATGATTAAAAAAAGTACACAAAAATTATGAAATATTGACCCGAAAGTGTTCTATAACGTAGCTGTGTACCCAATTTGTGTACAATATAATGAGAGAAACACGAAACGCTTATTGGTAGATAGAAATAATTAACAGTTAATAATACTAACTGTCGCTTAACGCTTTTAAACTTGCATGAACTTAACCTTCTGCATTTCCAAAAAAAAAAAAACCTCTTGACATCAATTGTATTAATTAAAACATTAAATAAATAGTTAACTTAATAGTTATGAGCGGTATATTATGCTTTCTTATGTTTCTTTCTTTCGATATATTTTTTTTATCATTGCCTAAAAGACTAACAAACACTCAACGTAGTATATTTCTCTAAAATGAATAGCAATCGAATGTTTTCATGGTTTCGTATTAATTTTCAATGGTGGCTGAAAGCAATGATGCTTTCTGTAATCCTTGTAGACAGTTTTGACAAAATTTAAGTTCGCGCATTCAATTATTTTTTTATTTAGGTAGACGCTTATAACATTTCATGAATTGCTCATACTATACTTAAGATCTACATTTTAAACTAGTGTTAAAGATACAAATATTTCAAAGAAACGGTGACACATACCTCCAAAATGGCTTATTGTGGGTAAATATTTTATCTTTTTTTATCGATTATGCAGTTTATAGTTTAATTTCTTTAAGTAGTACACACTCGTTCTATTTATTAGAGTTATTATAAATAAAAACAGTTATTAATCAAATAAGTCGGTACATTATAATTAGGTACTTAATAGCGATAAAAATCTAATAAATCACTGAATTGTAGGCAAATATAAGTAAAATCAAAAACATATCACACAAATAGGTTGGTGCTTCATGTTTAACATTACCAAGTACCTACATTTTGAGAATTTTCTCTTACAACTTTTAAGAAAAAATTACCGATTTATAAGTGTAACTTTTTTCTCTAGATCCTACATGAAAGTAATACCCCATGTATTACTTTAATTTAGGATTAGTATACATTGCTACCTGATGGTAGAGTTCCTAAAGGACTAGCCTGGGTGGATAACCTTCTTACTTGTATCTGCCGTAAACACTACATACGGGCTGAAGAACAATAACCAGCAAATTCAGGATAGATAGAGGAAAACACTACCTTTCCTCGGTTCCCGCAGGAATCCTCTTAATATGTAAATATCTTTCATATTCAGAGGCTTTCAGCTTTCTAAATTATCCTAAGATACATAACTCAGAACATAAGCTATTTGAAAATAGAAATACTTTATTTACAATAAACAGATTTTTTTTAAACTAAGGTAAACTTAACTCTAAACAGAATAAAAATATAAACTTATTTTACTCAAAAATAAAAGTGTGTCCGTGAGGCAAAGAGGCGAGGATGCTGGCTGCATTTCCTCGCTGAATGGCAATACTAAGCCTTTGTGCAAGGAAAGAGCCAGCATTTAGATTTTAGAGCCATTTTAGATAAAATACTATGAATTAAGTATAAAAATAAAATAAAATTACAAAATACTACTAAGCCTATTTGTGTAGGTAAGTAAAAAAAAAAAAAACAAAAAAAAAGAAACCAAAAAAATACCGCATTTAAAAGTTTAAGTAGGTATTATAGAAAACTGTATATTCTTACTCACTAACTTATTGATAGTTTAGTGGTGCAGAAAAAGCTCAATTAGAAATAATAAAGATTATTAGATTAGAACTTCCTAAACCCGGTGGTAGAGTTCTTGAAGGACTCGTTGTATGGTTTGGTAGCTACATAGGTACTCGGCTTTCAGGCCAAGAGAACCAGAAGTCTAGTGTCCCATGACCCTGTCTAGTACCATAGTATGTAAATATTAGAGTACTAATTCTGGTGTGCTTGTGAGCTTTGTAGAAAAAGAAAAATCTAAAAAAAATGCTTAGTTAATTCATTATTAAAATCATCTAGCTAGAATAATTAAGTTAGTCAGATTAAGTAAAATTAAATAATCTTTAATGGCAAAATCAATATTATTAGTTGGTGAAGCGTATTAAGAATACGCCATTAGAAGATACACCATATGAATAAAAGATAGTGATTATAGTGTAGTTATTATGAACCATAGATTATAAAATTATGCCCGATGGTAGAGTTCCTTGAGGACTCATCTGGGTGGCAACACTACACAAACACCGTTGCTGTGAGCGCGTAGGGATATAATCTATATATATAAAAGAAAGTCGTGTTAGTTACTTCGCTTATAACTCAAGAACGGCTGAACCGATTTAGCTGAAAATTGTCAGGGAGGTAGTTTAGAGCCAGGAGAAGGACATAGGATACTTTTTATCCCGTTCGAAATTAAAAAAAAGTCTGCTTATTTATTGCCATTAAAGCGGAACAAAGTTCGCCGGGTCAGCTAGTATAAGATAAAATAATATAAATACCCTAAGATCTTAGTAGCTTTCGCATTAACTTTTTTGTAGGAGCTTCGCACTAAAAAGACAAAAAACTAAAAAAAAGCTATGCTAACTCACTATAGTAGGTAGAACCAAAGTAACGAACGATACTCATTAGTGTAAGTTTACATTTTAAAATGAAATAAATGCCCTATGACTAAGAGCTGTGATTGTAGGTGTAATACGCAATTAAGTTTATGTAGGTACGAAGAAGGTTCAATAGGAGTATCATCTTTGTCTAAATACGTATTTATAGTGTTTTTATATAAATGTAAATATTTTAAATTAATTCTGACGCATTACCGGACAATCAGTAATTAATACAATGTTAATATTATGTAAAGACTTCGCAGTAAAAAAATAAAAATTTAAAAAAAGCTTTGCATTACTATACTGATTTTGAAAGATAAGTTATTTATAGAAAGTAGATAATTATAGTCAATAAACAATACTCATGACTTGAATTAGTGTAAGAATACCTTTTTAAAAACAATAAAATAAATACTATTGAAAAAATTAACTGAAAAGATAGAAAGAAGATAAGTTAGTGTTCACAAA
The DNA here is from genome assembly GCF_004193835.3 of Ostrinia furnacalis. Taxonomy (NCBI): domain Eukaryota; kingdom Metazoa; phylum Arthropoda; class Insecta; order Lepidoptera; family Crambidae; genus Ostrinia; species Ostrinia furnacalis. The sequence continues at coordinate 127,492 of NW_021133449.1, read as the reverse complement.
TGCAGTCGGAGGCATCAAATACATATCACCAAGAAAAGAACTACTCATTGATTCGTCATATTAACGTGTCGGGTATTATGTTTTTTTTTTTAAAAATTATCAAAAAAGGTGCACGACGGAAAAGAGCTTATNACCTCGGCTTTTGTTGACGTTACACCACCTTCCGCAGTCTTCAGCTTCGTAAGCTAGCTTCGCCCAATAGAGTAGTCTTTTGCGAACACTTTCGAGCCTTGGTTCCGCTCTATCGCCTCTTTAATACTATTTGTATTAAAGTTGCGAACATCATGTTGCAAGTACTTCCATATCTGTTTATTGAGCTGCCGATGTGCCTTAGCGTCAACGGAGATCTGCAGAGACAGTGAACGTCGTTCTGCTATGACGTTGAGGGTAAGGAATCCCTATGGATCCCTAGGGAGAGATCCCTATTACGGTTTTATTGGTTTTGGATTATTTTAATTTTGACACTCATTTCGATGTTGGTTCTTTTAATTGTATTTCATCTGATGTGGATGTAACCATCCACATCAGATTCCTATAACATTGAAATTCCCATACCAATTTGTTAAAAATTTATAAGTATTAAATAAGTAGGTATATTCTAGTATTATTTAACAATTTTACAGATTTTGACTAAAATGCATTGACAAAACAAATAAAATAAAATGAATAAATCAACATTTAGGTCAATAAAAGTGTGGCAAAATTAAACAAGTGTACTTATTCAATGGAAATATTCGTTTTTGTGATACCTTGGTTGAGGCAAAACTAAATAAGTGACACACAAAAACTAAATAACTGCAACTTAGTTGTAAAATACGGTTGTGGCAAAACTAAATAATTACATTTTTATTTTTTTATTTAAAATAATACAAAGTAACATCATCGAATACTATTGAATTAATAAAGGTAAATTTGCTGTATAAAATATCAAAAACCGACAGTAAAATATTTTAACCCTTAAAAATTATCGCCATTTTTAACGAAAAAAAAACACAAAAACGTGAATATCTCGCAACTTTGGTTTTGTCAGTTATTTAATTCTGCCACGACGGTGACGAATAAGTCGGCCTAATAAATAGTATATTCTAAAAAATAAGCGACATAAATTTTGTCATAAAATGAGTGTGACCGAATGATCTAGATGCACCATTTTGATGTCCTTTACACCAACTTTCATTATACCACAATTACATTATTTCCTAGTTACACTCTTCTAATTCCTCCAATAAAAACGCCGTAACTTCCATAGCGTCTAACTAAATGGCCTCTCAGGCCCTCCACGGGTATACCAGATCGCTGTAGCTTATTTATAAGTCGGCCTAATAAATAGTATATTCTAAAAAATAAGCGACATAAACTTCGTCTTAAAATGAGTGTGACCGAATGATCTAGGTCCACTATTTTGATGTCCTTTATACCAATTTTCATTATACCACAATTACATTATTTCCTAGTTACACTTCTAATTCCTCCAATAAAAACGCCGTAACTCCCATAGCGCCTAACTAAATGGCCTCTCAGGCCCTCCACGGATATACCGGCACGCTGTAGCTTATTTATAGGTCGGTCTATTCATTGTACGTGATTAAGGAAGCAAATGTTAGCACAATTAGGCACGTTAGGGAATTTGTCTTGGACATGGCAATGGGATGGTGTGGTGGAACTGACAGCGGATTAATAGAATGGGACAAACATCACATTTTTTTTCACAACATGAAAGATCTTTTTACTGATGAAAAGCGATGATCTGGCTGAGATAGAAGTGAGTTTCACACGGAATCTTCAACCATAGATTGACTAATATAGCTGACTAGTACTTTAGTTGAGGAGTCCTCATGGATGTTAAACTACCATTGATAACTATAATTGTAATAAAGAGGCCTTATCGTTTATATTATGTGTCATTTCTTTATAGTCGTCATTAATTGACACATTGTAAAGGTGCTCTACAAAAGCCATTTCTGAAATGTATAATAATATGAAGTTTAAGAAATAAAGTGATTTTTCGCACCTCTACATGTGAACAATACTTTGAATATATTTTTTTATAAAGGTTATCAGCTCTCGCTCCCACTGACACCCCACCCTCCCAGATCCTTAATGGCTGTTTACACGGCACAGCACCATTCGATAAAATGGATTATGTTTCTCCGATTCACTATCTCTCTCTGTCCCTTCCCTTTTCCTCGCCGTTTGAGGTTCTTAACGTTTAGCCGATGCCAAGAAATCGATGCTGGATTTACGTCAACTGGGTTAACGTCAATTAATTAGAAAGTCGAGAGAGGTTAATGATTGTTAAAGAAACACTTCGGAGATACCTGACGCCAATTATGAAAAGCGGTCGTAACCTTAGTTTAATGGAAACATTGGTGATTTAATCCTTTTCTTCGTGCCTTTATGGCGGTTAGAATTCTTGGAATATAGATCAGCTTAAAGTTAATTAGATTTTAGTAACAATAGATTAAAATCTAACTAAAATTAACAAAATAGCAAGACACGGGTCTTAACGCGACGTTTATTAACGAGTTACAATTTGTACTCACGACTTGACGTTTTGGCTGCGATGCTGCAGCCGTAGCCACAAGCAGACTGGCGGCTCGCGGCGTTGTCCGTTCGGGCCGTGTCTTACTATTTAGTTGAAATGGAACGCGAAAGTTTAAAATCTAATAAAATTAACCATAGATGAAAATAAAACGTAGCGTGGGCAGACCTCCTACTGGATGGACCGACGATCATGTAAAGGTCGCGGTAAGTTCAATATTCGTTTGGGGAGGCCTTTGTTCAACAGTGAACATCATTTGGCTGAAACGAACGAACGAATATCTAACTAAATAACGTGGTAATTCACTTATTTATTTTGTCACTAGTTACTAATTTACTGAATGGTCGATATTATATGTACCTACCTACCTATTTGATAAAATTTAGTGTAACTAGTTTTTGCCATCAGCAGCTTCGCCCACGTCATACTCATTCTGTCACAGAAAATTCATTCGGATTAATGAACCTATTATGAAATTAGCCTATGACACTCACAAATTAATAATGTGGCTTTCTATTGGTAAAAGGATTTTTAAAATCGACACTAGATCCAGCCAGAGATTACCCCCTACAACTTTACAAACTCACAAGCTTTACCTCTTTATTCATCATCATCATCTCAGCCATAGGACGTCCACTGCTGAACATAGGCCTCCCCCAATGCTTTCCATGTTTCCCGGTTGGTAGCGGCCTACGTCCAGCGCTCTTACCTCTTTATTATTAGTATAAATTAGGTAAGTAATGCTATATTTTATCGTCTGAATAGATTCATAAGTAAGTTAATAAAATAATAAGAGAATTCACCTAAGCTCTACACAATGCTAAAATAACATTTGAAACACAACCTATTACAAGAACTATTGTACATTCGACAAATGCCTCTCCAACGTACAATCTACATAGTTTGCGTCATACATATTTAATACTATTTAAGTTACCCTCTATCCTTGTAATATGCTAGTATATTGCCTAGACCCCTCAAAGCAAATAGGTTTTGATTTCAAAGCCTTAGCCGGGAGGTAGTCGAGGTAAGTAAATTTCAACATTATTAAATTCTGTTCTCATGGATTCTTTGGCGATGGAAACATGCAGTAAGTTTATTGGAACTTAACAAAGGCGAGTATAAACATTTGAAAGATTTTATACTAATTATATAAGTTGAATAGAGTGATGATCTAGGTTTAACGTTTGTAATTTACTCGTAGTTTGATATGCATTTTGAGTGAATAGAGCTTGAAAATTCAATTACTTTAGTAGGTGTCATAAGTCAAGTGAATGGTAGCAAATACCTAGTTTTCAAGTAGTGACCAGCATAATAAAGATTATACATTTTCTTTTTCATAATATGATAAATTCTCGTCCGTCCGTATAAATTATGCAGGAATTAGTTTACGACTTGTTTATTTTATACAAATTAAAATAAGATTCCAAATTACGTATCTCGACCATTTTCTGCAATACCACTCCGTGACGTCACCAGAACTATTCTCCAGTCGTCAGACGCACAATTACGTCACTAACATATTTACCGGGCGGGACAGCCATAGTGGTGGGTTAACGGTCGGAATTCCCGTGTAATTGGGGCGGCCGTCCCGGAATTGGTTGATAGAGGGAATGCAAATGAAGCATTTTCACTGGGTGCACGGGAAAAGGAGATTTGGGGCTCGGAGAATTAGGTTTTTGGGGTCATTTTGGTTGTCATTGCTTGTTAGATTTTCGAATGTTTTTCTTTCTGCATGAGAAAAAAATATCTGTTCAAAAATACAAGCGTACTTCACTTGAGATCTCAAGTCAAGGTATTCTTTTCATAATTCTTCGATGGCGTGGATTCTAAAGCCATGTATTCATTAGGCAACAATTTTGTTGATAAACTGTTTATGACTAGTGTGAAACAAGTTTACCATAAACACAGGTTTCTGAAACTTGGCCGTCTACACTTGCTTTCCACTCATAGCGGGGAGCACGGCAACATGTATCATAAACAATGTTTCATCACCTATGTTTACAACTCATGTTTTAAAACATAACAACGCTTAAAACTCATTTCAATTTCAGTCAAAGGTCTGAATAATAAAATTTTACACAAATCAAAAGCCTAAATTCTTGAAATTGAATCCATTTTCGAGCTTCATTCTTTGATACGGTCCTAATTCTCTGTTTTTTTGTTTGCTCCAGTAATTTGAAATAACTGAACGGTACGGAATTTTCACTAGCAGATATCTGATCCTTGAAAGAGTGGTAAAAGGAAAAACTATGAGATTGTGAATGAATCTATAGCTGACTGAGTTTAGTGAGTTAGATAAGTGCCGGGCAGAAGCTAGAAATAAATTTCATTCCAATATTATTATAAGTCAGAAAGTAACTCTGTCTGTCTGTAACCTTTTCACACTTAAACCGCTACACCAATTTAGGTAAAATTTGCAATAGAGATAGTTTGAAGCCCAGAAAAAACATGGATTGTTTTACCCCGAAGTAAGCCGAAATCCGCACTCCGGGCAAAACTAGCTACCTGTTAAAGAATAAAAATATAGAATTGTGACAAAATCTGTAGCAGACTGTATTAACGTGTCCAAGTAAGTAAAGCCACGGTAGAAGCTAGTACTAAAATGTACTAAATTCACTTATTTTATACCAAAATAAAGCAGCCACTTGTTTTTTACCCCGAGTCGGGGGTAATTGATACACCCCTCGGGAAATTGATTTCATCTCGGGATGAAATTCATCTTTATGATAAATATTATCTGTTACTTTGCGGTATTGTTGGTATTTTTATTTTTTATTGTATTACGAAAGGAAAACACGCAATCAAATTATTGTTGAAAGCTTTTTCTGACAGGATTAGTTCAACGAACCCGCTATGAAACCGATGCACGTGTTACACCTACTTACTCTAATTGATGGTATATAGATATGAAACGTGGTCTCTTACTATGAGCCTCATAAGAAGGCTTAAAGTTACCCAAAGGGTGATGGAGCGGGCTATATGCTCAGAGTTTCCCAGCGTGATCGAATCAGAAATGAGGAAATACGCAAGAGAACCAAAGTGACCGACATAGCTCGCTAAAATCAAGTGGGCGGGGCACATAGCTCTCAGAGACGATGGCCGATGGGGCTGAAAAGTTCTCGAGTGGCGACCACGGGCCGAAAGATGTAGCGTGGGCAGGCCTTCTACTAGGTGGACCGATGATCTGGTGAAGGTCGCGAGAAGAACCTGAATGCGGGCAGCGCAGCATTGGTCGTTATGGCAAGCCTTGGGGGAGGCCTTTGTCCAGCAGTGGACGTCATTTGCCTCCCCCTATGATATTCAGATAGACTTTAGAGTTGCACTGATATTATGTAAACTCGGTAGGTAATCTATCCCATAAAAGTGCCATACCTTTAAAGTCTAAAATTAGGTATCGATAATTTATTTTTGTTTCTTTAATATAGTTTTAAATGTCGCTATTATTCTAACAAGAGTCATACGAGTTGAAGCAGTAATTATTAGGTTTCATTATTTATCCAAGTTGGTTAAAATCGCACTGCTGAACATATGCCTCCCCCAATGATGTCCAGATTCTTGCTACCCTTAACATGAACATTATAGTGTAAATTATCAGCATTCTCCATACATATTTCTACATTTCCAAATAAGTGAATTTTTGGTGGTGTCACTAACTATTCCACTCATAAAGGGAGACTTTCGTTCAAACAAACCCCATTCTGAATCCTGCAAAAAGTTGTTGCCATCACAGTTCTGCTTGGCATGCAAACGAGTACAGGTGTGTGCTGCGACTAGCGCCTGTGTAATCAACCAACTGTTGTCGAGTTACGAGTTGTTTGCCTTTAGAGTTGCACTGACATTATGTAAAAATAGCTCCGTCATACAAGTTTTGCTGGAAAATTTGAGCGCAAGATGTACTGATGAGAAACAAATGTGTAGCAGTCGTGAAATGAAATAATCTAAAGTATAAGTGGGCCATAGCTCTCGCAGAACCGAAATGAAGAGTTTGGAGATCATGTTTATGCAAACGTAGTGTAGAATTAAGCAGAGGTGCTTGATGGAGGTGGGGTGATCATAGCCCTAAGATAGTTGCAGTCATTGGATGCAAAGAACGGGAGAGAGATCGTGCTTACTTGGGGCTTATGTCCAGCAGTGGATGGCCATTGTTGAAATGATGTTAATGATGATGACACCGCCAGTTGTTGTTGAAGTAGTGTACTTATATCAATTTCTATATTGTTCAATCTTATTTCTTTCGAAGTCCCCTAGATGGGGCAGCAACTAACATAACATTTTGGGTCAAAGAAAGCTCTCAAAGGTTTCAAATGAAAGGATATTTATTTTGTAAATGGAATTATCACCCAAACGTGTGGTTTACCCACGAATAAGTCCAATCAATATAAATTAATGTAACTGGTTAGGTGTCCGAAAACTTATCGCCAATTTTCATCTCCCAAAAACAGTCTTTCTCAATAAGTGATCGTTACTTTCACCAGCAACCATACGTCTTGTTTTCACACAATATTTTCAGCCCGATACATTAGTGCTGTACCAATTACTGGGCAGCCGTTATACAGTAATTTACTGTCACAATCAGACATCGCGGGGTGTTCACTTGCAATTGGGGTGGGATTACGTGACAGATCAGATAATGTCATGGCAAGTGGTGACACGTCGTAGCAAGTAGATTTTTTTCTTGCATAAGTTGTGACAAATATGGTCACAGCCATAGTATCTATGTAGAGTCGACTACACATAAGACTGTGAAGTAATTTTTTCGTTGCAGAATCTTCAATGACAACTACATAGAGTGACTCCTTAGTTCAAAAAGATGCGAGTTCATGACATAAAAAACAGAAGGTGCCAACTCGCATCTTTAGAGGTGCGAGTTGACGAATAACTCGCTTAGTTTGATAAGTCGTTGTCTGTACAATAAAACCTCAAATAATTATAAAATAGTGTTGTGTTATTTATAAACAATTCACAGCACCAGACTGAACTTGACTGAATTTTGGTTGCAAATTAGGATCTACAACTATTAGCAACTGTGCACACTGGGCGACAGTCGCGCAACTTATGATGCACCGAGTTTATAAATCTTGATGTTGCGGTCTGTATCTACTACAATTCATAGAGATTGCTCGCTGCAAACCAATCTCCTTCAGAATACATAATGACTCCACAGATGTTGCTAAGAGTCAGTCCGGTGATTAAAGATTGTACACAGTTCCTTGTTTCATTACTATAGTTCGTACGACAGATTAGTCTGCTAGAGGGGGAAATACTCGTACCGAACTACAGGAAGTAATTAAAACATGATAAATTATGTACTTTTCGCGGCTTTTGAAATTGCTGCTTTTTTACGGTCAGAAGATATTTACAATGGATGAGCTTAAGACACTCATAGAGAGCTTTATTTCCTTGTGACAAAAGAAAAAATGATCTATTGTAATCATCATCATCATTTCAGCCATAGGACGTCCACTGCTGAACATAGGCCTCCCCCAATGCTTTCCATGTTAATTGGTAGCGGCTTGCGTCCAGCGCTTCCCTGCTACCTTTACGATGTCGTCGGTCCACCTTGTAAGTAGACATCCCACGCTGCGTTACCCGGTACGATCTATTGTAATATTATCACCAATTTATTCATCATTTCAGCTTTTAACAGTTCTCTACTTATTGACTCTAGATGTAGGTAAGCCTCTCAGAAAGAGGACCTAATGGCACGAACCTCGCCTGTTTCATCAGCCAATACCAGCTATATTCTTGACCTCGTCGGTCTATCTAGTAAGGAAACGTCCTACTCTACATTGGCCGAGAGATGGATACGTCTCTATTTGAGAAACAATTGATCATTCCTCAGATAGGTATCTTAAAGTAGTGTAAAAAGAGACACATTCTTCCAGAGTGTAAAAAGAGTCATCACCGTCGTTCTATTTTCAAGAAAAAAGTCATTAAAATATCGTCACCGTCGTGGCAGAATTAAATAACTGACAAAACCAAAGTTGCGAGATATTCACGTTTTTGTGAATTTTTTCGTTAAAAATGGCGATAACTTTTAAGGGTAAAAATATTTTACTGTAGGTCTTTTGATATTTTATACAGCAAATTTACCTTTATTAAATCAATATTCTTCGATGATGTTATTTTGTATTATTTTAAATAAAAAAAATAAAAATGTGATTATTTAGTTTTGCCACAACCGTATTTCGACGGTCCCTACGTATAAAAACGTATCTGAAAACGGTCAATTTTACAGGAGAGCGGTTTGAAGGTTTAAACATTTGTAGCTCGCGTTCTATTTATCATACATTGATGAAATTTGGTATGATAGTTTTGTATGAGGTATATTTTATAAAACATGAAGAATTATCAAAAAATAATCACAATAAGTGTATTATTTGTCATTTACTCACTTATACAACGGAAAGTTTCTAATTACAAATTACGTAAGTGGTACTTACTAACTTTTACGTCGGAGTAATATATTTGTTTAAATTATTAACTGCCACATAAGTAGTTGTACACGGGAACAAAGTTCAGCTACTATTGACAGTAACTCTCTGTACGAGTCAACTCGCACATTTTTATTACTAATTAATTTATTGTTAACTTGCATTTTATTCATGCACTTTGGCCAGCTACGCCTGACCTACATTTGGGACTTTGGTAGTTCTAACATTTTTATAATCAGTGCAATAAAGCATTCGGCAGCTAATACACGTCTTTCAATAAATCCCATCAGCGGTTGATACGGCGTAGTTGTCTGACATCTTGACATCAGTCTTACTTTGACACAGTCTTATAACAAGTCTTATAAAATGCATAGTTTAATCTTATAACAAGTCTTATAAAATGCATAGTTTAGTCTTATAATAAGTCTTATGAAATGCATAGTTTAGTCTTATAATAAATCTTATAAATGCATAGTTTAGTCTTAGTCACTAAATATCTACTAACTATACTATCTACGAACTATCAAATCTTCCTGATTTGCATAAAACAAAGACTTTCGAAGTCATTGATAGTACACTACTACTAATATATCTACCCGGCGATAGAGTTCCACAAAGACTTACATGGATGAGTGCACTCTCTTGCCTGTTTCTGCCGTGAAAACCTGTATACGGTCTGAGGGTAAAAACATTTTTTGGGTGCTCTCTATCTCTACAACTAACCAGTACCATTTCAGGCATAGGTTAGATTTCTTCTGTCCGTTTAATATAGGAGCTTTGCAAGAAAAAAATGAAAAATCTGAAAAAAAAAAGCTTTGCTTAATATTAATGTAAGATAGAATTGTTAAAAATGAAAAAGAGCTTTGCTAGTAGAGTCGTCGATAAACGGGTGATAAGAAAGTAGGCAGATAATTAATATACCCGGTGGTAGAGTTCCATAAGGACTCGCCTGGGCGGGTACCACCCTCTTGCCAGTTCTTCCCGTGCACCACCTGTATACGGCCTGAAGGGCAAGAGAGCCAGAAATTACTGGAAAGAGGATAATGACACCTTTCCTCGCGGTGGGCATCTCCAAAACCTACGAGGATACTTTCAGGAACAGCCCTTTCCGCCATCTTTGTAAATAGTAATGTGTCTAAGTGGACACACTGTATCCATATACTATAGTGTAATATTTAAATGTAAATATTGTAAATAAATTCTGACGCATTATCGGACAGTCAATAATTGATATAAAATATACGTAAGGCTACGCATTAAAAATAAAACAAAAAACTTAAAAAAAAGCTTTGCTTAATAATAATAATTTATAAGATAGAATTTTACGGAAAGTGTGCCAAAATAACAATAATGATCCCGAGCCCTTTAATTATTGAAAAAATGAAAATGAAAAGAGTTTTGCTAGTAGAGCCGTCGATAAACGGGTGATAAGAAGGTAGGCAGATAATTAACGCTTTTATTATGAATAATTGATATACCAGGTGGTAGAGTCCCTTACCGACTCGCCTGGGTGGGTACCACCCTCTTGCCAGTTCTTGCCGTGCACCACCTGTATACGGCCTGAAGGGCAAGAGAGCCAGAAATTACTGGGAAGAGGATAATGACACCTTTCCTCGCGGTGGGCATCTCCAAAACCTACGAGCATACTTTCAGGAATAGCCCTTTCCGCCATCTTTGTAAATAGTAATGTGTCCATGTATGTTGTGATCAAACTTTAAGGGCGTGATCTATGGACAGTTTTATGTTAGATCACGTCCTTAAAAGATCACTACTTCCGCGGACACACTGTATGTACTATAGTGTAATATTTAAATGTAAATATTGTATATAAATTCTGACGCATTACCCGACAGTCAATAATTGATAAAAAATATATTATGTAAGGCTACGCATTAAAAAATATAAAAAATCTAAAAAAAAAGGTTTGCCTACTTTGTAATCAAAGATAAGGGACTCATAAAAGGTATGTGTGTAATATGTACATATGTATGTGATAATGTATGTATGTAATATGTATGTATGTGATATGTATGTATGTGATAATGTATATAATATGTATGTATGTGATAATGTATGAATGTAATATATATGTATATGATAATGTATGTATGTGATAATGTATGTATGTAATATGTATGTATGTGATAATGTATGTATATAATATTATGTATGTATGTGATAATGTATGAATGTAATATGTATGTATGTGATAATGTATGAATGTAATATGTATGTATGTGATAATGTATGTCTATAATATGTATGTATGTGATAATGTATGTATATAATATGTAAGTATGTGTTAATGTAGGAATGTAATATGTATGTATGTAATAATGTATGAATGTAATAATGTATGAATGTAATAATGTATATAACATGTAATAAGTATGTAAGTAGGTACATTTCATAGATACGCTCTGTAAATGTATATTTGATAGGAAAGACGATTGAAAAATCGGCCCTGACTAAAACGATTTAATAATAAATATAGTTAACTAGCTGACCCGGCGAACTTTGTTCCGCCTTAATGGCAATAAATAAGCAGACTTTTTTATTTCGAACGGGATAAAAAGTATCCTATGTCCTTCTCCTGGCTCTAAACTACCTCCCTGACAATTTTCAGCTAAATCGGTTCAGCCGTTCTTGAGTTATAAGCGAAGTAACTAACTCGACTTTCTTTTATATATATAGATTATAATCTTTTTATTATATTTATTATTAATACGTTATTTATATGTAAATATTCAAAACAAATCCTGACGCATTAACGGACAATCAGTATTCGATATCATATGAATAATAATTGCTTTAATTATCGCTAAATATCAGTTATATTCATAAGTAGTCACTGGCAAAGGACCGCTATGTGATATTATAATGGAAAATAGTTAAAAAATCGTAATAGTTACTAATTTGCAAATATAAATACACATAATATATGCGATAACGTATGGAATTAGGATTCCACTCTTAAAAACGCAGTATATTTATTTAATTTTATCAATTGGGATGTTTCATTTTGATCATTATATTAATTATATACAGTGTGTCCGGGCATGTAGTGATCAAACTTTAAGGGCCAAATCTAGGGAAAATTGTCCCTTGCAAATAAAACATACCTTAACGACCTGGTTTTTCTTGTGTTGGAAAATAACTGAAAAAGAAGTGAAAAAAGTCATGTTTTTTTCTAATTAAATCCATTCTTACTCCCTTAAAATGTATGAAACTTGTATCTGTTTTCTACTTCTGCTAATATATAATTTTATTGGCTATCGCATGATATAAAATATTTGCTCATTAATGTTAAGCTACCCACGCTTTCACTTGTTTTTGAAGGAAGAGGTGAAAACTAAAAATTAAAAACTTAAATCCTTGTAATTTTGAGATAAATGGGTCAAACCCCAAATTTGAAGTAATTTTATCGACAAAATTGTCCCTAGATTTGGCCCTTAAAGTTTGATCACTACATGCCCGGACACACTATATTATTAAGTCACTGGCTAGTGGTAGATAGCTTCAGTAACTTCGTATATTATTAAGTAGCTTTACAGAAAAAACATAAAAACTACAAAAAAAGTTAGCTTATTCATAATTATACCATTTCAGTAATTTAAAGATAGGTATTATTAAGTATGTAAGTTAACTATGCCTACCTACATTATGTTAGATGAGAGATTAATAGGTTATTTGGATACCACTCTTAAAAAGAGTGACGGTAATGTACCTAACATTTAAAATGTATTGATTGGGTTGACACAATCTGTTAATTGTAGTTAACTAATAGCACTTAGAGTAAAGTAAAAATTGCCAAATCGACGCTTAGTCTGTACACATAAAATTACATTAAGGAGCTTTGCAAAAAAAAAAACGTACAAAAAAAGCTTCGCTTATTATAGGTAATTAGGATTCCACTCTTAAAAAGAGTGACGGTAATGTATGTACCTAACATTTAAAATGTATTAATTGGGGTGACACAAGCTAATCATTGTAGTTATCTATTTTACCACATAGAGTAAAGTATTTTAGTGGAAAAGGCCTGACGATGTTCAGTCTGTAGATATTTACGTTATGGAGCTTTGCAAAAAAAAAAACAAAAAGCTCGCCAATTAATTTATTTATAAATAGATTACTTAATAGGTAAATAGGATCTCACTCTTAAAAAGGGTGACGGTGGCGGCAATGTACCAAAGATTTAAAATGTATCGATTGGAGTGACACAATCTGATCATTTGTAGTTATCTAATAGCACTTGGAGTAAATTAAAAATGCCTAACGACCCGTAATCTGTAAGTATATTTATTACGCTAAGGAGCTTTGCAAAATAAATAAATTTAAAAAACTACAAAAATAGCTTCGCTTATTTATTACACTAAAGTTATTTATTTTACCACTTAAAGTATATCAGTGAAAAAGGCCCAACGACACTTAGTCTGTAAATAAGTATGTTACGTTAAGGAGCTTTGCAAAAAATATAAAAAAAATCTACAAAAAAAGCTTCGCTTAAACTTGTATGTTTGGATATTCAATATAAGTTAGGATAAGGTTTTCATTATTAAAAAGTATGAATAGTAATTTACACCGGCAGGTAGTGGTAACTGAGATTGTTGCGGCGCTTCCTCTCAGCACTTGCCAAATGTTTGTCTCGAAGCGCTGGCAGGGCAAAAAGAGTGTAAGACATGTAAAGTAAAGGCTCCATAAGAGCAAAACTAAGTTTTTTTATTGGTATTTTTTTTCTTGAAATATTTAACGATTTGTATGCATTTAATAATCCATTCGAATATAGAATTTTTGAGTTTGACTTTGAAAGATTTTTAATAGGGATGTCATAATCTGTTCATTCGTCGTAGTTACTTACTANACTGTATATACCACTTTAATCCACTTGCCTAACGCTACTCACGCTGTATTTAAGGAGTATTGCAAAAAAAAAAATACAAAAATCCACAAAAAAAGCTTAGCTTATTACACTATTATTAGTTTGGTAGTTAGTAATCAGGATTTCACTCCTAAAAAGTGTAATGATATTTATTGTCACAATTATTAGAATTATATTCATAACTCGCGATATGACTAGCATGCAATGCAGGTCTAATAAATCGTTCGAAATTAAATTATCGAAAAACTAGTCACTGATCCTGAAAGTGCATCACGAGCTCTTTCAAACGGTATCAATAATAGGTTACAGAATAAACTGAATCTATCCGAAAATTCAATGTTTTCAGCCTCCATACTAAACGTATGCCAGCTTCGCAATATTTAGAAGTGTTAATAATTAATTTAATAATAAACTCTTTGGGTGACCTTGAGCCTTCTTATGAGGCCCATAGTAAGCGACCACGTTAGAAGTGTTAATAATTAATTTAATAATAAACTCTTTGGGTGACCTTGAGCCTTCTTATGAGGCCCATAGTAAGCGACCACGTTTCAGATCCATATACCATCACTGGCAACACACACTGATCAAAGACATTTGTCTTGAGACGCAGTGTCTCGGACGTGAGTATGTCGCGTAGCTTCCCGAACGCTGCCCAGCCGAGTTAGATTCGACGATTTACCTCTTTCTCGAAGTTGGCCCTACCTAACTGGACTGTTTGTCCCAGGTATACATAATTGTCAACAACTTCGAGTGTAGAGTCTCCAACCTTCAAAGGAGTGGGTGCAACACGGACATTAGACATGATTTTTTTTGTCTTGTCCATGTTCATTCTGAGACCAACTTGTTGAGAAGCTCTACTGAGGCCATCGAGTATTGTGCCTACATCTTCCAAGGTCTCAGCCATGACTACTATATCGTCCGCGAATCGAAGGTGGGTGATGTACTCGCCGTTGATATCTATGCCAAATCCGCTCCAGTCCAGAAGCTTGAAGACATCTTCCAGGGCGGTGGTAAACAGTTTTGGAGATATGACGTCTCCCTGTCTTACCCCTCGCTGCAACTGGATAGGTTTCGAGTCCCGATCCTGGAGGCGGACTGACATTGTGGCGTTTTTGTATAAACTTTTGAACACTTCGATATATCGATAGTCAATTTGGCACCTTTGGTGAGACTGTAGCACTGCCCAGGTCTCGATCGAATCGAAGGCTTACTCATAATCCACAAACGCCAGGCAAAGTGGCTGATTATACTCCTCGGTCTTCTGTATAATCTGCCGCAGCGTATGTATGTGGTCTATGGTACTAAAGCCTTTTCGGAAACCGGCTTGTTCGGGAGGCTGGAAGTCGTCGAGCTTGCGAGCGAGACGATTCGTAATGACTCTTGAAAACAGCTTGTAGACATGGCTCAGTAGTGAGATGGGTCTATAATTCTTCAACAAGGTTTTGTCGCCATTTTTGAAGAAGAGTATTATCACACTTCTGTGCCATGTCGTAGGCGTTTTTCCTTCGAGGATGACGGGATTGAACAGCTTTAGTACCGGCGTTCCGCCTGCCTTCAAAAGCTCAGCCGTGATTCCATCATCACCCGGTGCCTTGTTGTTCTTTAGCTGTTAGAGAGCCATTCTAATCTCGTACAGACTGACGTCCGGGATATCTTCGGTATAGTGTCGGGTCAATCTAGCTCTTGGGTCTTCGGCTAGAATTGTGACAGGTGTGCGTACACTTGAATGATCAAACGAACTTACCAAGTGAAGTTCGATCTAAATTATCCTGTTTTCGCCGAAGAGATTTATTTTACCATGTAGTACCCCTGTACGACAACCCAATCCGCACACAATATTCAGCGTAGTAGTATTAAAAAACAAAAGAGCGGGCAACCCCACCCCTACCACGCTGTGGGCTCGGTGTCCGAGCGGTCTCATTATATTTAGAGAAGAGATGACATTGACGTTTACCTCCAGGGAAGAAGATATAGAAATCTTCGGGTTGGGAGGGACCTTAAATCTCTTCGGCGAAAACAGGATAATTTAGATCGAACTTCACTTGGTAAGTTCGTTTGATCATCCTTCAAAAGCTCAGCCGTGATTCCATCATCACCCGGTGCCTTGTTGTTCTTTAGCTGTTTGAGAGCCATTCTAATCTCGTACAGACTGACGTCCGGGATGTCTTCGGTATAGTGTCGGATCAATCTAGCTCTTGGGTCTTCGGCTAGATTTGTGACAGGTGTGCGTACACTCGTGTATAATTGTCCGTAGAACTTCTCAACCTCTTCCAATATCTCCGGCCCCGACGAAATGGCTCTGCCATCCTCGGTTTTCAGCTTGGTCAGTTGGCTTTGGCCAACAGACAGATCTCTTGCGAACACTTTAGAGCCCTTGTTTCGCTCGATCGCCTCTTTAATACGGTCTGTATTAAATTGACGTAAGTCGCGAGTCAAAGACTTGGAGATCTGACTGTTGAGACGCCGATACTGAGCAGCATCTACAGATGACTGCAGAACCAAGTTCCGTCTCTCTTCCATGAGTTGATTGGTGAGGTCAGAGATCTTTTTGGTTCTTTTTGAACGACGGGTTTTAAAGAACTTAGACCCAGTCGTTTGGACAATTTCTACGAACTTGTCATTGTATTCGTCCACATTCCCGCAGTCTCCTAGGCATTCGAAACGATTTTGCAATTCGAGCTGAAAGCTTTCGGGGTTTTGGAGTTGGATGGGCGCTGGGCGGAGCGTAGACTTCATCAGTCGACATCTCTCGAGCTTGGGTCTGATATTCAATGTGCCTCTTACCATTCGGTGATCGCTTACTGTTTTGACCAAGTTGATCACAGAGACATAATTGAATATAGGTATTAGTTATGCTTATTCGTCGACAAGATGAAGTCGATCTCATTTTTTGTAGCGCCATTGGGATGCAGCCATGACCACTTTCGCTGTTTTGGCTTCCTGAAGAAGGAGTTCATCATAAAAAGGCTCTCCTTCTCCATAAAGTCAGCCAGCAATTGGCCACGGGCGTTCCTCTCTCCATACTCAAATTGCCCCACTTTCAGCTTATTATCGCTTCGTATTCCCAGCTTCGCGTTGAAGTCCTCCATCACAACGGTAAAATGTGACCGGGAGCTATGTATGGCTCTGGAAATATCCTCATACATAGTCTCCACTTCGTCGTCGGGGTGTTCCGTGGTCGGTGCGTGTACCTGTATGACCTTCAGCGAATACCGTTTGGTGATTCTGAGTATAAGGTACACTACCTTCGCCGAAACACTCTCAATCTGTACCACGTTGTTGATAAGGGACTTGTGGACTATAAGCCCGACACCACCCTGTTACTGCCGGTCGCTCTCCCGGAAATAGATCATATTTCCGGATTTGAAGATTATGGTGTCCTACCCTTTTCTTCGGACTTCACATAATCCTACGAAATCCCACCGTAACCTGCTCAATTCTTCCTCAAGTTCCTTCAGCTTCACGTCTGTACGCAGTGTGCGAGCGTTAAAAATTGCCAGAGCCTGAGGTCGTCGGCGTTGGTAGCTTGGCATCCCCTGGTGATTCTTAGCACCCTTTGCCCCACCGTTACCGTGACCGCTACCGTGATCCGGGATAGTGGGACCGCCGGGTACTAGGGGACCTTTTTCTGGTTGCACTATCATTTAGGAGGGGTTTGCCCTAATCGCCACGTTTGGCAGGTGGGTTGGCGATAGCAGTTTTTTGTTTGATTTCGCACGCAGACGCTGCTGCCCGTCCGGTGCTAGTCCGGGCGATGGAGCGGGCTATGCTTGGAGTTTCCCTGCGCGATCGAATCAGAAATGAGGAGATCCGCAGGAGAACCGCAAAGTGACCGACATAGCTCGCAGAATTGCTAAAATCAAGTGGCAGTGGGCGGAGCACATAGCTCGTAGAGACGATAGCCGTTAGGGCAGAAAAGTTCTCGAGTGGCGACCATGGACTGGAAGACGTAGCGTGGGCAGGCCTCCTACTAGGTGGACCGATGATCTGGTAAAGGTCGTAGGAAGAGGATGGGTGCGGGCAGCGCAGGACCGTGCATTGTGGAAAACCTTGGAGGAGGCCTTTGTCCAGCAGTGGACGTCATTTGGCTGAAACGAACGAATAAACTCTTAAATGAATAGGATTAGCATTCTTATTTAAAATTATTCATGGAAAACATTAGTTTCAGGCTTTATTGCTATAATATTGTCAAGAGATGAGTGTCATGACTGTGGTAGTACTAAATGTATGGAAGAAGGAAACATTACATTTATTCTGTAACCTAATATTGATACCGTTGGATAGAGCTTGTGAAGCACTTTTGGAATCAGTAATCAGTTTTACAATATCAGGTGTAGTTTTTAAAATAATGTGACTTTACCAAATGTATGGAAGCTGGAAACATTAAGTTTTCGGATAGATCCAGTTTATTCTGTAACCTATTATTAATACCATTTAATAGAGCTCATGAAGCACTTTCAGGATCAGTAACTAGTTTTTTGATATCATGTATAGTTTAGAAATAATCGAGTGAGATCACTTATCGTTTCCACCCTGTATAATTTCTAAATAATAGTGAACAGTCAACAACATAATATTAGAGTTAGACCATAAAATCAAATTAACCTAGACATAGCACGGCACTAAATAAATTTACAATTTAAAATTGCCACGCGGTCTCATGGTAGATGAGGGTCTTAAGTTAAGGGCACTATCTATTAGCGCGTACGCGCGAAAACGCGTGGTAAGTACCTATTGCTTCTGAATGTATTGTAACTTCCTAGTTTTTTCTATTTTTAAACAGTGGTGTTTGAGTTTGTTGCGGCGCTTCTTCTTAGCACTAGCCAAAAAAAAAAAATTTCTCAAGCGCTGGTAGGGCAAAAAAGAATAAGACATGTAAAGGCTTCTTTATGAGCATTTGACGATTTGTAAGAACTAATTCAATTATTAGTCTATACTACAAATAAAGATAATTTTTGATTTGATACATTTTCGTTACAAACTCGCTCGTATTACAACTGAATAAGACGCCTCAGAATATTCTAGATATCGTAAACAGGATTCTACTCCATGTTCATTGTACCTATTTATTTTACCATCTAAGTATCTTTACTTATTATTTACTTTCATCGGGCATTATCATAAAATTATCTTTATTAATACCCGGTGGTAGAGTTCTTTAAGGACTCGTCTGGGTGGGTACCACCCTCTTGTTTATCATTAGGGGGTAAAGTATGAAATTGCCGATTTTTTCCTTCAATATTTATTAGTATATTATAATTCTTTAAATACGATAGCTAGTTTTATTTTTATTTAATTTGAACGTTATTTTAAGGACTTATATTTACATACAAAAGTTTATGCTTATTGCAATTTTTTTCATTAGAACTAGTTTCCGTAATAAAAATAAGCCCTTTTTACACACATATATAGTATATTATATATTGTAGTTACGTAATATATTATACTGTATATGTATATTATATATTTACCGAAAAATGCGTTTTCATTAAATTCTCGTAGGCGTTGGACGCAGGCCGCAACATGGAAAGCATTGGTGCCTATGTTCAGCAGTAGACGTCCTGATGATGATGATTAAATTCTCCATACAAAACGGCATTTTCATACTTTATCACCTGATATTTCTGCCGTGAACCACCTATATACGGCATGAAGGGCAAGAGAGCCAGGAAATTACTGGATAGAGGATAACAACACCTTTCCGTACAGCGCTAGGCTTCTGGTACACTGATACGAGTATAGTGATGTCCTCTTTGTATATATGTATATTATTCTTAGAATTTAGAACTTTTAGAAGCTTTGCAGAAAAAAAAAACAGAAAACACAAAAAAAGCTTTGCTTAATTTAATAAAGGATCACACTCCTAAAAAGTGGCGCGATTAAAAGGGGATTGGAAATGCTATGACTTGTCTAAGCGTAGATTAATAAGGATTAGTATTCTCATTATTGATAGGATAGTTTATAACGTTTTGTTTTTATTTGCTCCTTTTTAATGATAGGTCTAATTCTGTTTTACGTTTTCTGTGTCAAATTATTTTATTAACAACTGACTAGTTCACATTTGTAGATCAGACCTAGCCTGCTAAAGTATACCTAACCTGTTAATTTTATAATAAATTTTATTGCCACCCGCAATGCACGCCACTGACAGCTTA
Source organism: Ostrinia furnacalis (assembly GCF_004193835.3). Lineage (NCBI taxonomy): Eukaryota > Metazoa > Arthropoda > Insecta > Lepidoptera > Crambidae > Ostrinia > Ostrinia furnacalis. Next base: position 107,479 of record NW_021133449.1, on the reverse strand, counting down.
CTAGGTTTTAATTTTTACAGCTGGGATGTTTAAGCATGAGGGCAAGTGTATAATGTATATTATATTATGTTGTATGAGTGTGAATGTGATGCATGTTTTTGTAGTGTGTGTGTGAATATAATGCGAGTGTGAGTTGTGTAGTAGTGAGTGTGTGTAAGGATTTTTCCCTTTGTATAGTTTTAACAAACCGTGAAAGGATAAGTTTTGTAATCAATATTTTAAAACTGAACGTGCTAGTTTCTTTTTAGGCCTATTAATTTCGTACATAAAATTCAAGATTCAATTGAAGACAAAATGCCACAAAATCTAAAAATAACAGTTCCAATTTTCCAATTATGTAATAGGTTCAAGTACTTTCACAATTTTGATATTTAAACAACCCTTGTAACACCCAGATTTTCAGTTTATGGAACTCTGCGGTCTTAAATAGTTGTTATGGCATAATTTTTGGCTGTGGTTGTAGGTGTGGGTTATGGTTGAGGTGTATGGTGTGTGGTATGTGATGTGAATGGTGTGTGAATGGTTATATGGATAAATAATAATTATTAATTCGCATTATTAATTTTAAAACAAATCACTATTAAAATTATAAGACTTTCAAAAGACTATTATAATTGTAATCAATTATATGCACAGAACAGCCTAGTTTTTATTTCACAATAATAACGTAAAATCTCACATACAATTTTTACTACATAGTTTCAGTATATGGAAGACTTTGCGGTCTTAAACTATTGTTAATTACCAAAATGCCAAAATTAACAAGTATTGCTACAAGAAATTAAATTTATTTCTTCCCTAAATATAAGTAAATATTATTAAAAAGCTAACATAGCTTATGTTACAGTTATTAGCCAGGTTGTAGAGTAGAGTTCTTTAACAATGTTTTTGAAATAAAAACAACATCTTAGGACTTTAAGCAGGCTAGGTATTGTTTAATGGTAGAACATTAATATTTGCGCTTTTTATTTAAGTACAAATAATTTTCTAAATATTTTATAAGTTACAATCAGTTCTGAAAGTCCCATAAGTGATATACGTATGAAGTACCACAAAAAGTATCAATTATAGATTCGTAGTTAAAAGTATACGCTTAAATTAAATACCTAATCATCGTGCTAACTTTATATAACTACAATACATTTATTGCCGGATCACAATCATTTCTTGTATCTAACTGTGTTATGCACAGTAGTTAGGATCCCACTCCTAAAAAGTGGTGTTAAGAGTAAGCACTATTTGGAGTGACTAGATTAAAAGAATAATTGGGAAAATTGATCTTCAATCGAGCAAAAACACGCGGAGGCTCCGTATCAATGAGCCCTTTAGGTTTACTTATTAAGATGCAAATTATAACAAACTAGCGGCCGCCCGCGACTTCGTACGCGTGGATCCCATTTTCTCCCCTTAGAGGTGGAGTTTAGTTATCCTTTCTTAGCGGATGCCTACGTCATAACATTCACCTGCATGCTAAATTTCAGCCCGATCCGTCCAGTGGTTTGGGCTGTGCGTGTGTTGATAGATCACTATGTCAGTCAGTTAGACAGTCAGTTAGTCACCTTTGAATTATACTCGTATATATTTGGATATCTTACGTGTGTTATTTGTTAACTTTCTTTAATATCGATTTAGGTCGCACCGTTTTGATATTATGGATTAGATACATTACACGAACTATATGTGACTTGAAGATCTTTGGGGAGGAGCTTCAGACCTTCGCTCACCTAACGGCCTTTGTGTACTAACACCTTCATAAAAGATCTAAGCCACCGAAAATGAAAACAGTTTTGATAAGAAGAACTGTCTTGAGGATCTGTAAGGAGGAGCTTTAGATCATAGTTCACCTAACGCCCTTTGTGTACTAACGCCTTCATAAAGGAAGATTAACGTAAATGCGATTGAGGTCGCACCGCCCCCTGCCCCTAATAAGAAAGAAAACAACTCACAAAAAGGATCTTTAAATCTTGATAACGAGTTTACTCATGCCAATTTTGATAATACCTAAAAAATACGCAATTATGGAACATGAACTTGTTGGTCCACCAAGTGGAAGCGTCCACCAAGTGGAAAATACAAAACAAGATAGGATCTAAAAAGCAGGGTCTCTAATAAATGAGCCAAAAATTATTACAAACACTTTATTTTGAGCACTAAAAAGTCGAGACTCCAATTAGTTCCGAACAAATACAAACGAAAATACCTATCTACAAATTCCAATAATGTTTGTGGTTGTTAATACTCTGCTTATAACCTTTTGGCGAAAAATATTTTCTAATAATCCTTTAAGAGTTTACATTTTTTGCAGAAATGTATAGAAATGTAAAAATGAGTTACCCGGCTGTTTTTGTGTAATGGTCGAATTAAAACGAATAGAAGCATAAACGGTAGTTTAAGCTGCCTTTAAACATTGAGCATACCCGGTGGTAGAGTTCCTTAAGGACTCGTCTGGGTGGGTACCACCCTCTTACACCCTCATAGGGGTATTTTTAAAACACGAGGAACCTCACAAGGGTAGATAGCTGACATCATAAGCAACAACTTTTGTTCTACGACTTTTGAAGTTTCGTAACTTTTTTACTATTACTAAAATAAATATTAATTTAATTTATTGTTCTAATATTTATAAATATTCGCATATCACTTTGACGTGTATGTCTTGTATAAAAATATGTATTTTTTTGTTAATATTTTATCTTATCCAATGTAAGTATATTATATTAATTTCTCTCTCTATAACCATTTGTAACCGTATTCTGTGCAAATAAATAAAATATTTATTTATTATACAATACAATTTTGCTCCACCATTATCTCTGCATGACTTGTGGTTAACTGGTAGACAATGCCTCCGGGCATTAAGTCCACCTGATCTGAATGAGACAAAGACTAACAAAAATTAATGTCACGATAGTACTACAAAAACTTCTTGTTAGTTATATTAAATTGAGTTATGTTAAATGTTGTTGCTTATGAGTTCACTTATCTGCGAGTTTTCTGGTGTTTTACAAATAACCCTGTATACGGTCTGAAGCGCAAGAGAGCCAGGAAATTACAGGATACTGGATAACAACACCTTTCCTCGGTACGCTATGTACGAACTCTACAACTTGCGACCCTATTTTAGGCCTAAGTCTTTCGCCGCCTATTTTGTATACAGCTTAGCAGAAAAAATATGGAAAAACTACAAAAAAAGCTATGCATGGTAAAAAAGGACTAAAAAAATCGCTCATGGTTCACCTGTAGCTATAATAATATTGTCATAACGGATTTATTATATTTAAGTGTAAATAGTCGGTATTAAAATAAGGGACATAACCGCTTCCTATAATAATAATAATTAAAACACTTTAGTGTAAACCACACACATAACAAAAACATATGTACATACTCTCGAAAAACACAATCCTTATAGGTAAATATAAAAACAAATTTATACCATAAATTTTTATTAGTTCTGGTAGATGCAGAGATTACTTGGGAAAATAAACAAAAGAACAACTAAAATACTCGTACCAGCAGTCTTCCAATACTGTTTTTATACTTATAATGTGCGTAAATCCATTTAACAACTCTTGGACCATATTACAACAATAAGGTGGTTAAATTATCTAGAATTTTTTACGCTTAAAATTATGTGACCACTTTAGGAATAAGTAGAATTTAATCACTTTTTCACGATATAGGTTTTTCACACAAAATTTAAAAATAACCCCTTAACCAGGCCAGGTTAAATAGAGCTTGGTTTAGGGTTAAATACCTACTGGAGGTTCCAGTCTACGATGCTACTATTTCTGAGCTCACCTACAAACTGTGATCATGATATCCCAACTAATATTATAAATGCGAAAGTAAGTCTGTCTGTCTGTCTGTCTGTCTGTCTGTCTGTCTGTCTGTCTGTCTGTCTGTTACGCTTTCCCGCTTAAACCTCGCAACCGATTTTGATGAAATTTGGCATAGAGATAGTTTGAGTCCCGGGAAAGAACATAGGATAGTTTTTATCCCGGTTTTTGAAACAGGGACGCGCGCGATAAAGTTTTTCTGTGACAGACAAAATTCCACGCGGGCGAAGCCGCGGGCGGAAAGCTAGTTATTGTATAACAAGCTAGTTACCAATAGTTTTAATAAGTATAATAAGTTTAGTCTGTAGAACATTAATTTTATTTACCTAGTACCTAATATACCCGGTGGTAGAGTTCTTTATGGACTCGCCTGGGTGGGTACCACCCTCTTGCCGGTTTCGGCCGTGGACCATCTAATACGACCGGACCTACAGGGTGGAATTCCAAGGTGCTATCAACTTTTTATAATAGACTCTATAGAACAATATAAAAAAAATAAGTATGTTTATATCCGTTGTCTAGTACCCATAGTACAAGCTTTGCTTAGTTTGGGACTAGAAGCGTAGTGTAAAATGTCTAAGGATATTTATTATTATTATTTATATGACAGTACCGTAATTAAAGTCGAGGTAATTTTCGAAGAAACAAACGTTTTAAAATTTCATACATGGACAGCATTTAAAGCCGCAATAGCCGAACGGTGTGTGTGTGGTCAGACTAGCCGACTCGTGATCCGAGGAATGCGGGTTCGATCGCCGCCGCCGCTCGACTATTGTGGTGGACCCATTCGTAGCAAGCAGGCACCACGATGGGTTAACGGGATTATTAGTAATTTGTAATTACAAATTGCTAATATTCTTAAAAATCGTTATGTGTATAATAAGGCTTATTTTTGCGCGCCACAACTACATATTTTGCTTTGTTGTTAACTAATGGAAATATCGTGACATGCGTGCTTATTTTTCTATTCAAAGTGCTATTTTCAGCAATAGTCAATTATGAAAAAGAAATCGTTTTTTTCTTTACGCAAATCAATTAAGTTACTTATTCTGAATCGCTCTTAAAAATCGGAACACCTTGTAAAGCCACCCTGTATACGACAAGTGAGCCAGAAAATTGAAGAAAGTCGAATTCCTTGGCGCGCGCAAGGCACCATTACACACGGGATTTTTCCCGGCAAAAGCCTTAAGCCGCCTTTTCCCTAAGCTTTGCAGAAAAAAATAAAAAATCTATGAAAAAAAGCTTTGCTGCTTATTATAAGTAGCTAATTAGGGTTTCAATGACCAATTTATTGTAAGGGAGAGTCCGCTAATTTGGACCAGTTTTTTTCAATCCCATTTTACACATAGTTTTCTTTTGTTTTTGCTAATGTCCATGGTATATAATAAAAGATACATTATTCAATTTACTATTTCATAAGTATTAATTAACATGATTGTTGTATATTTAGCACAAATCAACAAAGTACGAGTTCAGAGCTTCGGTCCAATTTAGCCAACCGGTTCGATAATTTGTACCACAGGGTTACTAAATTAGATTTCAATAAATTTCAAGCCTATAACAAAATATTATACGATACATTCTTAACAAATTAGGAAACGAAGAGGAACAGTAGTTAATAACATAGACAATCGATATTGTTTTACACGTTATCACGATTTTGAGTACAAGTTTTGTAATTCCAATTATCGTAACGCACACTTGTACCTAATCTACTTTGCCAGTCTTTTGCTTTCATTTATTGTTAGTCAAACATAACTACGCTATTATAACTTCAAAATATGATTTACTAAAAAAAATTTCAAAATCCTTTGGTAAAGTTCCATACAACTTGATGTGGTACAATTTAGCCGACTAGGTGATAGTGCTTTTAAAAAATCGGTAAAAAATATAGCTTATAAATACCGAAAAATGTTTCAAATAATTGTAATTCACACTAATTTACGCTTCTAAATAATATATTAGAAACACCCTGTGATTAAATTTAACAAAATTACAATCTAAACATGTATTGTCAAAAGTTACTTGAAAACAATGAAAAAATACTTTTCAAAATAAAACATCGTGTTTGTTGTCACGGCAAAAACCACATGGCCGATATTAATTGATTTTAGTTGTGTATCGCTGAGTGTTGCAATTACAGACATTCAATAAATACTTTACGAAATATGAGGGTGGTACAATTTACCCGGCGGTACAATATACCGAACTCTCCCCTATTATACAAGTTATCCCAAAACAATGGAAAACTTGTCTACCATCAAGCGGGTTCATCGTTAACCTATTTAGGCCGGAGTTAAATTTATCACAACTTACTCCTGTTAGTTATCAATAAGTAGTCTGACTCGGTAAATAAAACTTAATTTTCACAAAATTGTGTAGGATACAAGACGTTAAATAGTCAAAAAAATTATTGTAATTTTGCAGAGATTTATTGAAAACTTTAATTTTTTTTGGCCAAATAAGAATTTAAATTTAGCATTTTTTTCGTAATATTTTTATTTAGATTAATCTTTAATTACATTATGAAATATATCGACAGTTGTAGGGGCCATCCATCGTTTTGAGATAGCTTGTACCAAAGCTGTGCTTGTTCTAATACGAGTTACCTATGTACCAAAATTAAGATCATTTGCCAAACACACTTTACAAATTCTGTAGTCTACATAAATGTCTTATATTATATATAAAAAAAAATGTCTTATATTGATATAGGTATGTAGGGGCAAAGGAAACCATTCCTAAAAAATGGTAGCATCTCCGGCATCACATTATGTTGACAATTCAATTTTGTTAGAGCTAGACTTAGTAGTAGCATATACTGTAGAGGATCTTTCTATTGCTCTCCCATTTTGTAGTTAAACCTAGAGTTTTGCAGAAAAAAGTATAAAAAATATACAAAAAAAACTTTCGGTTCATTGTACTCACATGAAATGAAGACCAAAATTTGCCAAATTGGACTATTGTAAGTACTAAGATACTGTAGTTATTGAGCTTTACCTGAAAACTCATTAAAGTAGGTTTAAAAGTTTAGAAAATAAAACATAGGATACCATTCCTAAAAAATGGTCTAAAGATAGAATATAGAAATAGTTGTCATTATACTCATCACATTCGTCCTACTCTCTTATTGATCAGCTAGCAATTGTTGAAAACATCAGAATTACCATACCCCCATCTGAACTGAATTGCCAGTAGTTACCTGTACAAAAAGCAAAATCAATATTGAAATCTTTGAATTCGTAAAAGTCTCACTATAATTAAAATAGCATGCCAAATTTTTAAATATGCAATAGGTACAATTCAATACCCTTGCTAAAAACAAAAAAAAGAAACAATTCAATTTAAGCTTTGCAAAGCGATTATTTTATAATCTTACTAATAATAGTATTAACGCGAAAGTTTTTATGGATATACTATCTGAATGTAAGATTTCTAGTCTTTCAGGCAAAAACTACTGAATGGATTTTAATGAAACTTTACAGTAAATTACGTACATCAGAATTACAGAACTGAATACCGCAGTTATTAACTAACTCAGTGAGAGTATGCTTGTTTCATTTTTAAAGAGGCTCAATAATTTTGAAGGGGTATGGCACATTCATAACGGCATGATAATTGACTATTCCAACAAATAATGGTGTTCACAAATCGTCCGTGCCAATTTTTAACGTAATTAATGTACCCGGTGGTAGAGTTCCTTAAGGACTCGTCTGGGTGGGTACCACCCTCTTGCCTATTTCGGCCGTGAATCATCTATATACGGCCTTTAAGGATTTGCCACACTACATGCGTTCTGCGGTCACCTTTCAACGTACGGTCACAAGCAAAGAACTCAAACTGCACTGCTGACAGATTATAATAATATTAATACTTGTCACGACCGCTGACAGATTTTGCCCGGACCGCTGACCGTTGCCGTGACCGATAGACGTGTTGCTCTAACATGATGCGGGCTGCGTTTACTTTGAATTGATGACAGACGGCAGTATGGTAAATCCTAAAGGGCAAGAGAGCCAGGAGAAGCCCTTATTGGACGCGTTGGCCATCTCTTTAACACAGTGTATCTGCTGGCCTTTCGCTGCCCACTTTGTAAATAGTAATTAAGGAGCTTACGCAAGAAAAAAATGCAAAAAAATACCCAAAAAAAGCTCGATTTTGCTTATTATGAACTGATAAATAGGTATAATTGTATATAAGGATCCATCACCTCTCAAAAGTAGGTTTTGGTTTTGAACAACAGGTAGGCTATGGTGACATTAGCTTATTGTGTTTAGTAGCAAATATAATGTGTATGTACTAGGTACAACAAGACACATACTTAGTGTTATTAACAAATACATAAGATACTCGGAAAAACAGGTGGTAACAAAACAAGATTAGTCACGTAGTGCGTAGGAATTTGAAATATTTAATTGAAACATTAAAATTCTGGTTGAATTTGCAGCTAAGCTTACGAACTAAAAATCCAAACTGTAGCGCGAAATACATATATATTTTACTGCTTGGTTTTTAAAATACTGCAGACGCGATTGTATTGTGTTAATTAAAGCGTAGAACATTAGAGTAAGTTATTTATTATATTTATTTTTATCACTATTAATTTTTTTGGTTTGATAGTGTCTTAAATCCTATTGAGGATTGTCCAGATACTATTGTTATCTAGAAAAAAAAATGTTTTTGATCAATGAAATAAAGTCTAAAAATACCAGAGTTCTTCCAATACTATTTTCGTATATTAAACACCTATGCGATACCTAGAATTTCAGCATATAAAAGATTCTGCGGTCTCAAAACATTGTCAAGTGTTACCATAACGTATTATCACATCGCCGCATAGCGTGTCTTCGCGGGTTCATGAAACATTTGTTTTTTCTATGAAAAGCTCCGTTGAATTATTTCACTTGCGTCGCGTCGCTTGACAGCTTGAAAATAAATCGTAGTACTTATTTGCCGTTTTGTTGAAGTGATGTATCTGTTATGAAGTAACTTATTTTAATAGTAATCTGTGGTAATAGGGGGGTGAAGTATGAAATTACCGATTGTCGTTTTTGTTCGTTTGTGTATTAATTCCTTTTACAATAGCTATAATATCCATTATTATTTTTTTCTTAAAATTCATTTCAAGGACTTATATTTACTTAAAAAAATATGCTTATTTTTATTTTTTTCAACAAAAAAAATCTCTTCAAAAACAGTTTTTCCTAAGTCAGTTTCTCTTATAAAAATATGAATATTTTTAACTGGTCAATTTTAATTTTTTTTCGTTATATCCAATTTCGAAAAACCATTCTTGCGAGTTATTAGCTATAGGATAGACAGATTGTTTAATTCTCCATACGAAACGGCAATTTCATACTTTAATTAGTAACTTATTAGTAATTTGAGCTTTAATATCTGATATTTTAATGATATACCCGGTGGTAGAGTCCCTTACGGACTCGTCTGGGTGGGTACCACCCTCTTGCCCATTTCTGCCGTGCACCACCTACATACGGCCTGAAAGGCAGGAGAGCCAGGAAATTACTGGATAGCGGATAACAAAACCTTGGGGCGCTAGCCAAGTCTACAAAAATTGGCCTAGCCACCCCCTACCGCATCTCTTGTAAATAAAAAGCTTCGCATGAAAAATACAAAAAAATCACAAAAAAAGCTTTGCTCTTAGTAATTATTAACTATTATACTAGAGCTTCGCAGAAAAAATACAAAAAGTCACAAAAAAAGCTTTGCTCTTAGTAATTATTAACTATTAATACTAACACTGTGGTCATATAAACAATGTCCACATTTAACGCTTAATAAGTATTCGTTTAAGGAGCTTCGCAGAAAAATATTAAAAATCCCAAAAAAGCTTTGCATAGGTATAGGTCGAGGAAAGTTCGGTAGATAAAGCAACCCCTGATAACCATTAGTCATTTAGAAAGGATCACACTCCTAAAAAGTGTTTAGCAAGTAGGTTTGTGGCCAGTTATTAGTAATGAATATGTAAGGAAATCGGAACAACGCCATTGGAATTGCTCAGGCTTTAACGTTTTATTAGTATTAAATTGCACGAAGGCAGTGGCGAAATTTAAAATGACTGAATTTAATTTATAAAACACAGGAGGGTGATAAACATAGGAACAAAAAGTGTTAAACATAGGTGCGACATTACTTTGAATAAGTATAGTAATTAATTAAAATTTAATGCAGTCCATGATTGTTGAAATGTAGTAGTATTGAGGCATCAGAACTCTGGTGGAGCTGAGCTGAAGAACAAAAATTCAAACGTAAACGCGAAATATTTTTTATTTTATTTTGAATGTGTTGCAGAAGCGATCGTGTTAACAGATGCAATAGCTGATATTACTTTGCATGCAGAAAACCTAGTCAATTTGACAATAAGTACTGAAACAACCCATAAATACCAGCAGTCTTTCAATAATATTCTTCCACGGAAAAAAATAATAATATTAACAACTCTAGCAACACCTTGAGTTTCACTTTCGGAGGGCTCTGCAAGTTAAGTCAAGTAAGTAATCAAGTCAAGTGCTTAGTGTTTCTAGAGTTTCTTAAAATTGAACGTAATAGTCTATATCAAACATTCTGCCACCCAGTTCAAACGCAGTCATTTTGTAAATTATTTCGTTAAATTTAACTTAGTGTCCATGGTGCAATGCCTATGGAAGGGCAGGGATAGGAAGGGCATAACCAGGATCTTCCAGCACTATTGACCTTGGTTCTAAATACTTTGAGAATTGCTGTACGAAAACATCATGGTTGTTACAACAACATTATCTCACCCAAGGTCTTTAGTGGATGGAAGAAACTGAGGTCTCTACTGCGCTGATCATCATGCGTGATGTTAAATTTTAACATTAACAATGTACAAAATGATAAAATTTGACTGTTACCCGGTGCATTAACGTAATAACATCAACATCTATTCAAAAATTCAAATATGTTAAGTAACAATAATAGTCCAGAGAATGTACAATAACACAATTTTAATTTAGCATACAAATTGTATTAATTAAACAATAGAATAATGAAGCATAATAAGCTCAGAAATTTGAAAGAACTTATTAAGTTTTCTGTTTATCAATAGCAGATACTGTAACATTAACACACAAAAAACCTAAAAGCTAGCGTCAGTAAAATTCACCCTTGAATACACTAAACACAGTGTCATTTTTAAGTAAAACATATTCGTAACAATGCAGTAGGTAATTAAACTTCAAAATCAAGTTGTCCAAAATATAGTGCTGTAATAATTCAGAATTCATAGGTATAATTCCGCCAGATGTGACAGGCAAAAATTGAAAGAAAAACCCACGCGTGATTGTGATTTTAGTGTTATAATTAATTAAATATGATGGACAAGCCGAAAATGATGACACGTATTGGAGGAGGTCTTTTCCAAAATTGTAATATACAAAGAATTCAAGTAAATCATTGGGAGAGGCCTTGGTTCAGCAGTGGACATCCTATAGCTGAAATGATGATGATGATGATGATGAACGTCCACAAAGGACAAAAGCCTCCCAAAGGATTTCACGAACACGATCGGGACAAAATATGTTATCCAGTTTTATGTTGTTATAATTTAAACATAGAGAAAACAAATCGTAGGTAAAATAACTTACAGTTTTTAGAATTCCACTGCCCTCTGCAAAGTTACAAAGATTCTGTATAGTTGCAAAATGTTTACCTACATCCGGAAAATAAATAGCTTAGTTAACATTCTGTTCAATAATGGCGTGCAAAGAATATACATTCTGGTTCTGATTTGTAGTAACTCGTAGAATTTTAAATTATCAGGTAGGCAACAGTCGTTTTCAAGTTTGTCCTTTGAGTGTGTAATATTTGTGGGTAAAGTGAGACAAATGCTATTTTACAGCAATTTACATTTTTAGGCATTCCAATTCCACTATCCTTCATTTCCGAAATATGATTTGTACAATTTATATAGCATTTTAGCTGTTTAGATCACGCCAGTAGACTTCTGCAATTTTGAAACTAAAATCGGCTTTAACACCGAAAATTCTAATGCCTTAATTTGGAAAACATTTAAATTTTAGTTGAACCGAACAGAAACCGTTGAACATAGTGGATTTTTATTTGACGAAAAAAGTATGTACTAAGTAGCTGTTTCAAATTATTTCTTTTAAGATCTGCATTGAATGTCCTACTTGATACTATGTCCTCACTTACATATTTCTGCTTGAAATGTACTTACTTAAAATGCATTTTCAAATGTATTAAAAACACGTTTTGATTGAACACCTATGATACAAACAGCTATGAAAGTGTACACTATAACCACTATTACATATACACACTGCAGAATTGAAGGTGCATTTCGAGTGGGATTACCTTTACCATTTCATTAGTAATATTTATAAGCAGTAGTAAATATTAATAATCAAAAGAAGCTCGGATTTTGTGCAATACAATGACGTAGTAATGTAAATATTGATAAAAATACCAGCTGTTAATTTAATTAAAAGGCAAGCGTTCCATTTCCACGCATATTTATTCCTGTAATCTGGTATAACTATGTGAAAAAACTCAATTATAGATTTTATTGATATCAAAGATTCCAGATAGGTTTTGTAGATATACTGGTCCAAAAACTTGGCTGATCTGTGGTTCACACTTACTTAAGTAGGCCAATTTAAGCACCTTTATATGTAATTATCAGCAATCATCTAGACTAGAAAAACGGGCTTGGGGGAGACCTATGTTCAGCAGTGGACGTCCTATGGCTGAAATGATGAAGATGATCTAGAAAAATCAGTTACAACAACCAAAACGGTTCACCGTCTCAGAAACTCAATGCTAAAGAACAACTGCAGAAAACAGATACAACTAAGATGAGTCACCATCTATCAATGCTCAAAGAACAATTACTTGCCGATGCTAAGCCATAGACAATTAAGAGCATCTGATTCTCGCAATAGACGTTACTGAAAAGACATGGAAGGTTGCTTATAAAGGTGCGGAATTGGACTTAGTATTAACGTTCTTGTATAAGATAGTTTTAGGAAAGAGTAGCCAGCTAAGCGGGTGAGCTCTATGTAAAAATTCTGCCGGAAGCATACCGTTGTGCTAAAATACACTGGCTTGCAACACACTTTTAAAATTGCAATAACTTAAGTGCATAAGACATACTTTCGAAATAAAAAGGAATTAAAAATAATTTTACTTTAATACTACAATTTCGACCTATGATGGTGATGACTAAAATTTAAAAAAAAGCCGATATTTACTATAAAACGTTTTATATTTCAAATCTCTAACTTCCATTGTTTAGATTTAGTTTTGTAGGCCAGTGTATCAATCATAAAACTGAGCACCCCCTTAGATTGGTGAATAGAGCGCCATTTAGCTGAGATAATAATTATAAGAAAAGTGGGTTTTTTGAATGCAGGGTTGGTACAGAATTTATTGCACACATCATTAATGTAATACAATACCTATTGTATTCCCAAAGACTAAACGGAACCATCTTGAATAGAAGAAAGAACCTGTTACCCTGCAATCAAAAAAAACTAATCTAATGCCTGTAAACACATGAAGTGATATGTCTGTGGTAATTACTAGTTATACGAATAGTTAGGACGCGCTGACTTTAATCCGGTCAAATACAATCAGTATTGTCAGATCTGGTTTGATTTGTATATCCTTCTGCACTCAATGGTATGCTGGGAGAGAGACAAACGTCTAACGTGGCGATCAGTCTAACAAATTAGGCAATATCTGACTACATCCGAGCATCCGGAAAACTCTATAACTAATCTTTATTGATCACCTAATAAACAGTTCCGGATTAAAATCATTGAAGATGCTTGTAGTTTGACCTTTTATGCCAAATTCATCATGGTTGCTGTGCCCACCTATGTCATCAAGCTAAGCTTAAGAGCTCTGCTCGTGTAACTGCATTGTACTCCGACCAACTGGCAAGTCACGTGTCATATAACCTAGGTGGGCACCGCAACTTACAGGCTAAGTCAGTCAGTGTTCACTAAACATAATCAAGCAAGCACCTTTATAAGTATGGAATGGAAGTCTTTGGTCTTCATCTGGCAGAATGTGAACTAAGATGTTCTCAGCTCTCTAAAACTGAATGCGAATAACACCTATAACGATACCAAGCCATAGGCACTATCAAAAGTCGTTTTTACTCATAGCACATTACTTTATCAGTTTGACTAAACTAGTTAATTTTTAGTCACAGAGAGTGAACATCTCAGTACATTGTCGATAAGAATGGAGACTTATAAAAGTGTACAATAGGACGATTAACCAAACCTACCTTATTATTAATAATATTAGCCAGTTTATTAGATAAGTAAGGTAATGTTAGAGCAGAATATCCATCTTTTGCTGAAGCATAACATTGTGATAGCAATCATTATTGAAAATGCATGATTGCTTTTCTAACGAGAAGCATAAGTCGACAGAATAATTAAGTCCAAAGCTTGCGTAAATTGCCATGTATTGGTTATAGTTAGTTAATAAAAAGCTCGTGATTTTAGATTGCAGGGTTTGTACAAAATTTACTGTCTATACAACGTTGAAATAACTGTATCGGAAATCGATGGAAGTACATTTACATAGCATCTATAAATCTAACTAAAGCATAATGTCATTGACTCGAAAAATGACATCATCCAGCACAGTAACTAGGTTCAGTAGATTTGGTTTATTACCCTGCAGTCAAACACGATGAGAGCCAATGACGTTATGAGTGTTACCTATAGTATTAGTCGATGACTGAAGTCGTGATAGCTACATTTTAAACTATGTTAAGTATGGTATTTAAAGAACCTCTCTTACGAATTTTCGACTAAATTAGTAATATGAAAAAAAATCCGGATTCTTAAGACTCTAAAATCCTGGTCACTAAGCTGTTAGTTCCGATAGTTACGATAATAATCAATTTGACATAACATCCCTCTGTTCTCTCCAAATTGTGTTACTATAGAGAGAAACAAACGACAGGACAAGCATCTGGAAATTTCGCTAACAGACCTTTATTGACCACCTAACCTAAGTACTGGATTATATCCGTAGTTAAAATCTTCGAAGATTTCTGGATGGCTGTAGCTAGAAGCTTTACTGTGATCAGTCAAATTCATCTTAGTTGCTGTGCCCAACTACGAAACTACAACAATGAGCGCTGTTATGGCCTCGTACTACTTCCGACCAACCGGCAAGTCACGTGTCAGAAAAGTCACGTCATGTAGATGGGCACAGCAGCTTACTTCATTACCCTACCTGAAAAGAGAGTGTTCATTAGGCATAATTTAAAATAATTTGGCAAAGCCAGTTGAAGAGAAAAACCTAGAAAATAAGCTAAAAATGTGACAGCAAAGAATGTGAAATAAAATAGGATAACTAGTTTTAAGTGTAAATAAAATAAGCTAAGGAAGTGCCAGCAAAGAATACCTATACATACACTCCGTTAAATATAGCTTCATAAAATACACAATCGTCAACAATATTCAATCGTGCGGCAAATATAATTACCAATACCTAGTATATTTAAATCTGGTTTCGTTAATGCTATGCGCTTATCGATAACCCAAGTGACTGTGTCAAAGTAACGCCATTATTGTAAAACACCGCTACTCTCATGACATGCTCCATTGGCTGGTGGTTGGCATCATCATTATACCACTCGAACTGAAGCATCAGCCGTATGTATAGAGACCTGCTGCGAACCAACTCAGTCCCGTATTATCAAACGGCGCTCAAGCGTGAATGACGCTCAAGATCAATCCTGTCATTGGTTTAGATTTTAAATTTAACCAATCACAGGCTTGAGTTTCAAGCGACGTTTACCTAACACGGGGCTATTATCGCCTTCCTTCACGCTCGACTTAAGAGTGGTGAGAGACGGACAGAGTCGCTGATATGGAAGCCAAGGATATCTAATCTCAACACCTTGTTCGAGTGCTGTACTACTATTTTAACACCACAGCAGCCTTAAACCACAGCTGTTGGTGGTAGAAAGTGAGCTTTTATGAGTGTGGCTAAAAAACTTTTCTTACAGTGCAGTCCTCATACACACTACCCTCTGACTTCATGAGAATGATGGGTGATCTAGGTACAAAACTCGCCGATCAGCGCATAACTTTATGCCTCGTATCATGAAACGACTCTTAAAACTTCAATCCAACTGAAGCATAGCTCTAGTTTGTGATTGGTTGAACCAATTACTCACTTCAATCTATTCTTGAGTTGATTCATAGTTGAGTATCGCTTCTTGATACGGGCCTTCATTTAAAGTCAACTAGTATCTTGATTTGATGTAGAATTAGCATATCTGTGAATTAAATCATTATTTTATTATCAGAATAACATTTTAATTTAAATTCAGAATAATTCCAGATTGGAGGAAATGATTTTAAAGATATAGATTTTTACAAAATTTGCTAAAACTGGCAAGACATAACCTCAGTTTTACTAAAATAGTTTCAATATACGTTTTTATTAAGCTATATTAATGGAGTTTACAATTGGCTAACTCATTCGCATATCAGAAGTACTTAAAGTACATACCAGTCGATTCTTCATTTATTGTGAATATACTGATAGTAAACGAGGGAAAAACAAGTCTAGTTAAAATTATTTTACAATAGAATAGTGTAGTATAATTTAATTAAATTAAATTTGGTATTGTAAATACGTTATAAATTATGGTAATACAGCTTTGTAAATTATTGTACCATAATTATATCTGCACTCGGGGAGAAATTTACCAAACAGGGTTACGAGTAGATAGTAGTGAGTAGTTCTTGCGAGTTCTTGTATGGTCCACGTCACAGACTGTAGCAATCTTGCAAACAAATAACCCGACTAAACCTGACATCGAATAGTCTTTGGTCATAGTAGTAACAAACCTACTTATTTGCTTGCAAAGTAAAATAAACTTGAGATTACTGAATCTGACCAACCATTGTTTCACATAGCCGTATCTCATTTACTTACTGCGTTCTATTGACGTGGACTTATTTACTCGGACATAAATAGATATACTGTCATAGTCATCACCAATAACATCTGCTGGACACAAGCCCTTTTATGCTCTAGATGCAGGTTGCAAACCCAGAGCTAAGTGAAGGTTAATTGCCTAGCTCGCATCAATAAAGATATTTTAGAGACTGTACAAGACAATAGTTATTTTCAGCACTGGCCCATTTACTGTCCCGTAGCAGTGATAGGGTTATTAATGCTTTTTAAAAGCCTACTTGCAAAACAAATGATTTTATGAGTTTTTTATGCATTTATTAGCTTAGCTCTCATAACTAACGAGGTTTTCCATAGTGTGTTGCAGTTTGCACACAATAATGGAAAACTGGGTCAGCTATGCGAGCTGAACTAAACTAACTCATCTAGCTCTTGGTTTACAACCCGCCTAAGCCTACTCCTCAGATGGTTGCAACAGATGCTCAATAATCATAATAAAAATGTCAATCATTAGCATAATGTTAATATAATTTAATTGTAATATTGTATGTACGTACAGAGAACGGCACTCTAGGTATATATTTTTTGCATAATCCCCCCTATTACAGTTCGGTTAGGTTAAGTGCGTGCTGTTGTCTGTACCTACATAATTATTAGTACTAATTACTCCATTTATATCAATTATTTGGCAGAAAATGCTAATAAAACGAGTGTTTCCACCGACCTTTCTTAAGTCGCCACTCCACCTCTGGAGGGACGCCCTACACTAAGCTTGCCGAGTCACGAAGAACTTAAAGAAATAACCTCCTAGTTCAAGAATTTAAGCCATCTAACAATGTACTTGATAATAAATAAACAAATCAAGCTTGCCGAGTCACGAAGAACTTAAAGAAATAACCTCCTAGTTCAAGAATTTAAGCCATCTAACAATGTACTTGATAATAAATAAACAAATCAAAACTACTACAAAATTGATGAAAATACTTGATATATGGGTTGGAAGTACAGATAGCACATACAACTACTATGAAATTACGAATATCTACAGTGAATTTTTAATTTAGTTAAAAATTTGTTGTGGACATTATGATTTAGTGGTAGGTTGATGTGCTCTCAACTGTATTTATTTTGAAAATGTGTAAATGTGTAAATAATGTAAATATAGTTTAATCTCTATATAATAAATGTATATAGTAGCGTAATCCAGTGTTTTATTATACAAAGGTATCAATAAGGTATAAATAGATCCCTTTATTGTAATAAGTAAATAGTTCGTAGTGATGAATAAATAGTCAGTTTTTACTACTGAGACTATAAACATTGCCTTACAAGAAATGGAACTACAGAAAAAATTGGATTCTCTCAATCATAGAGGTCATGCTGGGTTCAATTCCCAGGTGGCATAGGTACAAACCTATTAATATGTCGAGTCTTCCTATCGTATATTTTATTCTAAAGAATAAATTGTCAAAGCCTATTGGGGCTGGAAATCGCCTGTGGCAGCTGACAAGGTCTAAGTATCTATTCTAAGACATGGTTGTGGCCTCAGCAGTTACAACCCACACAGTTAGTAGAAACGAAAATAAATAAAGACCCCATACTTACAGTCCATACATAAAAATACTTAAACATTTATATAGCTACAAATGGGTTGGTTTTATATGTTCGCTAATAACAGATATCACTTACACCACCAAAAGAATCCAGAAAGAAAGAAAGATGGAAAAATATCTTTATTTGACAACTAAATAAAATACACACAAACCATAAGACCATAACGTTATTCATTAAAACAAAAAAAAAGATAAAATCTATGGCTAATTTGCATCACTTATATTTAACGGTACTTTAACGAGAACCTGTGCTTTTTGTATGGAGTTTAACAGGCATTTGCTAATGTTAAAGTAAGATAGTGAAACCCAGCCTTACAAACAAAGGGGTTGATTTAAAGTATGTTGTTTTTAGGGTTCCGTACCTCAAAATGAAAAAACGGAACCCTTATAGGATCACTTTGTTGTCCGTCCGTCCGTCTGTCAAGACCCTTTATCTCAAGAACGCGTGAACGTATCAAGCTGAAATTCACATGAAATACTCAGGTCTATTGTCCCTTTAAGCTGTGAAAATATCAAACTTCTAAGCCAAGCCAATCAAAAGATACAGCCGATTATGTCGATATTTTCAACAAATTTTCGACACTCGCAAAGGAATCAAAACCTACAGGATACTTCCCGTAAACTCAGAATCTTGAAATTTGGCATAAAGCATTGTCATATAATGCAAATATAGGAAAAATTGCGAAAATTTCATTTTTTTAGTTATATAATATAATAAAAATATTTTAATAAAATGAAACTTACTACCTTATTTCTCACGAACGAATAAAGGTATCAAATTGAAATTTATACCAAATACCTAGATCTATTGTCCCTTTAAGAAGTAAAAAAATCAAACTTCTAAGTTAACGCGATCAAAAGATACAGCAGTTTATACCGACACCTTAGACGAATTTCCGTCACACGCTAGGGAATCAAAACCTACAAGGTACTTCCTGTGAACTCAGAATCTTGAAATTCGGCACGAAGCAACGTTATATAGTACAGATAAAGGAAAAATTGCGAAAATGATAAATTTGAAGTTATATAAAATTTAAAATATTATTTTTGCTTACATGACATAAAATATTTTTTTAATAATTATAAACTTACTACCTACCCTTTTTCACATGAACGCGTAGAGATATTAAAGTTGAAATTCATATCAAACACTTCTTAAATCTAATTGCCTCTAAACTGTGAGAAATTCTAAATCAACGCAAAAATTCAAAACGCTTAGGTAGGTACCTACCTATAATGCAAATATAGGAAAAATAAATAAATAAAAAATAATCATAGTTACCGCATATTTTGAAATTCGCCACTACTCGCAACGGAATCAAGTAAGTAATTTGATTTAATACGTCATAAATTGTAAACCGCTACGTTTGTACGGCGGAACCCTCGGTGTGCGAGCCCGACTCGCACTTGGCCGGTTTTTTAATAAAAGATGTCACTTATTTACACCACCAAAAGAATGTAAAAATACAACAGAAAACATTTTGGGGTCTGAAATGGGGTGTGTAAAAAAGAAACTTTCCATCGTATGACGTAACTCCGGGCTGGAGCTGTAACGGCAAAGTAAGTAGCAAACCGTAAGTTGTGATTTAATCATATTAAGTTCCTAACACTTAAAACCGTAGAGCGTCCACGTATGAGGTGGACCGACTACCAACTGACCTTTGTGGAAATCATTGGGGGAGGTTTATATTCTGGCCCAGCAGTGGCTGAAATGATGATGATGAAGATGAATGTCTTAAAAAAGCGCTCTGCTTAACGTGTATTAGATACTATGATTAATTCTGAATACTAATACACTTTAAAAGTTACGGTCTCAGGTTCGAGTCCTGGCTGATAATCTCGTGTCTGTGTGTCTTGAGTAATTACACGGGTAAAGTACGTAATATTTAACGAAGTTTCCTATAAATAAACCACAAACAGTGTCTTCGTCGTCTAAAAAAGAATCACCGTCTAAGTTAAGTTGTCAGACTTGTACCAAACTTTTAAACTGACTGAACTTTTAAACTATTAGTCTGGGTTCGATTCCCATTGGGTGTTAGTCTAGTCAATTAGCTTACAAACGAATGTTATTGCAATGAGTTTCGATGGACACTTAGGTACAAATCACCATCTAGTCCTAAGTAACGTAAGTAGACATAAACATACATACATACTTACTTATATATACTTTTTTTTGTACAAACATATAGGTTGTACCTACATAATGTTTTAAACCTAGTTAAAACAACCGTGACAAAACTCGTCATGAAGCCTGCCACTTAGTTCATGCTCTCTGTATGGCATTAAAAAGAAATTCTTATTTCTAGAATTCATATTAAGCGTTGGAAAATACCAATAACTAACAAGTAAGTGTCTCGCGAGCGACTTTTCAATATGGCAATGCTGCCCACATTAATCACATAAAGGCAAAGTTCTTTTCCAAATCAATATTAAATGTTTAATATTCACTTTATAGGATCGTATTATCGGCTTCATAAATTGCAGGCGAAATCTTGGAAAGTCCTTTCAGTCGCGGTATTTCTGCCTACACAGTAACATACAAAGAAGCTTGTAGAATTATATTAGAAGCCAAAGAATTGCCTTCTTACTCGTAGAATTCATATTAAAATTACTTAAAAATACACCAGTCACAATTTTAATACTTCAGTCAGAGAAATTGCGGTGTAAATACAAAATTCTTTTACGTCTGGAAGCAGCGAGATGGAATAAGTAAGTATAAGTAAGTAAGTAATGGAGTTTTTACGCCTGTCTGGAAAAGTCAAGCGCTTAGCTCACTCTGTGTGGAGCTAAGATGTTTTTATATGATATGTCATTGGTGTGGAGAGTATTTTTGGGATGTCATACGTCAGAAAAACTTCAAATGGGCTTCGGATTTAAGCTCTAAGTCATAATATTATACAGTCAATGCCACCCCTCCCGTGCCACTCACATACCTCAGGCACTGATTGAGTTATGCATCAGACTACAGATTGATTCACTGATATTAAATTAAGGAAGATAATTTTTCATTTGCCCTCACTATAATGGCATATTCTAATAATTAACTGCTAAAAGAATAAAGACATTGCTACTACTAAAATCCATTATCCATCAAAGTGAGTTTGTCAAATTAGGTCCCCGACATTCCATACTAATGCCAAAGGGATGCTAAAAATCAATTTCTACTGATCTTTTTTGAAGGGGCGATGTCCACCCCAACCCTTCCGCTCGGACACTGATTTAGCCCTAGGTCACAAAATTTAATACGAATGGCAATAAATTAGACTAAAAATCGTTTAACCCGTCAGCAGATTGAAGAGAATTTTTTAGCCGTTTAAATCCGACGCTCTGTTTTGTTTTTTACTATTTCTTTGTCTGGAGTTGCCTTTGAAACACAATATTTAAAACGGGTCTTATTTTAATTGTTCCCTTGCTTAGCATTTCATCACAATCGTCTTTTGATATAGAACTTAATAGAAACTAGCACATAATAATACATAATATGTAATATAGGACTTACTTTAATTACAAACTGGCAATGACATGCCTTCACATTTTCCAGTATCAAGTCTAAAAATGAAGCATGAAATTTTAGTGCTGGCAACTTATTAAATCCTTTATTTAAATAGGTGTGGAGTTTTATTTAAATTGGCAATTTTGTCAACCCTTGTACAGCGTTTTGGTGAAATTCTCTGTTTAAAATGTGAGAAACTTATTAGAGTCAAGTAATATGAATCCTTGGAAGTTCTGAATGCAGTCAAAGCATTGTCTTGCACGTTATTTGTGTAAGGAACTGCAATTTCAATACAAATTCTTCGTAAGCTCTTAGTTTTGCTGGAGAATATTAAATTGTTAATTGAATAGTCTGAAACTACAAGGCTGACAATGGTAGCTTGCTTCATTTGCTTATGTGAGAGTAATTTGATTGGATTATAAAGATAATTTAGAATAAGTATTGATATTTAAAGCATATCTTCAATAAAATAACGCCAATGAAAACAAAACACCAATCAATTAAGATGTTAATTTTAATAAAGGACTATTTTATCTTTCATATTTAATTTTTAAGGTCTAAACTAAATGAACTATAATGTAGACCTACTAAGATTTATTAATAACTTAAATTAATGGTCTATTAATAAATTATTTAACAGTAGTAATCGACTCATTTCTCGTTTCCAAACAAAACGCGTAATTACAGCATTCGCATTAAATCAATTGCTTGATGTAAGAGCTCAAAAGAGAGACGAAATAGAGCGTGATTGAGTATGAAGAACGGGCGGAAAAACACGAGCGTTGTTTGCATTATTTACCGTTACGTCTGCTCAAAAATAAACAATTCAAATGCAAGCTCAAAACGTAGGGTAGACAACAGTAAAACAACAAAGAGAAGCCTGTAACAGGGGCTTAGGTTTCCAATAAGCCGGAAAAATGCAGCTCTGATAATGAAAACGAATTGATTGGTGGAATATTGAATTTGCTAATTAAATTCTATCAAAGAAGTGAAAATAAGAAGGTTTTGTTAGTGTGCTTGGTGCAGAATCTAATTACTTTGTGTTCGCTTCTATTACTTAGGAATCCTCGTAACTTAATATGAAATTAAAGGAAAGATAAAAAAGCATATTGCTGTTAATAAGGACGTTTTATTTGATTAGTTTAATATGACTGCAATCAACAAGACATACACTAAAAGAGAAAGTATATTTACATCGTAATTAAACTCTAAGGCTGAGTTGCACCACCAAACTTTGACCGTAACTATAACGATAACCGGTGATTTTTGTATGGAGTTTGACATATTTTTGACGTTTGTTACTGTGCCGGTATGTACAATACTTAATCTCTTCATATTTTATCTTGATCACGTTCACAGTGTCAGCACATTTACCACGTATAGTGCTGATGCTGTGACGTCATTTATCTATAATCTATATCGTATAAATATACGTGTAGTCCGCGTTAATAAACAGATTAATATCAGAGACTAACTACAACCCGTGTCTCATTCATACGGTCTCCCAACATGGCACAAATTGGTGACCCCGACGAAGTCGAAGAACCAGATGAAGCCGTCGAACCCGACGAGGAAACCGACAAAGTTGACACAAATTGGTGACCCTGACGAACCTGATGAACCTGACGGAGATGGCACAAATTGGTGACCCCGACGACGAACCGGACGAAGAAAATGAACCAAACGAAGATGACACAAATTAGCCGAAGCTGACGTAGCCGATGAGCCCGACGAACGACGACGAAGATAAACGTACCAAGCCAACGTGATGTGAAACGTAACCTCCATCACCACCATCTTCAGCATCAGCCTCCGCCAGCTTTCATCTGACATGGAATCAAATTGGCTACCCCGATTGAGCAGAGCAAAACCGTGACGTCACTTCAACATCAATCGTCGTCATCATGTCAACTCCGTGCAAGTCGTGCAACACAACACTACGAGAAGTCGCTGCCAGTACCCCTGTCACATCCGTATTCCCGATTTCTAAAAGGACCAACCTCGTCTGTGTAGCTGGAATCAGTCTTGGAACTTCAAAAGAATCAAATCGCTAATAAAATATTAGAGAATGCAAAAATAATGAAGTCTCAGCAGTTCAACAGTCAACTACAACATCAGCAAAATTCAAGACCAAACAATGGAAAATGTGCTAACACAGCTATAACATGTGCAATTGAAATAATGATTGTGCCATGACCGTGAAAATTTGCGACGCAGCAGTTACAGGCCAAGGTCGCCTAGTCAAGTAAGAAGATTTTGTTATTATAATATGTATCAACGTATGCAGAAAAATGTGAATAACCATGTGATTGGAAACAAACTAACCAAGGAAACTAAAAATCGTACAGCCAGCACGGCTTCTGTGCTATCTACCCGTCTAACCGCCTTATTTTTACCGACTGAAAAAGTGGTATGAGGTTTTTAATCGTTACGGGAGCAACATATGATGTGATAAGCAACAATGCCAAATGAGCAATATGTTATAATATACCACGAATGGTTCAAAGATAAAACACTTATGGTGAGAAAACGCTGACTCTTTAACTTGGGATTACAAACATTTAGAAAAATGTGAGTCCCTCCAGAGCGAATATTTCTTAGGTTATCCGATAACGAGCCAAGAAATCGCCCAACAGAGCAGAAATACAAAGCAATTAATGAATTGAAACACAGTCAACGAATTGAGAAAATTACGCAGCCGCGTATCGAAGTTGAATACTTTGAATATTTCAAGAATGATAATTCGCCTATCCTTTGGTCTTCAGAAGCCGATAACGCTTATGAAATGTGCAAGGACACAAGGCATGAACGCTGTGAATACAGCGCACCCATCGCGTTAAGCCGAGCTTGTGCGAGGGCAACCTACGACTGTGAAACCGCCAGATAAGGAAGAAGCCAGTGGTTATGTTTTGTTATAATCTCATCTTTATAAACATTTTACTATTTTTCTCCACATGATTTGTATAACGTAGATAGTTATTGTAATTTGTAATAAGTAATTAGCGCATTATTTTTATTTCTTGAATGTAAGTATGTAGAGATTGAACATTGAACCATGTATTAACGTAGATAATTTATGTATGTTATTGTAATAAGCGCATTATTTTTTTTATTTCTTATTTAAAGGGGGGGAGTACTGTGCCGGTATGTACAATACTTAATCTCTTCATATTTTATCTTGATCACGTTCACAGTGTCAGCATATTTATCACGTATAGTGCTGATGCTGTGACGTCATGTATCTATAATCTATATCGTATAAATATACGTGTAGTCCGCGTTAATAAACAGATTAATATCAGAGACTAACTACAACCCGTGTCTCATTCATACGGTCTCCCAACATGGCACAGTTACAGTCAAAGTAAGATGGTGCAACCCACCCTAAGTGCTGCCTAAATTATAGGTTGCCACGGCATTCAATATTAAACAGTATCTACACTAAAAAAATAGTTTATTCAGCGAGTAGTTAGTTAGTTTATTTAACTGTAATAACATAATTAAAAGAGACCTAACCAGGCGCTTTTCAATTTGTCCTCAATAGACATCGAATCTGCGGACTCACTGTGGTAACTTACGAAGCCACTGTGTAATCAAGCAATTAATTAGTAATCAAACAGAGAGTCTATTATTGCTGATCAATTATACAAACTATGAAGGTATATAGTTACTATAATTTATGTATATTAATCTGTGGTATAAACCCATTCCATATTCACTGTATAAGTTGTTATACCAAACTATTTGCCAAGATATCAGTAGCACCATTACAAGACATTATTTATTTATTTTATTATATTTATTAAGACAACCAACAAGACAAACACGCATACATGGAATTACTATATGCTATAACTAAAAGTGCTTAGAACTAAGTGTTGTCTTAATTAAAGGCAGACATACATTATATCACTAATTCTTTAAAAAACTTCATTTTATTTTGAAAAAGTTAGATTTTTTGATGAAGTCATTGAGGTGATAATTATTAAATTTTAATTTGATAAAACAGTATTGAGACTTATATAATTTGTTTTAATGGATTCCGTGGAGGGTAGGTATTTAAATGGAAAGCATGGTCGATCTGCTTTTTGGTTTTCTTTATTATTTAATGGACTTTAGTGTACAAATCTGGTACTAATTTGTGTCTTAAAGTGCAGTGAGTAATAAATATATAAAAACATTGATTGCTGAGGCGTTGTTCGTCTCTCGAGAGCCACAGATTCCAGCTTGAATGCAGACTTGAGGCAGTTTTTAAGGTAAGTGACAACCTTTTTTTATCAAGTTGTTAACAAACCAACATTAATCCTCTGATTAAGGGATAGCAGCATTGATTACTATAAACATACGTTGCGAAGAACTTTGCGACATACCTATAGAAATTATCTATCAAGCTTAAAACTAATTCAAACCGGTACATAACAATGTAACAAAGTACAATACAATTGAATGCAGATACAAATATGATTCGAGTCTGAATATGTCCAATAACATCAAAGCTGCACCAAATTCCATGCAAACAAAGACCGTTTGTCCGTCAATGTTACTTTCGAGGGCGGGCGTGTCTACCATGCCTTTTTGTACTGTATTGTAAGGGGAAGTATAGACTAGAGCAGTGGTTCTTAAACTTTAAGGCACGAGGGACCATTTTACCAAATTTCTGTCTTGTCAGGGACCACTTTTTTTTTCAAAATCCTATGAAAGGGGAGGTCGATTTCTCGCCCACTGTGCGCCGATGCGTTGTGTTGACTCGACTCATCACGTCACGTCACTTGTTTATTACGATGTCTTCGTGGACCACTTGGAATGCCTCCAGGGACCACCCACCAGTGGTCCGCGGACCACCGGATAAGAACCATTGGACTAGAGCATTTACTTGTAACAGAACAACGAATATGTACGTACTAGTGACTAAAACATATCATGAGAATCTAGTGTATATCACTACAATCTACATCTAATGTATCCACCTTTTCACCAAACGTTGAGCACGCTCGCCGTTTTGTTACAGCCGAATTGTACAAAGTTATTTAATTTCCAGAGTTGCTGAAACTAAATTCTCGTGGGTTCGATTCCCGCTTTAGGCAGTTCGTTTTCAAGTTATTTATAATTTACAACATCGTCTTTCCGTCTTTCCTTTGCACGAGCGCGGGCAATACACATTTCGACAAAGAGTGAACGAAAGGTAAAACAAAGTGTTACGGGTAAGTAGGTACACTCGCTGTGAGCATTACGCCGAATAGAGCGCCAAGCTATCACAGGAACGTTAGGTACTGAACCGTACTGACTTTTAAACAATATGGCTGGGTTGTACCATCTTATTTTAACTTTGACAAATCTGTCAAACTCCATACAAAAAACACCGGTTAACGTTAAAGTTACAGTCAAAGTTAGGTGGTGCAACTCAGCCTATGAATACAAATTCTAAACAAAAAACCGTCGTTTGGTTTTCTAGTCAGTTTTCAGTACTTGTCTTGCATGCAGGCTGGACCTACATTACATAAAACTTATTTGGAAACTGAACGGTACAATTAGTATTGTACCGTTCAAAAGAATGTTACATTATATTGTTTTAAACTTTCATGGTCACTAACATAATTATATTGATGGGATTGCTAGATTGCTACAATGTACCTTAATTTAGAGTTTCACTCAGTTTCAGATATTTCGGCACTGTTGCAAGCGCCATGGTCACGGAGTAACTGAGGAAACTTTTAGGGTGGGTTGCACCATGCATCTTACTTTAACTGAGATAAACGTCAAATATCTGTCAAACTCCATACAAAAAACACCGGTTATCGTCATAGTTACGGTCAAATTTGGGTGGTGCAACTTAGCCATAATGTTACATCAACTACATAGACATGCTCCAGTCTATACTCGCCCTAAGCGAGCGAGCTGCAGCCCGGCCGTTGCCATGGCGACCGCCTGCAAGCCCCGCCGATATTAAAAGCGATCCCGGGAATCTAGGTACACGTACATCCGAGCAATGACACATCAGACTTTACATTTTAACTGGAAAATAGCTCCTATTACCACTGCGTACAATGCAACAGTGAAGCTTTATGTGCTTTCAACGTACCTGTGTAAGCGGTGCGTGAGTTTATTAAGTTTTTAGCCCGCTTTGAGCTTTGACATCGACAAAGGAGCTTTATTGGAGCACCGTACCTCCTATCTATGCTTTTTCTGAAACTTTCGTTTTGTCAAATTCTCCTTTGTTTGCTTATTGGCGGGCTGTTTAAAGCAAAATTAGATTAAGTCTTTGTTAGAGACACTATTAACATCTTACAAAGAACACTGTTTTTATTTAAAATGGATACCAATTCATTGTAAGACTGAATATTTTTAATCTTACAAAGAGTGATCGAGGTATTTACGATGGTAGTAATCTCTTACGAAAAGAATGAAATTTCTATTTTAGATTTTACTTCTTAAACAAACACATATTTATTTATTAGCCTATTACAAGTACTACTACACAAACTTATTTTAGTTGAAAATTAAATAAAATATCTTAATTTTAATATGTGCTACTAAAGGTGACGTCTCCATACAGTAGGTAAGTATCAGAGGTTCATATCACATATCAGAGGTTTAAAAAGGTTTTCATACCATCAAACTAAATAAGTATTCAGAATCTAATGATAAGTATGTATTTTAAGTTAACAGCTTCTTAGAGAAAGTCTGTCCAAGTCCACTAAAAACACAATTAGTCCAGTCAATGAATGCTTTAACGACGGTGTAGAGAGAAATCCCTGGAACACAATTTCTGACCTCGGGACTTTATTTAGACTGGTTAGGAGGTGAACATAGCAAAAGTCCCCGCCCTTAGCCCTTGAGCCGGCGGGGAGATGGGGGTTTAAAGGTACCACTTTTCGGTTTTTCGCTTAATCCTCGGAAACTATGCGTCCTAGTGACATGGCTACTATGAACCAAAAAAAGCTTATTCAATTTGCTACAGGTGAGACAGTCAAGTTTTTCTATATCTTGTATAGTTTTCGCGGCATCTCCTCTAGAAGGTCTGTAATATTGGAAATTTTAATTTTGTCTTACATGTTCCCGTCAGGAGAAAATCGACTAAATCAACATTGAGCAAACATTATAGACATGCGGGAGCATGTTAAGCCTAGTTCCAGGGAGGGGACTGCATCGTGCGTATATTTAGACGAACCAATTAGAGCTACTTTTGACTCCTCATCACTCAAAAAGTACTGTGCATTAACACTTCAAATTTGGCTCATGTGTTGAGACTTGCAAGATAATCATCAGCTTCAAATTTCATAAATATACCTTAAACGGTTATTTAGGTATTGACGTTCAAAAATCGACATTTAGGACACTAAAATTTATCTATCACCTGTGAAATGTTAAAATTTATTTGTTTTTTATTTGTTCCTTTGTATTTACCCAACTACCTATCTGGATGCCAAATTTGAACCTTCAAGGTCACCTGGAAGTCGTTAGAATTTGGTCTTATAGGTCAGCCATGTAAATTTTTAGACGTCAATACCTAAAGAACCATTTGAGGTATATTTATGAAATTTGAAGCTGATGATTATCTTGCAAGTCTCAACACATGAGCCAAATTTGAAGTGTTAATGCACATTACTTTTTGAGTGATGAGGAGTCAAAAGTGGCTCCAATTAGTTCGTCTAAATATACGCACGGTGCAGTCCCCTCCCTGGAACTAGGCTTAACATGCTCCCGCATGTCTAGAATATTAGCTCAATGTTGATTTTGACGATTTTCTCCTGATGGAAACATGTAAGACAAAAATAAAATTTCCAATATTACAGACCTTCTAGAGCAGATGCTGCGAAAACTATACAAGATATAGAAAAACTTGACCATCTCACCTGTAGCAAATTGAATAAACTTTTTTTGGTTCATAGTAGTCATGTCACTAGGGCGCATAGTTTCCGAGGATTAAGCGAAAAACCGAAAAGTGGTACCTTTAAACCCCCCTCTTCCCGCCGGCTCAAGGGCTAAGGGCGGGGACTTTTGCTATGTTCACCTCCTAGCTAGTCTAAATAAAATCCCGAAGTCAAAAATTGTGTTCCACGGATTTCCATCTATAATGCTTTATTGACTGGACTAAATGGCGAATTGATGAAAATGAAAAATAGAACAAAACTTGAACAACCCTGCAAAAATAATGTAACAAGCAAAAACGCGAGAGGGGAAATGTAAGCATGTTGTTGGTACAGTCAGTTGCGTATTGTTAAAAACCTATTATCAATAGTGTTTCACGGAGGATTTAAGGGGGGAGTGGGGGTGGGTGGGCTTACACCGGGCGGCCACTTCATAATAACATTAAAAAGAAACCGGAGAGCGGGTGGAGAGTCGAAAATTTTAGGGTGCAATATTAAAGTCCGACAATGAGTTTATTGAAACATATTGGCATTCATTTTTGGTTTAATAATCGAGCTTGGAAATGGGAATGTAATGTTGAAGTAGATGAAACTGGACATGTGTATTACAATCTCAATTAGGTATGAATAAATCACTGGATTTTTTTTGTTACAATTTTAGTAAAAAATTAAATACACGTAGGCAAGTAGGCTCACAATATGATGATTACCGCCGTTATACTTATTACCAACGTACTTCAGTTTTGACCTAAATCTATATATATAAAAGAAAGTCGTGTTAGTTACTCCACTTATAACTCAAGAACGGCTGAACCGATTTAGCTGAAAATTGTCAGGGAGGTAGTTTAGAGCCAGGAGAAGGACATAGGATACTTTTTATCCCGTTCGAAATAAAAAAAAAGTCTGCTTATTTAATGCCATTAAGGCGGAACAAAGTTCGCCGGGTCAGCTAGTTAAGTATAATTTCGTACCAAAATAAAATTGGATAAAATTATTACTTATAATTTTTTTGCATATTGATTTTGTATCTTGTGTTTAATTTCAATGTAAAAACTGTTATACGAGTATGTGTGAGTCATTACATTGATCTTAGTACCTACCCATTGAAAGAAGTGGTAAGTATCAGTAATGTACAAAAACAAGTTTTAAGAAATTTAGAACACTGAATCAGCTCTTAAATTTTGATAGCGACAAAAGGGTCTGGAATCTGGATTCTGGAAAATTCATTGCACTTACCTCAGAAATATGTATTAAAGAGTAACCCCTACCACTAAATTTTTTGTCTGTATCGCTGTAAGTGTCGTGTTGTTGCAATCGTGGTACGGGGGAAAAGCCCTGTCGAGTTGTAAGTACGATAAGTGGCCCTGGAATGGTTGAGTGGTGCCAACTAGTCAGTTTTGGGCAGGATTGCGAATCCATTAGCGACGATTAGCGTTCAGTTCTGTGGGGTCAAATTTGAACTGGTAAACAGTTTAGTGCGTAAACACGGGACGATAGTTATAGATCAGGGATGTTATGGATATGAAGTTTCGGTTATGGATACGATTACGGATATTAGAATTTAAAAATGGTAAAATTCAAATAGCAAGATGCTGCGCGACCGACATAGCCACTTATCTACTATGATAAAGGTAAAACAGGTGGGTATATCAGAATGGTGCCAGGGGATGCCAGACAAGTACCTAACAAACATTAAAAATATTAAGATTTAGACTCTGCCATTATCCGAAACTTTTGAATCGGTTCGGTTACGGTTATGGATATTTTTTTATTTAGATATCCGATAGTTTCGGTTACGGTTACGGATATCCAAACATCCCTGTTATGGATTTAACTACTGGGAGTTAGTTGGGAGCAGAGCCTGAGGTGTAAAGCTCCGATTTGTAAACACGGGACGATAGGGGATGTTATGGATATGAAGTTTCGGTTATGGAAACGGTTACGGATATTAGAATAATATTATACCGGTTTCGGTTACGGTTACGGATAGCAAATCATTTTGGATTATCCGAAAGTTTCGGCTATTAGAATTTTAAAAAGGTTGCGCGAGACCCACATAGCCACTTATCTACTATGATAAAGTTAAAACAGGCGGGTATATCAGAATGGTCCCCTGTCACCATGCCAGACAAGTAACAAACATTAAAAATATTAAGATTTTGATTCCGCCTTTATCCGAAACTTTTGAATCGGTCGGTTCAGTACCTCTAGCATGAACAACTTTCGTCTTCGAATCGTTTGCGTATTCGATAAAATTCGATACTCAGTCTTCGAATTAAACGATAACGTGACAATTTTGATTCTCAAAATTAGTTACGTGCAACCACATCTCATACTAAGTTCACTTTACGACACGTTCACAAGGGCGCTGTTGTAGTTTTCTTAC
Organism: Ostrinia furnacalis; assembly: GCF_004193835.3. Taxonomy (NCBI): domain Eukaryota; kingdom Metazoa; phylum Arthropoda; class Insecta; order Lepidoptera; family Crambidae; genus Ostrinia; species Ostrinia furnacalis. Next base: position 75,323 of record NW_021133449.1, on the reverse strand, counting down.
TAAATCTTTCGATGGCGATTCGAGTACGCAAACGATTTGAACTCAAAAGTTTTTCGTGCTAGCCGTACAGTTATGGTTATGGATATTTTTTTATTTAGATATCCGATAGTTTCGGTTACGGTTACGGATATCCAAACATCCCTGTTATGGATTTAACTACTGGGAGTTAGTTGGGAGCAGAGCCTGAGGTGTAAAGCTCCGATTTGTCTAAATATTGACTTTCTAAATGCTTCATAAACTTTTCCTTTGACCCGAACATTCAAAGCCAAGAAATGTTTGATAACGCAGTTTACATAATAGGTAGGTACTTATACTCATATAGGTACATTTATAACAACTGTTTGCAAAATCACCCTGTCTGTATACATTGAAGTAATATAACATATAAAATTATATATTATATTGAAGTATTAATAGCGTAGTACATTATAGCTCAATGCCTGCTAGATACTACGAGTATTGACAGAGCTAAGACGGTAAAAAAATAATTTGAAATAATTTGATAGCCAAATGAAATTACTAACACTCCTAAAGACATTTCGTTCTGTTTCTATATCATTCTAGATATTTCATTGCCACAAAAATCTTTTCGTGACCCTCTTTTTATGCTAAATGGTACTTAATGACAACATGTCTTTGTTTGATTTACCATACAAATGAAGAACTCAAACATGGTGCAAGTTCAAAGTAACTCAAACATATTCACCCTTGCACTGAAGACAAACATTAAATGTAGAGACACAACAAGTAGTCCCGCCGGAAGTCGGTGCCGCGAACCGGAAATGCGTGGATTGCGCGAAACATCTTTATATTTTGTAGCCTGGGGCGCCTGGAAATCGTAGCAGACTGTATTTTTACTTTTTAGGGTTCTGTAGTCCTGACAAGGGACCCTTATAGTTTCAATATGTCTGTCTGTCCGAGGTTTTGCTTGGAAACTATTAGCACTAGAGAGCTGTAATTTGTGTAGGTATGTATATTAATCACGCCGACAAAACGGTAAAATAAAATTTTGAAAAAAAAAAAAAATTTTTTTAGCGTAGCTTCCCTACATGTAAAGTGAGGATGAATTATTTTTTCATTTTCTACCCTATCGTGTGGGGTGTCGTTGGTTAGGTCTTTTGAAATGGTTTAGGGGTTTCTCAGACTATTTTTTAGGGATCTGTTTGCAAATTATTAAAGTTTAAAGTGCCAATTTTTGTTCGAGTAGGGCGCCCCCCCTCTAAAAACTAAACTGTTGGCTTGAAAAGACTGGAAAAAATAGTAAAAATACTGCTTTTCATGAACTTTCAAGGAAAACTATAACGGTTAAGATACTTTAGTTTTTTTAAAAGCGCTTTTTTAAAGCCTATTTGCAAATGAATTTTACGAGTAATAGATTATTCTGTGGTAAGTCATTAAACTCATGTAGATATTATAAAATTTCTTAACAAGTAAAAATTCCTTAGAAGAAAATATGAAAAGTGACTTTAGATGAAGTAATTGCTTGCTTCTGAAATATATTGTGGTAACGACGGACACTTGGCCAATTTTTTATATTCATTTAGTTTCCTTTTAAATATCGTGGGATGTAATTTAATAATGTTGAATCTTTGATCTGTTCCATTGGTGCAGTAAATGGTTGTACTGCAATATACTTGCACTTTATGTAATTTTTCCGCACTCATTGATTGAGATGTTGTACATTTGGTTCATATACATCAGTAATGTCGCGCAACTTTAATACATAAAAGTTGAATATGCAAGAAAATTTAAACGCTTCGGAGTCATAAAATCCTTTTCAAATGTAAAGTAATTTTTCATTGTTTATTTTTAAATTCAAGAAAAAAAGGCGAACGGTGCATTAATTAGCCAGCAAATTATTTTTAAAAGTCTCAGAAGAAATAGCCGGAAGGGTTAATTCTGCTACAAACAAAAACATTTACAGAGGTCTTTGAAAGACATTTAATGACTTAAAATTAAGAGAGTTTTTATCTCATTATGATTTTAATTATTAGAAGGAAGAAAGATTTCTTTCTTGAGAATTGAGCTTATGTTCCGATTTCTTTTTCCATTGGCAAGTTGTGGAAACCCAAACCATTTGTAAGAATTACTTACAAATAGACCTCAGATTCCCAATTTCAAGTCGCGGTTCGACACTCATAATTGGTATTAATAATACTTATTTTGATAATTTTTAATTAATTTATTTCTATCAGAAATAATTAAAACGTTTATTTATTGAATCAATCAATACAAGGTAAAAAATAGTTGATCTAATGTTTAATTCTAATATAGATTACACAAGAGGAACATTACACCTACATTTAGTGAAATACCTAATCGGTGTAAAGTTATTGAGTACTCATTATCGTTAGAGATGATTAGTTACACTTGATACCTACAACAAAACAGTTTTTGAAGCCAGATGGCCGTTCAAATTGCGATTTCAAAGCGTATCTCTTCAAACACTAACGCCCGCTACATCATAATCAAGTGCATTAATTGAGCAGTCACCGTACGTCCTAAACAGGGATGTATTTATCCGGAGGGATCAACTCAACCCTTCTGGGGTGAACGCTGGGGCGAAGTGACGTCATTTTATTGTGTTGGCAGGTGATGAGTGAAAATTAATAATGTTAAAAACGCTTTTAGAGGTAGCGTTTTATCTGTGGCTTAATCTGTAAGGATCTTATCTGCGATAGAAAATAGTTATTGAAATATTTTGGGTCATTTGTAGTTGGAATCAGTACAGGAGCGTTTTTCTTTGTGTTAAATAGGTACCATTATACATACGTGTATAATAACTACGATGCTTACGGTCAGTGATGGATGAGTTAATCTCTGGTTTCGGATGCGATCAAATCTGGTTAAAAAATAATACTTACTGCATTTATTTTGTTTATTATTTCAGCCTTGTAGGCTATATTCTTACTATACATCCTATATTATTCCTCAATAATGGGCTTTTAAAATACTCTTCTCTTGTTAACAAGTAATACACTAATTTTATAAAAGCTGCATTATTGCGTAGTCTTCTAGTAAAAACACGCACGATCTGATTTTTCTAGACTGTCTTCAGCATAATTTTATTTGTGAGCAATATGCTTTATAAGGCACTTCGCGTCACAATGAATGTCAGCATCACAAAGCAAAGGGCGTTCTTAGCTTCCTTTAAGTAAAACGACGGCACATTAAGCTATACACTGTGACATCTTATGTAACTTATAATAAAGACTATATTTCAATGAAAATGTGTAGTCTGATGTGCTGTCGTCTACGTTAAACAACAGTCTTCTCAAGTTACAAAAACATGCAGCTGAAGAAAGAAGATTAAATACGTACTCCGGTTGTTTACGGAGTCTTTTTTAATTAATTAGCGAACAAGCTTGAGAGTTTGATTTAAATTCTTTAAAAACAAGGTTTAATCCTTTGATAGCTGTATCTTCAGATAAAAGAAAATTGGAGATAGATACTTATCTGCGAAAGGCAAAATGATGTCACCTAAAGGATTAAATAACGTCTCCTTTGTAATCCAGTTATTGTTCAGAATCAAAGATCTGTGGGTCTAGACAAAGTGCAAATTATAATCGCAAACCAGTCGAAAAGTGGTCGAAAAGCCCCTTTTTTGTATGGAGTTTTGACGGATTCGATTTTCGATTCGATCAAAAAGTGCGTTTTGTCTAAGGGGGCTAGTTATGTTTTCCAGTTTGCAGCTGTGATTCAGTGTGTAGGTATGTTTTATGTATTTGTTCTTAAGTTAGTTAGAATTCAATGATCCGTAAACATGACAATTTGGTTGTTGTATCCTATAAAGCCATCTATGGATGTAATTAAACTAATATTATGATTATGTTATGTACACTATGTATGTTATGTATGTATGTATATTATGTACGCGCCTCATTACAAAACGAAGTAAACAGGTTGTTACAGCTTACATTCTCGGTTGCAAGATAAGTACCTAGTAAAATAAATGCGAGACCGCACGTTTTATTTGGCAAAAAGACTAGACTGCATCTTACTTAACACCAGCTACGATGGCGGTCAAATACCTGCCTTGTCTTGCATAAAAAATCAATTTCCTTTGACAACGTTCACAAAAAGTTCATCAAAATGAATTCAATTATTTACGAATCCCAGTCTTTCTTGTTCCTCCGTCTAACACGTTTCCTGTTTGTATTTTATTTTTATTGTTCATTTCATGCATTGAAGTTTTATAGAAAATATAAGATTCCTAACCATGTTAGTCATAAAAGCTCCTGTAAAAGCTTGCGATGTTATTTTCTTGTACCTTCAGTTAATAATGTCTCCGCTTCAGCAAGTTATAATGGGATATTATAAGTAGAGATAAAAATAAGTAATACATCATGGCACAAAGCGCTGATATTGCCTCGCAGCTCATCTGTCCCGGCTCGAACGTACAATTTCCTGCATCGGCAATATCATAAAACGCATCACAACCAGTCTTTTACAAAATGTTACTCGTAAGTATAATATTGCAACGTTACCGCACACTTGGTTACACATCCGTCACATTTTGCAACTTAAGTTAACAAACGAACTTTTGTTTCTAAAGATAAGGGTGGAAGCACTTTTAAGGCAGCTAAAATAAAGCACTTTTTCCAAAATACTCTGAAATCTCGTACTTATTGTAATTTGTGGTTGAAAGACTATAAATTTTATAAAATCCGATTTGTTTGAACAATAAAATAATTAAAATGAAGATATCAATTTTCTGACTTCACCATACCATTTATATAACCATGTTAACATGGGCTAATGTCGGCTCATATACCCATTTACCTAACACCCTGTATAAGTAGTTTTTTGGACACGTGTTCAATCATCTTGTGTAGTGTCGCCACTAGCAGCTAAGTGTGCGGCAGCCCGTCATAGTTACTGATATTGGCATCTAATATTATCTAGTTCGCCTTTGAGGACGTCTTTCCATAAATCTTGATGCTTTAACTGATCTGGAACATTTTGCGAAAAGAAAAATATTGAAAAGAAAATAATAATATAGCTTTGCATGTGCAACCAGCACCATTATTCACCGAAAATAATTAAATAGAAACAGCCACTTAGGTCCACCCACCAGGTGGACCGACGACCTGATAAAGGTAGGTAGCAGGAAGGCGCTGGATGCAGGCCGCTACCAACCGTGCGATTTGGAAGTCATTGGGGGAGGCCTATGTTCAGCAGTGGACGTCCTATGGCTGAAATGATGATGATGATGATGAGCCACTTAGGTCGCGTAGTATAGAGTAATTAACAATAATGAAAATACAATACGAATGAATTTTTAAAATTTAATACAATATTACGTACAGTTAGCTTCAAATAGTTCGTGACACCCATCACCCAAAGTAGCCAAAAAGTGGACAACACAACCGTATTCTAATGAGGGCTATCGTTTTAGCGCTCAGCAGTTGGCGCCACTGTAGAGTAAGGTCCTGGCACTTGCTAGTAGGGAAGACAGTGGCACCAACTTGTGAGCGCTAAAGTGGTAGGAGGACTATCGCATTTGCACTCATCAAAATGGCGCCACTGTAGAGTAAGGTCCTGTCAATCGCCAGGAGTGCCAACTGTTAAGTATAAAAACGATAGCCCTCATTGTAACAAAGACGTGCTGCGAACTTCTTGGCTAATTTGGGTGTCATGTGCTATTTGACGCTTCCTGTACATACTGGAACGTTGACGGCCCTTTCATTTTCCGCTGCAAATGTCCAACACGGCATCAACCTAACTGAACGTCTAAACAATATCCTTTAATCAACTTGGAACAATGACATAGTTAACGTGAACAATGGCGGCGTGATGGTTTCGCGTCAAATATCAAATACACAGCATTATCAATATCCTGCAGCCGACAAAGCCCTGGCCAGGGCGTAGCCCTTCCATTGTCATGTGTTAGTGTATCCGCAAATTCCCTTAACACTGGACCATAGTAAAAGAAAAGTAGTACCTATCATCTTTGATGCGAGGGAGGTGCCTGGATGCGAGCGGCGCAGGACCAGTCTTTGTGGAAATCCTTGGCCTTTGTCCAGCAGTGGACGTCTTTCGGCTGAAACGAGTTTCATCTTTGTAGGTACTAGAAACATCTCTATTTTGAACACTTAAGAAACTTATACCAGGCCTGTTCATCTCCGCGAGTTTACATCGAAAACAAAACACGCACGATGGCCCACCTACAGGATACTATTCGACAAGGCCTCACATACGAGCGAACATTGACTCACGCACGCGTATTCTTGTGCATGATAGAAGAAAATAAAGAAAATGGTGTACTAAATACTGTGCAGTATTTAACTGCCTAAATAATAATAAAAACACAGAATGTACTTTTTAAGTTGCCTCAAGACACTGAGAGGAAAATAAGTAGTTAATATTATTCATGATAATTCATGCTAAATCATGTATTTCCTCCGCCATTTTCCTCAGTTTGGCACCTCACGTCACATCATTTTACCGAAGACAGCCCTATAGCTTCGGAGCAGTGCCGAACACTGACGTTTGTCAACAAAATGGTGCTTGACTCTGGAGACAGGCTAAATTACACCATATTGTTGATGACATTGAGCATACATTTTTTTAAATAGGTACCTTCGCGAAGTTAAACTTCTGTACGTAGTACTTATTATTATTCTGCATGGACCTATAAAAAAAGGCGGACGGAACTCGGGCTACAACAAAACTGTGACGCAAAATTTTGGCGTTTGTCTATTGTGTGAGTGAATTTAGGGATGCCATGTTAGCCAAAACATTTTACCCATTTATTTTAAGAAAATCATAGATCGGCAGATGTTACTTGGAAATGTAGACAGAATTATTCCGTGCCATTTTAAAAGGATGAAAGGTGTATGCGTTGAGGTAGGCGCGAAATTTTCAATGTTCAAATTTTCTTACATTGTTTGCAAGTCAGTGTGTCAGGGTATGTACATAATGTGGATCAAAAATGATTCACGCAGTTACAAATTACGAATCTTGTGTACATTATAATCATAATCTTATGCATCATCAATATATTATTATTATCTCTGATAGATTTTTTTTAACATACAACCTGACACTGACTTGCAATCAATGTAAGAAAATTTGAATTTCGCAGTTCCACATTTTTGGGAAGGATCAAATTTGCCCATGAAAATATATCCCATTAAAACACAATTATTATGATAAATTATTTTATTTCCATAGTATGCGTAATACATGACTAAAAAGTCCTAAAATCATTATTAATTTCCCATATTTCGGGTAATTTTCCCACGTAAATAACTGAGAACACTGGTCTTTGACGTATTATTTTTTCGAGTGAATGACGTTTGATTTCAATTAATTTCAATATTTTAATGTCGGGAAATAAGTGATTGGATTATTATTTTGCCTGTGAAATGTGATTCCTTAATTTTTGTTTGTTCGAACAGAACGGTTTTTACACAATTTCATCACACAAGACATGTCGTATTCGTGTTGTTTTTTCGCTGCTTAAATGTGTCAACTGTGTGAAGTTTGCACTCGAAGTGGTGTAACAGGGTGTGAATGTGTGCGTGCCGGCCTGTACGTACAGGCAAGCTGGTGTATCCTAATGTCACAGTATTTTGTTGATGAGAATCCGTCCGACTTTTTTTATAGGTCCATGTTATTCTGTGCTTATACGACGACAAGAGTTACAAGAAACCTTTGTTTTCTTAGTTAGTTGGTCTTTTTACAAGGCTTGTTTGAAGATGCTTTACCGTAATTCTCCTTCACTGTGGCATATACGGATTACGTGTTGAATAATCCAATGTTTCACGCGAGATTACGGAGATAAATAAATTAGTCTGACTGTCATTTGGTGACAGCCCGACTTTCGTAGAGCTGGTCACTAATTTAAGCTGGCTCAGTGATCCTATCAACAGGCCCAGGGAATCAATTTCGCTGTGGACAGCCAGACTAATTTTATTTGTTTGTCAGCGCTGTGCAACGCATATGCACATTGGATTATTTGGATGCACTAACGCCGTGATTATAGGATTTAGTTACAAAGCCGAGGGACGTATAACTATTACTAATTACTGTTATTTAAGTCCACAATATGGTCATAGTATCCCTTCCATATAAAATAATTATGATGACTAGGTAATGAAAGTTAACGCCTGTATCATAAATTATCTCCTAGCTAGCTTTAAGACATCATACATAATGGTCTACTTTGCATGACTCATAACATATGTAAATCTATCCTTTATACAGATTTGAATTTATAGATACAGACACACAACGCCATCTAGTGCAGACATAGAAAATCCTGTTATATGAGTACAAGGAAATGAGTGTTATTAAATTAATAACCTGCTGATTAAAAAACTTAAAACATTTACCTGTAGAAAAATGCTATTTCGTATGCATCTTTTTACAATCTGCTACTGCTGCTGTAGTGCCACTTGATGACTACGAAGTGCTACGAGCCTACAAGATGCTACGATAGTTCGTCGTAGCACGTAGCTATACCATTCGTAGTACCGTGTTAGAAAAATATTTTCTAACACCGGGCTTGCGCTCCGAACTACGAAGTTAGCAGTCACGGATATTTCGTATGGGAAAAATGTCTACATAATGACCTTAGTCGTGGGTTACTATGACTAAGGTCATCATATTATAAGTATATGCCTAATTAATCAAAACATATTTTTTCACATCATGTAGCACAGTGATATTTAATGATGAATAATATAACAAGCAACGTTTGTGGAAGCTTAACGCCATTGAGTTATCTAGATACATGGGATTGAAATCCATCAGACTCGTACAAATAACTAATAAGTAATTATTTGTTGAATTTTATGAATCAGTTTTTACTTTTATCTATCATACGGCTGCCGAACTAAATGATTGGTGAAAGTGGTGACAAAATGTTTATTATTTCTAAAATTTTGTTCTAGGCCAAAATTTATATTGCTACTAGATGAAAGACTATTAATTGCCCCTTCTATTGTTATGGGTTTCTTATCTATAAGTAATACAGGAAGTGAGTAAAAGACATTTTTGTCCTTACAAGGCCTATAGTGTTCAACTGAAAACTTTCATGTAAGCGATAATTTTTATCTACTTGGGTAAATACAAAATTGTATAATATTATTAATGAGTTAACTCTTAAAAGATGTGATGTTATGTTATAGCGCTATACAAGGTTATTTTTAGTATATACGAAACCTTAAAACTATTTGTTCAGAATCAGTAATAGAATCCATCGCAATATTTTTTATCTTTTTTTTTGTGGTTTATTTTGTAAGTGATTACCGTCGCCTACGGACAAACTTAACAAACATTGCGTTGTCAACAACGAAAGTGCCGCGCGCTATACGATGTATGACACTTGCGCGCGGATAATGGGACAACAAAAAAAGCTTGGAACTTCTTGAGTTTTTAAGGTATCATTTTAATTTTTTTTATACTGATTCTAAAGATTAAAATACGTGACACGTGTTTCGGCTTTCGTATATACAAAAAACAACCTTGTATAATAGTCGTATGTTGTCAATTATTTACAGTTACAACACTTACAGCGTTGAACGTTGTGGATTATTGTGTTGCTAAAGCAAAACAAAATATTGTTCTGATAGGTGTGAGTGTGACCAGGTGGTATTGCTAGTTAGCAATCTCTGAAAAATTGGCAAAAGCTGTTAAAAAGTCAATTACAAACTAGTCGTTCGCGTTGGGCACGTGCTGCGTTGTTTTGTTAATTTGTAACTTTCATGGTTTGTATTTGAAGCTAGCCGATATCAAATACCAATTGAAAATAACTAGACTCTAACATGTACCTTTTCTTGGTGGTAATATTGGATCTGTGGGTCTAGACAAAGTGCACATTATAATCGCAAACCAGTCGAAAAGTGGTCGAAAAGCCCTTTTTTGTATGGAGTTTTGACAGATTCGATTTTCGATTCATTCGATCAAAAAGTGCATTTTGTCTAAACCCACTGGGTAAATTTTATATGGTAACCATCAGTTTTTTAAAAATCATATAAAAATAATAAAAACTTAGCCTAAATACGTACAAGTTTGGTTTCAATAAAATTAAGTTTATTGTGTGAAAGTAATTAATTGATGCCTAAACTAAGCAAAATTAAGCCTGTCTTCAAAAGGAAGCCTGTGTCTTAGGTATCTATTTAAAAAGTGCTGACTATACAATATTACAATAAGATTATCAAACTAAAAATAAGTACATTTACTGCTATATTGCTGCGTCCAGCAGTGGACGTCATTTGGCTGAAACGAAACGAACTGCTATATTTAACTTGTTACTATATTCAGATAGATCACTTTTAAGTTTAGGTTTTACAAATCTTGAAGGATGCACAATCAATTCTAATTATGCATATTATGCTGGACGGTGGAACTGTGGGTAGAAACTATTCTACAAGTTTACACCTGAAGCTATCCTGTAGCAAATAGTTCAAAGACAGCGTCCAAAGTTTCGCTCAGGAATTTCGTCTTGAGAATTAGTAGATCAATAGGGAATTGCGTCTAGAGAATTAAGTCAATATGGCTTCTAATAATAAGTTAAATACAGACGCTACAAAGTCACACAGTTTTATACAACTTAACGTTTAGTTACACAGCCATCGATATAATTTTGTCTGCATTTCCAAAATTCAATATTTAAATCCATGTTTAAGCCCTGAAGTTGCGGTGGCAGCCAAAAAAATTGCGTTTCAAAATGCTCAAAAACCCATTATATTCTCTAGATCTGACTCTCAGCTTCGTTAATAACTCTTTTTCCGATTTAAAAAGTAGTTGACTTAATATTTGAGGAATTGCCGAGGCAGTGTCCTTTTTAGGCCTTTTAGGAAAGTCAAGAAAATCATCCGACTGGTCGTGGTTAGGTGAATGTAATTCTTAAACGAACTTAAATGATTTTTTTACCAGTTTCTAGTGAAGAATTAAGCTACCTGCCCTGTTTTTTTCCAGATTTTTGTGATAGCTAGAAATATCCCATTCTCATTACTTTCTGAACACACAATATAATACAACTTTACGTTCAGTTACACAGCCATCGAAAATGTTATCTGCATTTCCAAAATTTAATATTTAAATCCCCATCACAGTCGAAGCTTTGCAAAGCTCAAACACACATCATCATAAATATGGAAGTTCGCAAAAATCACATTTAGTTTAGCGGCAATTTGATACCGACGATGTCCATCATGTAATACAAATATTATAAAGCTGAAGAGTTTGTTCGTTTGTTTGGTTCAACACGCTAATCTCGGTAACTACAGATTCAATTTGAAAAAACAGATATAAAGTGGAATAAAGAATAATTATTTAACAACCAGTTAAACAAATAAGTATTCAGACAAACCTCAAGAGGATTTAAGACACTATTTGAATGAAAGATGTAACGGCTAAATATAATTATAAAAAAATATATATTTAACAAACAACCAGTTAAAATGATTCTTTATACCTGAACAGATTTTATGTTAGCCCAATAGGTGTCGGATTGGCCGAATCGAGATCCAACGAACGCGGGTTCGAACCCCGCATCCACCGGACTATTGTGTGATTCTACTCGTAACGTAACAAGCATAGTTAGCTTACCACGAGGGGTTATCTTTAAAAACCATATTTCATAGGCTACAAAATTTAGCAATTTATTCAAGCGATTTTCACGCGTACGAAGACGCGGGCACAGCTAGTGTTTAATAAATCCGCATCCCCTCCCGCACACATGTAACATCATAATATTAATAATCTACAGAGCATGTGCCTAGGTCCCTACAGGCCTTTGATGTGGTGGAAACCTCAAAATCAATTCGGACGACCGTAATACCTCTATTGAAAGGGTATTTGGTTGTGTTGTCTGGTGATAGGCAGGGTGCATATTTCATATGATAGTTATTTGGTTTCATTGGGCTTAGTTTTTTTGTAATTACGGTCATGGTGATTATGGCGGATTTTTAATCATAGTTCTTTGATGAACTGATATCTAAAGGATCTTATGTCAATAATATCCAGCCGCATAGAGTTAAGTTCATCATGACTCATTCATGACCGCAAATACTTCTAAGATATTACAGAACGAAGCTCAAACTTGACTCAATTTCAAGCATAGATTAACAAGACAGAATCTACAACTGAGGTTAAATTTTCATTTATAAAAATGTAATAATATCACACACTAGCTTTCGCTGGTGATAAAAGCTACCTAGGTACCTATCTATTTTAACATCTACTGTTGTATTATCTTGTTTCGGTAAATAGATAATATTATTTAATAGCGAAGATGTATTGTTCATATTCAGAGATCTTGGAGCATGCAATCTTCGTGTCAAATTAGAGAAAGTATTAAGCTACCTGCCCAATTTTTTCCAGATTTTTGTGATAGCTACAAATATCCCATTCTCATTACTTTCTGAAAACCCCTCGTATAGTCCCAAGACGTCTTAATATGGCGCAAAATAATTATTAAAGTTACAATGCGAACAGTTAAGTATTTTGTGCTTGCCAGAAATAAGATGCAAAACGATAAAAAGTTGGAATGCTATTTCAGTTACGGCGCAAGTAATAATGTAATATTGCTCTTAATTCACATTTCCTTGTGCTCACCAAAGAATTTATATTATTCTCCTTTGGAAATGTGCGTAATTGAAAATACTTACTTTTAGTTTCCTTGTGACATAATTCATTTCTGTAATAACATCCTTTGAGTGCCGCTGAAAGAAAATATGTTTTCCATGCTACAGTTTTGTCGAAAAGCTTTAGAGTATTTTTTAAATTTAATTGACTTGCTTTAATCGATGTAGTTTACAGTGTTTATTTTTTTCACTTAAGCAGCAGCATTTATAATGTTTGTTATACACTAGGTATCATCATCAACATTTTAAAATGAACCGCGAGCAAGCACAGTCTCCTGCTTCATAAAAATATTGAACATTCAAATAGAAAATACTGAACGCATGTCAAAATTTGCTTAAAAAGCATTGAAAATATGAAGTGTAAACTTGGTTTTGTTTTGAAACTTGTATAGTTTTAAGTATTGTATAGAAAGTAAATAAATAATTAGTAGTAGTGAATTAAGTTTGTTCTATTTCTGTTCCTAATATGTCAGTAATATATTTTAGATCACATGCAAATCACCAATGCACTATCAAAGGTATGTCGTTAATGTAACTAAGGGCTGTTATAGGGTTGTGTTTGTGTCCAAATAGCGCTTTGAGTCTATTACGCTTTGGCGGTCATTAGCACCTTGTGGTATAATCGGATTGGCCACAAAGCCCAAAAGCTGCATGTTGCTTGGGAAGCGCTGCGCACTGTGTATCTTAAACAGTTTAGGTGTTTATTTGGTGTAGTAATAACATAATAATAGGAATAATCGCTTTATCGACGCATGACTTTGTGTAGGTATCGATTAAAATAATAACCATGTATTTATCGTCATATATTTTTAATCTGAAGATAGCAACATGAATTAATAAAGTTACTCTGGTACATATAAGATGATTATTTTGTATTAGACTTATACTCGCACTCCTTGATAGTCTTGATACCTTAATGCAATTCTTGGTAGGTAGTTAAGCCTTGTCTATAGCAATACATTATAGAACCTCAGAAAGGTTTGTGGCAGCAATTATCATAGAGTCATTCGAAGACTAAAAATAAAGTAGGACCAAGAAAATCGAATCGGAAGAGCAAGAAAACGAAAGAGAATTGCGGTTTGCGTTTGATGTGTTATCTATTTCCCTTTTCGCACAGGTAATCAAAAAGGGAAGGCTTCGATTCGCGGCACAAAGTGAACCAGTGTGCAGTGAGCGAGGCAACATTGGCACATATTGGTTTAGTGCGATGCTTTCCCGGAGCAGTGGCTACGCATCTCTCCCCACTGGGCCTGATTCTGATACTTCCAGGGCTTTTTTTCCTTGCAACGTATTTAAGTCAGTTTTTTTGAGATGACAACCTTTGGACCAAATTTTCAGTTCGTAAATTAAATTTTGGAAGCGTTTGAATGGCTTAATTACTACTGGCAAAGAATATTCATTCATGTGCAAATTTTTTTATGCATAACACGGCAATTATTTGACCACAATCGCACTTGCTTCGTATTACTTATTGTAGATTAAATCCCCCAGCTCTAAATACTACAATTTACTCTCACTAAAAAATCTGATGATAATTTACATAGCAGGACAAACCTAACTTTTATCAACATTACACACATGCAAGATGAATTCATCATGTACTTTAGACAGGTATACTACATCTCTTTGCCTGCTAAAAGAAGCACGGAAAATGCAAAAAGGTGTGCAAATAAAATCGGAATCAGCCCCAACGTTTATAAAACCACACGAGTCGAACTAATTGACTGACTACCGCCATAGCGACCGATGATGAATCGTCCGCCCGCCTTCGTCACAAATATTTGGCATTAAATCTACGCGTATGACCGACGGAAGGGTGCAGTTATTACAAGGGTCTTTTGAACGCGTATTTTTAAATCGGATGTGACATTGTAAACAAAGATAATATCGGATTCATTTGTTATCAAGGTTAAGGTCACATTTATTACGTGCATATTCATTTGTTCATACAAAAGTTTCATATTTTCTGTGATTTATTTTTGAATGATGTCATTTCCGTAAGCGTTGCTTATACGGGACTATTCACACCTCTTATTCCCACTGCTGCAAAACCTGTGTAGCCGGATGTACAGCTTGACCGCCAGTAAAAACCCAAAACGTGAAGGTCGAGTTTGTCCCGGGGGAAAGCTGTTTGTATGACTAATTCCTATTATTAGTTATTTAAAAGAAAAAAAAAAGTACTTAGTTGTCATTCTGCCTTTAAGAAAATATATCGTAGTGTTTCTATCAAGAACGTGTAAAGATGACAATTAAAAATTAAAAACCAATAAAAGGTAGAGTCTCTTAGCATAAATTCTAAGTTAACACGTAGTAAATGACTATTTAGCACGCACGTTACATAAATTCAAACTATTTGAAACACCAAATTCGGAGTAAAACAAATAGACTCATCGTAAATTCAAACATTGGCCAAGCAAACATCCGCGAGCTTTAACGCAAAGCTCATTTTGGTGCTTTGATACCCTCGCTTTGATTACCTACGTATATGATTCGGTGTATCCGTCCGTCTGTTTACTCGCTTCGACATTTAACTCTGGCAGGCATCACTAGTTTTACAAAGGGCTGGATGGACTCTGTGTGTTTAAGGCATATCTATGTTACGGTTAAAGATAGGTGTGAACATAAACTTAAGATTAGCCGGCTAAACTCAAGTTTATTTTCGACGAGGTGTTAATGTTAGTTTCTTCTATCTTTAGCCGGCAAAACTTAAGTGTAACCGCAGGCCCTTGGCTAAAAATGTAGAAGGAAATGGAAAAGGAAACAATGTAATAATGTTTACTATTTTGACACGAAAACTTTATTAATAAATAATCACTTTCATTACACATACTTTTATGTACCTATACAGTAGGTATTCAAAATTACAATTATTACAATAACAAAATATTAATTACTTAAAATAATATCTACCTAATCATTAAAATAAAATAATAAGGAACCATTTGGTCATTACAGGATCTTCTGTAGGTATTTAAAATTACAAAATGCGCGTTGTCTCCCCACCGCCCCCTCAAGCCCTCCGCCGGCCTGGCGCGCCCATCGAATACATTTTTAGCCGTTTCGTTTTCGCTAATGTGCACATTAGCCGGCTAAAGATGGAATATTACGACGCTAACTAACATGTTATCGAACTTTAGCTGCTTCTCGAAGATAAACTTAAGTTTAGCCGGCTAATCTTAAGTTTATGTTCACACCTATCTTTAACCGTAACATCTACATAAATGTCCCTAGAGTTTATATAGAGTGAAGGGTGTGGGACATTTGCGTCAGCTTTTATCATTAGCATGCTTATTAAAAGTTTATTCTGCTTCTTTTGGAAGTGGGTAGGTATACCACATACATAGGTTTTAATTTTTCAGTCAAATAATCTTGAGAAATTACAANAGCCAATACTGGCCTTGGTAACGTCGTTTCTCAAATCCCACTATATTTTGATGAAAGCGTGCCCCTTGGTCTTGCGAATAAGCCCCCATAATTATTTATAAATATATCCCAATGAGAATGTGACGTGCATCTTTAGAGACATTCTACTATAAAGATGGAAAATTTAAATCGCTATAACTTTTTAAAAAGCAAATATTTTCGATTTGTAATCGCACTTTTTTATATACATTTGCTTATATAATCAGAATATAATAAGTAAAAACCATGCGCAAAAAAAAATTTTTTTTTTGTTGACCGGTGTTATATTATGAAACATTTAATACTTAATAGTTTCACTAATTACAGAAAAGGCATTTAGTGCAAGTTATAAGTTTTTGATAGCATCAATTTTATTTTCAGACAACATTCAACCTCCAACGTTTCGGGCTACAGAATAGGGGTCCTAAAAATTCCCTGAAGAATGTACATCGAAGTGCTGCACTGTGAAGGCTTCAATAAGGGCGAACTTATCTCTCTACGATTGCTGTAAATGGCGTTCCTTTTATGAGCCACTAAAAGGTACGTACTTTTCCCTAACATGTTATCACCTACAGGGCAAGCAATTATCTGGGTCATTCCACCGGCCAAGAAAATCACGTGTCCGGGGCCAAAAAGTACCCGAATATCATAATATTTTAGTAACAAATATTTTTATCTAATAGTATAACTTTGGTTCTTGTTGTTAAACCACAGAGATAGTTAATAATAGTTAATTAAGTAATTTTTAAAAAATCGTAAGTCGTCAAAAATTGATTACCACGACGTGTCCGCGCTCCCGATTTCAGAACAAATTTGCTCGTATAAATTAATCCGTTATTATTACCGCTTTCAATGCTTATGTAATCGATTACTGATTAAATAAACATTGATAAATTAAATACGATATAACTATATCACTAAAAGTTTTTGTAAAATAACTATTTGAAGTTGTGTCCGGGCGTTAACCGGGCGTGATTACCCCGACACGTCACTAATGTGCGCCTACGTCCCTAGCTACGCAATTTAGAAACGAGCTCTATCCTCCCCCGTGAACCTTTAGTGGTGGCCTGCGTATTGAGGTGATCGGTAATGCAACTCGTCGCAGGATTTCGGAGTAATCGAGATAAGAATATGATTACCCCGACCTTGGTTCAGTGCACGATTGATTTACTCTATCCTGTTTTTTTAGGTTTCTTTACATGGAAAGTTCTTGAGAATGTACAGGAATAATGGTCCATGTAACCGCATTTTTGTGTATTAAAACATATGGGATTCAACTTACAGATTGGGCAGGGCTCAGGATAAACCTTAATTTTTTGACTACCCCGACCTTGATTACCCCGACTTTTGTCACCGAGTAATCAATAATACTGTAATTTTACTAATGAATGATTAACTAAATAACGTTTAATAAGCAAAATTACCCTTTACTAAAATGAAATCCTATCTCCTATTAATACATAATATTATCCCTCAAAATTGGCAAGACCCCTGGACTCGACCTTATCACCGCTGAAATGCTGTAAGCCGATGTAAACTCCGCCGTTAACGTCCTGACACCTGTCTTCGAAAACATCTGGATGGAAGAGGAACTCCCAGACGACTGGCATAAGGGGCTTCTAATTATTGTGCCGAAAAAAGGGTAAAGCAAGGGTATCAGTACCGGAAGACCCAAGAGATGCGATCTGGAGTGAGGAATTGCACACCGTTGGTGCAGAGGATGTCCAACGAGTCCACAATTTCACTTACCTCGGGAGCATCGTTTCAGAGCCTGGAGGTACCGAAGAGGACATCACTTCGCGCATTGCCAAGGCCAGAGCTACCTTCGCACAACTTCGAGCCGTATGGCAGTCACGGAAATTGACCCAAGCAAGATCAAAATATTCGGGTCCAACGTCAAACCAGTTCTGCTCTATGGGCGTGAAACGTGGAAGGTCACTAAGGTTATCTCGCACCAGCTGCAGATCTTCTTCAGCCGCTGTCTTCGCCGAATTCTCCAAAATCTTCAAACGACGAACTTTTGGAACGCTGCCACGAAATACCGATCTTTCAGCAGAATAAACGCTGCAAGTGGAACTGGATCGGCCACACTCTCCGAAGGGACCCCGATCACATCCCCAAGCAGGCTCTAGATTGGAACCCCCAGGGAAAATGCAAACGTGGTCGCGCCAAAAAAACATAGCGGCGCACTGTTAAGACTTGGAGCGAGATCAAACACGAAGCTCAAGACCGAATGCGATGGAGGACTGTTGTGGACGCCTTCTGTCCCATATAGGAGACATAGGACATTGAGTCACTAATATTATATGTATATTATGTATGTTTTTTACTCTTTTACGCAACAACTACTTAACAGATTTTGTTGAAACTTTACAATATTGTCGCTTATACATCAAAATAACAAATGGCTAGTTATAATAACATTTATTTTACCATAACTTAAAAAAAACCTTAGAAAATAAAATATTTTGTTTTATTTTTGATTACTCTGACTCCCAACTTTGATTACCCCGACCATGAAAATTTTGATGTTGCATAACTTTTTATTCCTGCTTGCTACAGATGGGCCAATATAAAAAATATGCTCGTAATAATGTCTATTTTGAAATGTTTTACCTAAACTTACTCTAAATTCAAAAATAAAAAAGGTCGGGGTAATCAACAAAATAATCCAGATCCGGAGAATGACCGATCTATAGGTACCGAGCTAGTTTTGAACTTCTATAACCGAATCTATTACGGACATTTCTTTTTTGCTTTATAGTACGTGAAGCTACACCTCAAGTAGCCAAAAAGTTCGCAACACGACTTCGTTACAATAGGCTAGATGACAAAATTTCAATTATTTGTCCGTCAGACAGATAATTAAAAAATATTAGACTCATATTTTTTTATTTTCTTTTATATTTAAATAATAACAGTGCTACATCGAGTTGAAGTGGCGCGTTACGTCACGCTTGAGTAAATTTTTTACTCAAAAGTGACGTCACGCGACATTTCAACTCAATATAATACTGTAATTATTCGATTATGAAAAAGGTTGTTTTTGGCCACTTTTACTGTCACTAACTATTTGAAGCTGATTGTATCCACCTCAGTTAACCAATATTAAAATTCAAAGTACACAGACAGCGTCACGCATCATTGAAGTAATTAACACAAATCATGCGAGAGTCGTGTTTGGACCGCAGTCTGCGCAAACAAATGAAAATGAGCACTTGAAAATTCGCTATCATTTTATAATTACTTTGCAAGTTCATTGGGCGAATATTTCCAGTTGTAACTGTTTCCATTGCCGGCACTTCACAAATATGCATAGTCGGGTAAACAAGGCATTCAAACATTGACTGAGTATCCCGTAATTAAATTTTGCGGCACTGATGATAATCATTGTGATCATAAACAATCATCATGAGAGGCAGATAGGTGAAATTTTCCTGTAATTATGGATGAAACTAAAGTGCCTACATACAAAATAACTATCAGTATAACAATATTTAGAGTTAGAATAAAAAAAAAACTTCTAATACGTACAAATATATTTAACTAATGGCCGCCAGTGACTTCGTATGCGTGGATCCCGTTTTACCCCGTTAGGGGTGGAGTTTCGTAAAATCTGTTCTTAGCGGATGTCTACACCCTGGAACCTACCTCCCAAATTTCAAATTTGTAAGGTCTAATAATTAGTTTCTGAGATTTCGTGATTAATCATTAAGTGGTATTTCGCGTTTGTATAGATTATTTGTCTACTTGAAACAGTTAAAGTTTACTACTTTTTTTTAAATGCACATGAAAGAAACAAACGAAAATATCTGAAAAAGTCTCTCTTTGTTTGGAGTTCCTAGAAGGTCACTTTATTCCGCACGAAAAAGATTCCATGAAAATGTGAACAACATCCTTGACGCACGCGTGTCGCTAGCTGAAGCTATTTATCATATAATAAATGACGACTAATATCGAATTCAAAACCTTTTTCAAGATGTTTCCATTTCATTTTCCTTAGCGTCTCATTTTATCGTGCTTAGAAACAGATTTTCGGACAAGAAAAATGATCCTGGAATTTTCCACAAGATCCTTCGCTGCTTACAACCTACGCGTTCGTTCGGGTAAATTGATTCGACGAATTAGGGGGGCTACTCTGAAAAATGTTACCCGAAATTTCAAAAGTTGCCATCCTTCTCACGCAAAGCGAGATACCAGCATGAGCGACAGTGACAGATAGACACGAAACTACGTAAACAGCGTTTCGGAGTAGCCCTGTATTAATGCTACTTGAGCCGTATTATCGTATTTTCTTGAAATAAGAAAACATTTACCTTCAATCGAGTATTTTGTTCTCTCTTCAAAAACAAGGTGGGAGAAATTAATCCCAATTAGTAAAATCTGTTGTTTTTCTCGGCTCTCGAAATAAAAATAAAGAGGATTAATACAAATAATGAGTTGTTTTTTGTTTTCACATAATTTGTCTTATTTTTTTAGTCAGTTGATTAGCGCGTGTATCCGATTATAGCTCAATTTAAATAATTATATTACATATTGTATGACTTATTAGGTAATCGAAAACTTCTAACCACCGAATTTTACTAGTAGAACACAATTTGCTAAGAAGGCACTCACTGAGATTGCCTAGTAAATATTGGAAATGTAGAAATATGTCAAATAAAGTTATTCTTACACATCTGACTATTTATAATATTAAATTTTTTGCTTTTTCAGTTTGGGTTTGCTCACATAATATATTATGTTTCGTTTATCTTCAATCCTTTGAAAAAATAAAACTCAGGGAGTGAAAATTTTACTCCCTGATATCATAATTCGTTTTCCTCGCATGCTGTGCGCAAAATTTTGTTTCATTCCACTTACTATGATTTTACATTTTCATCGTGAATTTTGGGCACTATGTGCCGTCGTCCGGATATCCGCCCAAAACAAATATGTGAGCAAGTCACGTGATCCGGTGAAAGCCATACAATTTGCACAGTGCGCTATGGTTTTGGTTTGGAATGGTGATCGAAAACTTTTTGAACATCAAAGAGGTTTTTTCGTTTTTGGTTTCAAATATCGAACCACTATACGGATTATCTATTTGTTTTTTTTTATTGGTTGCTTAGTTAACATAAAGAGAAACACGCTAAGGGGAGCTATTCTAAAAAAAAATTCTTTTCAAATTTTTATTTTAGCGTTTTGTTGGCGTGATTAATATATACCTCCACAAAATTACAGCTCTCTAGTGCCATCATCAAAACCTCGGACAGACAGACAGACAGACATATCGAAACTAAAGGGTTCCTTGTCAGGACTACGGAACCCTAAAAACGTTCATATGAATATTACTCTTTAGGTCTAAGCTTATCCTTTGTAGAAAGAAAACTCAATCAGTGACAAAGCCACTGTTAATCCCATGACACTATTTTGCCTCATCGTATTAATCTATAGTGTTACAATAACTGAGCTTATAATCCTGGTGTCAAACTTAACTAATCGCTATTAACGCCCGATGTGACTGAAGTTAACGTGCTCACCGAAGCGTGGAATCTTAGTGGGAAGGATAAATGAAGACCACTCGGGAAAAACAATGAATGTCACCTTTTTTGTGAAACTTACTTTTTAATGCCATTCGTTAGCTTTCTAGGGAAACATTCTATTTAAAAAATCAGAATTGGGTAAAATCGTCGTGGTCAACTGTAATAATTCAATTTGTGTTTGTATGTCCATGGCAACGAACGGTTATATTATGGACCATAACTTAAAACTTATTTAAACAAATCGAGTTTTAGAAGTACAGGCAAAGCATATGTTAACTCAGTAATAAGTTGTTTCAATATCTCACATAAAAGAGTCTAAAATTAAAGAAATATAGATTTTCAAACTACCTTTAAAAAATGTTTTTCTCTTAATTGTAGTTTTTTGACATTCTTTGTTTTTCCCGTGTGGTCTTCAAATACGCCTGGAAGTTTTAGCAATGAAGCATAGAAGCTCTCGCTCGTCCACGTGAATCTCGGTCTAGTGAATTATTTTATCAACAACCCTTTTCAAAAATAAGGATGAAAACTATCGTAAAATTTCATTTGTGTCAAAAACTGTTCTCTACCAGATTTCATATAAATCGGTTAGTGGTGCGTGAAAAATTATAGAGAGAGAAAGAGTTAACTGCTTTCGGATTTATTTATAATACATATTAGAAAGAAAGAAAGAAATAAAATTTGTTAATTGGTTGAAACATAGTAAGTTAACACAATTTGAATAATAATTAATAATAAATTGTTTAACCAAAACTCAGCTTGTATCATGTTCCATAAAGAACATGATGCTGGTATTATGTAGGAACCATTTTGAAAAGAGCGTCACCAGAGACGCAATAAACATTGGTATTTCACCATAAACAGTAGTAAGTAGTATTTTCCAGACTTTTTCTTTACGATATCCAGGCACATTCCAACCGTTGAAACCAAAGGCCGTTTAAAATATCCGTACGCAGCATGTCGTTGTAATTGACAGCCGCCAGTGGGCGCTCAAATAATATTCGGATGAAATTGAAACTGCGCGCCGTCACTAATCGAGTTACCACCAAACTGCGGACGGAGGTCTGTGTGAATACCAAACTATTTAAAATATCTACAGGGTTACTGAAAGAATTTTCGATAATGTAATAGGGAAAACAAATTTTACTGTGGTATTAGGTTAATTAAGACACGCAAATTATGCCAGATTACTAAATATTCACAGGTTAACTAGAATTTTTCAGTGACATAATAGAGCAAGTAATAACATTTACTATTTTATAGAAATAGTAGAATTATACACACACAAAAAAATTGCGATGACCAGTAATTGAGATCTATGAATTATGTTAAATAAAACTCAGAGACATGTACCTACAAGCTTTATTATTGCGAACACTATAGTGAGTCATTATTATCTTTATAGCTTTTGCTGTTTGCCTATAGTTTTTTCCCAAAGGGTTCTGAAGGTTATAAGCATAAGATACAAAAAACATCAAAGAATATCAACCCGCGTACTTTACTGCCATCGAAATTATGAGTCTAAATTTTGTTTAATGTAGAGATAACATACATAACATTAGTTTTATTTCAAACCTGTTTACAGACAGAAAATACGTGTAAAAATATAAAAGTTTATAGAAAACATGTCAATGTAATACTAATAAAATGTTTTCACGTGTTTAATAGAAAATATGTCAATGTAATACTAATAAAATTTCTAAATGTTTTCACGTAGGTGTAACATTATTACAGATATTTTCTCCCCACATTCGTCCCTAAGTCGGTAACGCTTGACAACGCGATTCCAGACAGGCACCCACATTTTCAATTGTGTCTGCCACGAGAGTGAGCCTCTCCAAACCTCACCTTGAGGGCCAACCTTGCGTATGAAGGCTTTAAAAATCGATATAAAGATACACTTTGCTCTGTCATTTATGAGAGCTATGGAGCTAATGGCAAAAAATTGGAAGATTTGAAACCCAGTCTCATTATCGTGTGATAAGTATTTATTTTATGATTTATAACAAGCAGCAAACAGACGATTTTTTGTTAATTATTTAAAATGCTTTAATTATAACTTACTGTTAAAAAACTACAATCCTAATACTTCAGTTTTTAAAATTTATTAGCGTCAAGATCGCATCTCAGTTCGATTTTTATTTCATGTTATTTATAATTCTAATAATTGAATTTTTAGGTCACCCCAAAATTTGAAATATAGGTAGGTAAGTATACACTATTCGTCCGCGAGATAAGTTGCTTATCATTTCAACTTGATCTAATAAGTAATTAATTATTTTCCACATAAGTTATGTGTACACGATTCAGTGACATATAGCACGTATCCCTAACCTAATTAACTGTCAATTTCGGCCGGACGTGAAATAACAACGTTAATTTTCACGCAGTAAAAATACCCTCCGCCGCCCAGAGGCGCACTTCCGCTACGAAAGCTTTAGGTCATCACGCGCCAACGCGAGCTTTACGCCTGACCGGAAGCTAACTTCATTACACTTCATCACCTGGTTTAATGGGGGAAGTAAAAGTTCGCTCGCATCGTGTGCGAGCGAAAATCATTTTGATTTATTCTGCGACGCAAAAATATTATCGTGTTTCATTACGCAACAAATTGCTCTTGCTTGTATATTCGTCGTCGATAGAAACTGTATTTTTCTAGTTAATAATGATGCCGAGCCAATTATGTATCTTACTAATTGAGTAAACATATCTTTGATTTCAA
Organism: Ostrinia furnacalis; assembly: GCF_004193835.3. Classification (NCBI taxonomy): domain Eukaryota; kingdom Metazoa; phylum Arthropoda; class Insecta; order Lepidoptera; family Crambidae; genus Ostrinia; species Ostrinia furnacalis. The sequence continues at coordinate 51,078 of NW_021133449.1, read as the reverse complement.
AGAGAAACGTAATAGGTACTTTGGAGATTGTGATGGTTACATCTCTGATGAAGTCGATTTTTCATAGTATATTTACTTACTTGTCTATTTCTAATGGCGCGAGCGAGAATTGAGTTCTTTTACTAAGTACCATCTCTTTTAACCTTTTTTACTCCGACCAAGCTCCGCACAGAAAATATTTCTCTGAAAAATACAGGTACTTAACAAAAAATAAAGATTCATATTCGTGGAGAGGCGACAAAGTAGCGAGCTTTTCGCTAAATTGAGCGGAGTATCGAGAAAATTGCGGCGGCTCAAAGTTGGCAAACAAATGGAAGTGAAACGTCGCTAATTGGTTACAGACGTATGTGGAGTTGATACGAGGGAGCGGTAGGGTTAGAAATACAGTGTGTAATGTGAAGCGCTATTAAAAGACATTAAAAGTACCTAGAATTGAGTCAAAGAGACGAACGTCTAAAGAGTTCTAAAGACGATATAAGTGGTCGTGTACGTGTTCGAAACAGCGCAATTTTTTTTATGTTAGCCTAGTTTAGTAATTCATTACTTAACAATTTATTAGATTCTTACTCTGACAAACTGTAATTCGAAGTTGAAGTAAAATCCATCCATTTCGTATGGGTAATCCCGATTTTAAAGACGATATCATTTTTTAACGATAAAGTATTTGAAACCCCAACCACTTTAATCCACCTTCCTATTTATGGTACCTACGGTAGAATATTAGAAATGTATTATAAATCAGAAATATAAGCGATATGTATCCTCATTGACAACAAAAGCCACTCACGCAGAATCACGCTTTCTGTACGTAGGTATGGTGTTGCCAGGTCGTGCCAATACGTCCGGGAGAGCGTGGAAATTGTCCCCTAAATTCACTCTTTGAGGCGAGGATGGAGGGTGAATCCAATTTTTATGCAGGCAAATGAACAGTGATTTATTTGCGTTTTAGATATAAAGGTATGCCAATATGTGACGATTAACTGACTGAGCGGTTAGAAACGATTACGAAATTGATATTTAAGACTATTGTTATTTAGGAGTAAGTATTTATTTGTTTCAGTGTCTAAGTAGCTCAGATGGAAGAGCAGTCGCCCGGCAAGCATAAGGTGGTGGGTTCGATTGCCACCTTAGGCAGTTCGATTTTGTCAAGTTATTTTAAAAAATACTTCATTTATTTGTAACCTTTTGTAATAAGTTACAGAACCTCCCAGCACTGTCCACTACTAACAAAACAACACAGTTCGCGTAATTCTCGCCGTATAGGTGGAAACAATACGCTGTGATTACAACTTTTAAACGCATGTCACATCTACTTTTGCATCTCAATGGGGGTCGAAAACTGAGCTCGGATACCGCAATTAATATGGCCAGTAGAAAGAAGATATAGTAGGTCTACATCTCAGACAATATTTTACTTCCTGAGGAACCAAAAAGTATAAACCTAGGCGCAGACCACCGATTTTTAGTCGGCCGATAGTTGGGCCCGATTCTAATTTGTATGAAGAATCAATCGGTGTAATGTGCGCACTTCCATACATATACGATAAAAAATCGGTGGTCTGCACCTAGGCTAAACCTGTTCTGTGATTCACCATAAATGTCTGACATAAGCAACTTAACTTGTCTCCAAAACCTGTGTTTTTCTGAAAAGTAAAAAAAGATTCTGTAATCTTTTTTCTTTTCAGACCTTAATGTTTGTTCTAGCAAAATCAATGATTAAGTTTTTTCTTTGTGTGTTTAGAAATCGAATTCTTCCTAGATTTAGGTCGAGAGAGTATACGAGCTCTTGCCATTTATTCACTCGGTACATTATTATCAGAAGACTGCTAAGTGCTAACATGTTTTTTTTTACCCACGACGTCCAAAAAAGGGTGAGGGTGTTAGGTACCGCAAAGTCTGAATAGTGAAGGGTCCTTACTTAAGAGGTACCTCAACAAGATATTACAGCGCCATTTCCACAAACAAACATTATTTATCTGATTTTTACATATTCGTTTTTCTTTCATGCGTTTTGGGACGTTTTTAATTGTTAATTTATTTTTAGTAGTGATTCAAAATAGAAGTAAACCTTCTTCACGTATTTTGACTATACAACGACTGTGTTTTCTCTCCGTGAGACTCAATAATCTGAATATAAATGGGGTCTCCACTGCCGGTCCGGTTGTTTTTTAGTTTTTGCCGGTATTAATAAAGCCTGCATGCTCCCGTTACAATAGACAGTGATTGTGCAATATTGATTTTAATTGCGCACTGGATAAGCTGTAGATCCTGGTTATACACTTATACAGTATGGTTGCGCTGCGGTGGTTGAAACGAGAGACCCGTATTGTAGAGCTTTGTTTTAATAAAATGATTTAAAAAGTTAACCGATGCAGTTCTAGGTCTGTAATAAATAACATTCAAGTAGGTATGAACAACTAAAAATAGATTTAAGGCTGTGACTGGTTTATTTCAGACTTTAATGTGGGTAAATATAATTTTAATTCGATTGAGTTCGAATCGAGATCTGATTATTATCAATAAGGTACTCCCTCACTGAGAGCATTCGTGTGTAATGTAACGTCACAAATTCGAGCACTACATGAGCGAAGGCGGAAAACCGAACATTACAATGCGCACCTTGTAATGATACAAAACGAGTATACGTCAGTGAAGCAGGAAAACCGAGCAAATAAATAAATAAATAAACAAAATAAATTACAATTACCTTGTAATAATGATACAGTAAAATGTGCTCGCAAAGTCAAATCTATACCTACTGTTCCATTACACATGAATGCTCTTGGTGAGGGACCTTTTGATAAAAACACAACACTAAACAACAATGATGTAGTAAAGATTCTACCTTCAAAAAGATTTCATTAAAAATAAAATGATTTTTTTTACACAAGCGTGCGTCATAGTTTTATAAGTAAATTATTTAGCTGAAAACTGAAAATTCTAATTTATATATTTCATGTCATCATCATCATCATCATCTCAGTCATAGGACGTCCACTGCTGAACATAGGCCTCCCCCAATGCTTTCCATGTTGCCCGGTTGGTAGCGGCCTGCGTCCAACGCCTTCCTGCTACCTTTATGATGTCGTCGGTCCACCTTGTGGGTGGATGTCCCACGCTGCGTTTTCCGGTACGCGGCCTTCACTCCAGAACCTTGCTACCCCATCGGCCGTCAGTTCTGCGTACTATGTGCCCTGCCCATTGCCATTTCAGCTTGCTGATCCGTCGGCCATATTTCATGTATTCAAATTAATTAAGAAGATTAACATTAGAGGGAAAATGTTAATTTTCAAGTACCTCTCCGCACCGAGAATAAACAAACTCCAATAGCTGAAGCTCGCGCGAACGTTGTTGAGTTATTTTTCAAGGATCTATAATCTCTGCTAGCAATATTGATAATGATGCTCGATTGAATCTTGTTGTATCCACACATTTTTTTAACTCGGGACATTGGTTATTTTGTAATTGTGTAACTTCAGGATCCTAAAATATTACATCATATTGGACTCTATCTATATGTATATCCGGGGATTTTAAGTAAGATTCTCAGATAGGATACATAAAGATTGTTAAACAATAGCAAAAAGTTTGGTTAGAATATTTTTGGCTTGAATTAACCTTACTTATTTGTAAAATTGTCATGATTCTGTACTTGTTTAACACTATGTTTTTGTTGCTTACGACTCTAGTTTAGTTAGTTACATTTTGGTTTTAAATTGTAATTCAGTGCTAACCCTAACATTCCACGGTATTTTACTCAATATACCTCCACAAAAAGCGCCCTTGCATCAACGTACATCGTGGCAACCCCAACAATTAGAGAGCTCACGTCTTTTTAAGGGATTACGCCAATTATGAAGCTCAGAGCCGTCTCGAGTGCTATACGCCTGTACAGAGAGCACATAAAGCTAAACATTAAACATCTTAAGTAGTGGCAATAAGAGCTCTTTTGTATCAAAAATGTATACTTTAATGTGCTATACCGAACCTGTTGCTCGTTCGATTTCAGAAATACCGGGAATACTTCTGAGCCTTAGACGACCCACGCGGCGCCTAATTGGTTTAAGTATTTGATCGTCCTACAGAAATATACAGGGTGTTAGGTAAATGGGTATATGAGCCGACACTAGCCCATGTTAACATGGTCATATAAATGGTATGGTGAAGTCAGAAATTTGATATCATCATTTTAATTTTTTTAATTTTCATACAAAATAAATTTTATAAAATCCGATTTGTATGAAAATTAAAATAATTAAAATGGAGATATCAATTTTCTGATTTCACTATACCATTTATATGACCATGTTAACATGGGCTAGTGTCGGCTCATATACCCATTTACCTAACACCCTGTATAAGACTGAATTTATTATAGGACTGCTCTCGTCTACAAAATTGATGGGTTTCCGTTAGAAATAGAAACGTCTCGTGATCAAAGCTAAGTAATATTTTCTAAAAAAAAAAATTTTAGAGGAAAAATCATTACTTTTATTGTCGATAAGTACCTACTCACTTCAATTGTATTTCAATAGTTTCATTCACGTGTTGTTCTTTTAAATGTTATCTAGAAGTTTATTTTCAGTGTTATTTCAGAAACTTTCAATTATTACGATACCATAATGTTCTGCTGTTTTTAAAAATAGAATAAGGAGACATAATAACATGTAGGTAGTGTTAATTGTGAAAAATATAAAACGTTAAAATAGCGGTATCGTTATAGCCAATGAGATGCTGTCATAGTGACATTGACAATACGTCAATGTCACACGAGAATCAAACGTCAGAATAGAGGGACGCGCGGAGACGACTCCGCGCGCTTTTGTGCTAAGTGATGAATTGTAATTAAAATAAGGCAATATAATGTGAAAGATGAGTATCCAGTGTTTTATTTATGAGAATAGATCGACCGGCCTCTAATAGTAGGTACGTACTTCAATCTAATTTTAATCAGATACAAAATGGCCGTGTCTACGTACAGTCTACAAAGAAAATTTTTATCATTCAAATTGCTCAAAATCTTAACACGTGAAAAGTCAATTGCACTGCATGTCGTACTAGGGGATTTTCAATTTCACAATTATTTTACAGCTATAACTAGTGCTTTAACGAAGAAACTTCACAACATTTAAAAGACGACATAACATTTGGGCGACGGTAATCACTTACCATCAGGTGATCCGTCCGCTCGTTTGCCTCCTGTCACATAAAAAAAAGAGCTTTTCTCTATCTTATTAGCGTAGACTGTACCAACATCTTAAGTTCATCGCCGGAGGCTGTTGATACGTTGATATGTTGTTATTCTCAATGTATTACATCGCTAATAAGCTCGTTAGACGCCATTTGATACGCTTATCTCGAATATAGAGACGTGGCAGGCGAATTCGTACTTAATGCGAGGATTGCAATGCGCAATGAGATCTTATAACAAGCTACTTGCATAAGGCAATTTACTTAGACCATAAGTGAATATAATAAGTAGATAATTGCAATTAAGTGTTTAAACTACCAATTCTCATATTAATAATGGTAATTTTCGTTAGTGTTAGCTTTGGAAGTAGGTAGGCACCCATTTTTCACCCCTGAAAATGCCATTATTTCAAACCCTATAACGATAACCGATGTTTTTTGCACGGAGTTTGACAGATTGTCAAAGTTAAAGTAAGATGGTGCAACTCAGCCTTCGATTTCACGATCTTTCAACTGACAAGCTTTTACAAAAAAGCTCCGAAACACTCAATCTAAAACGTATCTTAGAAATATTAAACGAGAATAAAGAATAAGTAAATATTTAAGTTTCCTAGAAGTTGTTGACATTATAATTGTAGCGGCTAGGTTGAATTAGAAAACACTATCTACTACACGAGTATATTATGTTGATGCACTAATGCTGGGTTACTTTAAGTTTAAAAAACGTTAAAAATCTGTCAAACTCCATACAAAAAACACCGGTTATCGTCAAAGTTACGGTCAAAGTTAGGTGGTGCAACTCAGCCTAAGTGAATACAATAGGCTCGCCCATAAGGCAAGTCCAACTATGGTGGTATGCCATGAATAGATGGCATTGATTATGGCAGTGGTACACAATACACGACTTGGCAGATTGGCCTTGAGTCAATCGATGGAGGCCTATTACTGACATATTCAATACGTGGCCTAACTGTGATTCGCAGAATGAAATGCAGTTATTAAGTAAACTAGGTATGAAGTTAGGTTTAGATATAGTTCTTTCTCTATAAAATTATTAGTTTTGTTAACGATATCATAAAGTTTTGTTGTAGTTAGTGACATGGTCAATGTAATGTAAAATTAAATCATTAATGACACAAAAACTGAGGTCATAAATTACTACTTTTAATTTACATATCTACTTATAAAAAGTAATTTACCTTTAACTAAATAGAGTTAGATATAAAAGTCATGTCATTGTTGAAGGGACCCATGAATTAATTAGTACATGAATAGAATAGAATATAATTATTTGTAATAAATATGGTACATGGTAGAAAACATATTTTCTAGAGTACAAAAAGTAAACATGCAATCTGGGTGTATGTTATCTGTAACAAAGCCTCTTTAAAGTTCTTTACTTCTAGGTAGTCTACAAATTTTATGAGAAAAAGTCTAACAATGAAAATCTTTCAGATGTAAAAAGTGTTGTTAAAAAGCCTACTTGCAAAATAAATTTAATTTTATGAATTTTTATGCATGTTTCGCAAATTTTTAGGTACCGTGAATTCAAAACTTTACACGTATCGCTATCGATCCAGCCACTTCGCACGGGTCTGAATTATAAGAAGGTTTTAGTTCACGTAAATCAGTGTACATTATCTGTGATTAGCCCCCACACGCAAGAGACGCGGCAGGGGACTTCAATTTATAATCAGTATTGCCTGTCTGGAAATGTGATCAAAATACTTTATGATGCATCTATACTAATATTATAAATGCGAAAGTAACTCTTTCTGTCTGTCTCGCTTTCACGCCTAAACCACTGAACCGATTTTGATTAAATTTGGCAGGGAGATAGTTTTTTTTATCGGTTTTTGAAACAGGGACGCGAGCGATAAAGTTTTTCGGTGACAGACAAAATTCAACGCGGGCGAAGCCGCGAGCGGAAAGCTAGTGCTAATTTAAATACTAATTTGATAAAACTGTCAGATTCTTAAAGAAAAAAGTTACCGATAACAATAAATAAATAGGCATTTTTCATTACGCCATCTAATCTAGTCTAACCTTAAGAAGGTTAACTAAGCTAGGCTAATAAGAGTTATTCACTCGATGAACACTTGTTTAAAGAGACGTTTAGTATGGAAATGTCACTTTAAAATACTGTTCAACGAGTGTGTAACATTTATTAGTAAGGGGGTAAGAGTCTAGTCATGTACGAGTAGGCACATAGATTATGCATAGCTTCAAGTATATTTTTGGGATCCAAATAATGGATAAAAAATATTTATCCCAACTAATATTATAAATGCGAAAGTAACTCTGTCTGTCTGTCTGTCTGTCTGTCTGTCTGTTACGCTTTCCCGCTTATACCTCGCAACCGATTTTGATGAAATTTGGCATAGAGATAGTTTGAGTCCCGGGAAAGAACATAGGATAGTTTTTATCCCGGTTTTTGAAACAGGGACGCGCGCGATAAAGTTTTTCTGTGACAGACAAAATTCCACGCGGGCGAAGCCGCGGGCGGAAAGCTAGTAATACAATATACATTACATAGAAAACATCCGAGCCATAACAGCTAGTTACATAATTATGTTGATGCACACAAAGGTTTCTATTGTGTGGAAATCGAACCCACAACCTCAAGCATCGTTGTTTGATACGCAAACCACCATTGAGTTATAATGTACTTGTAATTCAGAGAAACGTAATAACATGTTTCAGTCGACCTAATGTCTATGTGTGGACATATTTTCATAAAACTTTCAGATTATCCTTTCGTCTGATAGTAATGTACTCGTAAGTAGGCTGAAACGTTGCTGCCATTGACTGAAAGAAGATTCAGAAACGTAGAAATAAATGATTTTCATCCGACTTCGAATTAATTATCAAATCACTTACTTTTAACTCCAACATAAACAAAACGTAATTATACCAAAAAAAGTTTAAGCACAAAAGCTCTCATAATTAATAAGTAATTAGGTATATTACCATCTTAAAACCATTTAATTTCAGTCAACTTACATATCCATTACATTATCATTACACAAGAATGAGTAAAGCTGTAAACGTTTCAAAACCTTTTCTGCAACTTCACCATTCATATTTCTTCACTCGACAAAAAATCCCCTAAACACCTTAATACTTTTCATAAACACCTATTTTCCAGTAACATGTATTGTGACGATACTTAATAAACAAGCAAAAACATCCTCAAGTACAAACCAAAGTCAAACATTTACTTTGCAAACAGCGCGGTCTGTCTCCAAGCCGCCTTGAAGTCGTTCGGGCATGGTCTGCTTCACTTCCATACGAATGACCCCACTGAATGGGAACCTACTTATCAATAACATTCAAATCGTGGAAATCTTGGAAAAACTACAAAAGTGTTTGCCGAAAAAATATCGATGAAATCTTCCTTTGTTAAACCATCCCTCTCACAAATTGATACATATTAACCCTTCGCTACAGATATGCAAAAACAAAAGCACTTATGCGTTAGGGAAATAGCCCCTACATATCGGATTTAATATCGAACGCATCCATTATTTTGAGTTCGTAATAACGACGTCCATCAAAGAGGTATTTAATACTGTAATGAACAAAGGTGAGAACTCACACATGCAAATGAGCCCCGGGCAGAGCTCGCGACGCACACAGCGGCGCGGCATTACCGGTGCATGTACGCTGCATCGATTGCAATACACACATTGACGCGCCGCCCGGCAGCCGCCCGCCCTAGCCCTGCCGGCGAGCTCAGCCCAAAAATAGAACCTTCATAATCATTTTATCGACTGTTTTCCAATGCAACCGATGCGGACACACAATACCATAGTTGCACTAATTAGAATGAAAGTTGAGCCTCGCCCGCTCACCCCTTTGTTTTGCAGACTTATTGCTGTAACACCGGATACCGGCATGGTAGGATGCCCGGGACGTGCGAGAGGAATTCGTGTTTATTTGAAAAACTTCATTGAAAGTTCTGTCCTTTGTTGAATACTTGCACGACACCTTTGAGTTTTGGACACACATTTTTTAGACTTTAACTCATTTGAATATGACTGAATATTGAATGTTGATGCGGAGCGCAGCAGGGAGAAAGGGCAGACGTCCGTTGGCGTGTAGGAAAATGATTGTAAAGTAGGCGAACCGAATATTTTCATCGCGTCAATTATAAGTTTAGATTGAGTACACCAGGAATTTTAGAAGTTCTGGAACTTATCGTCTTTGTAGAATGAAGCAATTTTATTTTTCAATTATTGAGAACATGTAGAGCTTCGCTATTTTGAGTTGATATTATTATATTACTTGGAAAATTAATTAAAAGAACAGCTAATATTTAATGGTAATCTAATACAATCATATCACAATCGATCAATAGTTACACGTGTCGCCAATCCCGGTATCTTTCTTATTTCTTTTTGTCACAAAAACAACATGTAACATAAGATTCGGTAAGGAAGTCGCTAATTGGCAATATAAGATCGCCAAAACACTTCGGGCGTGAGACAAAGAACTTCCGGTAAACGGACGTATTGATTCCTTCTACTAAACATCAAGATAATATGGATATTATTTCAAAATAAACTTGATAGACCAATTAATATTGATATCAGTGAGGCGTGATTGGATTTTAGTTTTACAAAGCTCGTCCGTCTGTTTGTGTTTACAGAGCTTCGTTAAATAGAGATATACAGGGTGGAATTTTGTAATGCCACCTGGAGGGAAAGTACTCTTAATATTATAGATAGAATTTTTTTCTCATAGAAAACATTCCTTTATTTTTGAAAAGAAATAAAACTGCATTCAAAGATTTCCAAAAATTTGCTTGCCACACCCGAGAATCGAACCAACTAAAATGTGTTAAAAATTACATCCTGTATTTTTATTACATCGATCGTTAGGGTCAAGTATAAGGATGAAATCTCTCTAACAAACTTGATAAATCAAATGAAAGGAAAACCATGAAATCTTAAATTATCTTAATTATGTTACAGAAAATTGCATGGTATGGTAGTGAATTTTCGAAAAAATTTCGAAAATCTTTGAATGCAGTTCCCTTTCTTTTCAAAAATAAAGGAATGTTTTCTTTCAGTAAAATTTTCTATCTGCAGTATTAAGAGTACTTTCCCTCCAGGTGGCATTACAAAATTCCACCCTGTATAGCAGCAATCGGAGCCCGCAACCACCGCGGCCCCCTGCCACCCCACAAATTCTAGGAATGCGTATGAGACCTGGATTCAACCAGTCCCTGCTGCGTCATCACAAAAATGAACTATGCGAACCTGTAATAAAGCTCATTCTAAACCAGCCCTTTGTTTGTGTATTCAGGGCGGATTTAGTGAAGCAAATTATAGAGATGCAATAAACTAGTAAATTTTCAGAGGTTTATTAAATTCCACTTCTCTTTCGCAGTGTTATTATTAACGGAGCTTTATTAGTACTAAGCTGACCTGCAGAAACTCCGTTTGTTTGATGTTACACGGGGTATTGTTCGCTGCAGAGCTTTTAACACTTTTCAGTACAACTTTATGCGTTTATTTGAAACTGAAATCACATAATATTGAAATTATGATAGTTGACTACTATCATTATTTATCATTTTGGGTTGTAACAACTGAATATATTAGACTAAAAAAATCGTCGTAAGCGTTTGACATGGTTTAATTGGTACCGAATGGTTGAACCAAAGATTTTTCTTTCTTTCAAAGTGCTATGTTTTAACAAGTGGGAATCAAACCCACAACCTTTAAATAGAGGGAGCCTCACTTTGCTACTTAGTCCTCTTTACAAATCCTCTTTACAAATTGAATCAGACATCTATTAATAGGCTTTCATAAAAATCATATTTATCATTTTTGCTAAAGTTCAATTCAACAAGGTTAAACATTTTTCTAATGAATATAAGCTTATTTCTAACAAATTAAATAAATATTCCAACCACTTCAAAGATATTTGCTGTGAGAGAAGCCATTACATTGATTGCCGTCTCAGACGGTTTTTTGAAGGTTTTCTTAGGCTTAATATAAATTATTAAAAATTTACTCGTACTTGCGGGCGCGGTGAGCCGCCTGAAAGTGGGTAGGACTCGGTTCGATATCCGGTTTAATATTTTTTTTTTCAATTAGATTGTTGGAGTGTTGCCGAGTATTGCTATGATTTCAGGTTTATTTTTAGTACATTTTGTAACAAAGGTCTAAGGACTTAATGAATTATAATTAGCATCGCACGGGTAGATGTAGGTATTTTTAAATGTTAAAAAAACTTGTAAAATTGGGTTTTAATTAGTTAACGAAAGTTATTTTTTTCAAATCGGAGCCTATTCAATACAAATATACACAAAGATACAAATATTCGTCTTTATAATATTAAATTAGGAATATAATGGAACTGCGAACAATATTCTGCGATGATTCAAAGTTGCACCAGCACACAATTTAAGGGCATTGTTATTTCGGCATTTGTTCCGGCGTAGCTCCCTATGCAATTAAATCATACCTATACACCGCAATTTCTCTTAATTAGAGGCAGGTATGCACCTGTCAGTGCCAGCTCATGTAGTGATGTGGTACCGGTAAACATTAAAACAATCGGTTTCAAAAATTAATAGGTATCCTTGTCAATAGGTTAAGGTTCATACGTCACTTGTGTGTGTTTGTCATGATTGTGTTGTTAGCTTGATTCAAAAAAGATAAATAAATAAAACAAAAATTCTAAAATTGTATCATAATTTTCAGAATAGTTCAGAAACATACAGCTGTTTTGATCTACAGGATGTTGGCTAGTGTCGGCTTATAAATCCATTTACCTAACATACTGTATACAGAAAAATGGCCGTTACATCTGAATAGTTGGAGAAATAGGGCACGAAATTCTCTCACTGCGTTGATAACAATGCTAAACTGTGTTACAAAAATGGGTACAGCCAAAAATATCCATTATTAAATAATAAGAACGTAGTTCCTTTTCACGGGATTTCCTTATGACCCAGATATTGCTACCTATATCAAATGACCATGTTGTTCAGTGGTTCATCTAATAATAAGGAAAACCTGTTCCTCTTAACACGTACCTTATACCTTTAATAAAAATCCTTTCACTATTATCATCGTCATTTCAGCCACAAAACATCCACTTCTGAAAATAGCCCAATGATTTTCAAATTGACCGATTGGTAGCGGCCTGCGCTTTTAACCGATTCTAAATATTCTCCCGCTGTGTCTCAGCTCAAATTTCGTTTCAAGTCAGCCGCTACAGCAAGCGCCGTGATGCCTGTCGCTTCCATACTTCGCTCATGCGCGTCTGACAGGATTTGATACCATTATAAATACTGATATTATGAACTGTTCGGGGAAATTTTCTATTACGAGATGAGATGCTCTTACGAATTTTGGATATATGTATGAGAGTTCTATATTAATATTTAAAAGCTTTTTGCTGTCTATTTTTTACCTTGTCACGCCTACGTGTTGTTTTTAATGGTAAAGAAATAGATTAGATCTCAGACAAGGACGAAAGCTACAGTTGGAAATTAAATCTAAGGCTGGGTTGCACCATCTTACTTTAACTCTGACAAACGTCAAAAATCTGTCAAACTCCATACAAAAAACGCCGGTTATCGTTACAGTTACGGTCAAAGTGGTGCAACTCAGCTTAATAAGGGGAAAATAGTGGTTGAAACTATTATACGTAGCATGGTTTTGCTTGGTGCTGTAAAGACTCATATATATCTATAATAGTACCTAACCCTACCTAATAATAAGCTTAGCAGTGTTTTGAACGGACTGCGTGATATAAAGACTGTCTGTGACACTGAAGTCCATGTTGACGCAACTGGTGCTAGTTAAAACATAGACGAATGCTATAAAAATACAATTAAGGCCCAGAACAGACGGTGAAACGCAACTGCAACGAAACTGCAACTGTTAGTTACTTTTGAGTTGCATCTAAGTGTCTGCCATAGCGTCCGTTGAGAGACCACATATGACGCGACCAGTTTGAAAGTTTCAGTTTCATTCATAAGAATCATCAGAAAGTTGCAGTTTCGTTGCAGTTGCGTTTCACCGTCTGTTCTGGGCCTAAGGGTTTTAGTTAGTTATAGGTTTTGTACAGGTATTATTATAATTAACCATTTTAATTTAACCGGTAATTTAATCACAGACGTGTCGCAGCCCACACTTCGTTTTAAGCCGACCGCCAGCCGCGATCCCCGTTTTCATACCTCAGTCTATTGACAGGATTTCGACACCGCCCGTTTTTGTTGTTTGATGTATCCAGCTTTTGAACGTGAACGTTTACCTACCCGCCTGTCTATGTTTATTGTATGGGCGAATAAATGCGAGCCTTATGTTTCGAAGCACAGATGGGTAAGAAATGTGATGCTGATTTTTAATTGCTGTTGCACTCGGGTGGTTGCTTTACGGGGTTAATTATTGTCTGGACGGCTCTTGATGTAAAATTACACTCCTAGGAATTACTTAAGTAATAATAAGGCGGAGTTGCATCAACTTACTTTAACTTTGACAAACGGCAAAAAATTTGTCAAACTGCTTATACAAACACCGGTTATTGTTATGGTTACCGTTAAGGTAAGTTTGTGGAACTCAGCCTTAGAATAAGAAATAATTCATGGCAATTCAATGGGACATCATAAAACGTATCAATTCTTGTTTATAAACTTAATTAGATGAAAGAAAAATTATGAATCAACATTTATGTGCCAGGTACTTGGTTATGAAGAGCATATTAATTTTGTATCTTATTAGCTGCACACGTATAGCCGTATCTAGCCAGCAACCAATCCAGCTATAAATATTAACCTTTTCTTTATGAAATATGATCATGTTTATGTGACACAGATCCGTCCTATTAGAGACTTACTTACGGAGACAATGGAAACTCTACCTGACCTCTTATTTTTGTGCTGAATAGTGTCCATTATCACCTGTCGTATACTAAGTAGCTGTCAGCTGAGCACAAAAAGTATCGTGGAAGGTTTGACAGCCCTTGTGTGGAGGATGTTCGCTTCGGCACTACCTTTCGCCGCCTATATGACGTCCGCTCCCATCCACTCTCCTTTTTGTTTCGCCTTTGTGCTCCCTTTAACCAGTCAATATTGGTTTACTAGTTTTTACGTAGCACTAAAGCGATGCAAAGGGTGCCTATATTAGATTTAAGGCAGACGTAACAACGTTTGGCGCGATTTCCTTTCGCATACGGGAGTGACAATATAAAATATAAAAGTTACGTACGTGCGCATTTTAGAACCTAGGAATAGCTGAACATTCTTAGTGTGTAAAATGTATTCCTACCTAGCTAGTACGGATTATTGAAACATTTTTTTTTAACATTTGTATAGCTATAAATTTTATTTGCATTCACATTTATGTGTAGTTGTTGATTGAAATAGCGGGTTTGTAATTACATCATCATTATGAAACATAACATTGCTGAAAATTAATGATACAGTTATTACACGTATTACAATACATATAAATAGACTTATTACCCATTTTGACTGTAGTGTCTAGCTGAAGAATATTACACTACCCACGTGCTATTTTCGGGATTATAATGCTACATATCTTTCCTTGCTATTTTCGTGATTATAATCTTTCAAGATAAAATTTCACGGATAATAAGAAAATTTAATATACATTTTACAAGAATAGACGTATTCGGGACTAATCTTATTTAGAGGAAAATCCTTTCAAAGCACTTTTCTAAATAAGTACTATGTAGATAGGTGTACGATTCACGGGCTGGAAGACGTAGCGTGGGCAGGCCTCCTACTAGGTGGACCGACGATCTGGTAAAGGTCGCGGGAAGAGCCTGGATGCGGGCAGCGCAGGACCGTTCATTGTGGAAAACCTTGGGGGAGGCCTTTTTCCCGCAGTGGACGTCATTTGGCTGAAACGAAGGTGTACGATTCAGCTTTTGTAGTTGTAACGAAATAGACAGTGGGCTGAATATCTGTTGCGTTTACATCTACCAATTTTTAATAACTGTAACTTTAAAGAAAGAAAATGGTTAAAATGTAAAACTAGATGAGTAATTAAACTTTTTTCATTTTCATTTTCATGAAACTAATATTATAATGCTGAAGAGTTCGTTTGTTTGGTTGAACGCGCTAATCTCGGGAACTATTGATCCGATTTGAAAAATGCTTAACAAAAAATTACCAACAGTAGAGCATCAACGAAAAATGTTGCGAAAACGGAAAAAAAAATAATTTTATGTGTAGGAAGTCCAAGCACAACAGTCTGATATGACGCTATTTATAAAAGCGTTTGAAAATAAAGTGACCCTACGGTGTCTAATTTTCAATTAGCGACTTCAGGAGGGCTCGCGTTCACAAGATATTTATTCATGTTTCTCAGAAGGGGTTGTTAGTTGGCGTCTGACTGGCACCAGCAAGAACTTTTAGGGCAATCCGGTAAGTAGTTAGGAAACATGTGGCCTGTCTGCGCCCAAACTTCGTGTTCAGTTAATCTGATAGAATATGGAGAGCGGAATTAACATGTCCCATAATAGGGTGTGGACATGACGGCCTGACTGGACTGTCACGGTCTTTAATGCCTTAGTTCGAATGCACGTCTCTAAGGGTGAGTTGCACCACCTAACTTTAACGGTAACTATGACGATAACCGGTGCATTTTGTATGGAGTTTGACAGATTTTTGACGTTTGTCAAAGTCAAAGTGAGATGGTGCAACCCTAATTGACGTCGGAAACTCGTGAAAGGAAGACAGATTTAATTGGCTAGCTGCAACTAATTTGATTGGGAGACCGATGAAGACTCAAAACTAATTAATAAAGCTGTTACTCGTCCTTGTATGACTCTCCGTGTATGTGTTAAAAAGTTATTTAGAAAATTAATTACTTACAAAAATTAAGGTATTAAACAGGGTGTTAGGTAAATGGGTATATGAGCTGACACTAGCCCATGTTAACATGGGCACATAAATGGAATGGTGAAGTCAGAAAATTCATATCTTCATTTTAATTATTTTAATTGTCATACTAATCGGATTTTATAAAATTTATTTTGTATGAAAATAAAAAAAAAAACATACTGTGTGTGAGAGTTGTTTGGAGAATTAAAGATTGTTATTTCGTGGATGACAGCTATTAGGGGATGCCGGCACTTACCTTCAAAATGGCTGCCTCCTATAACCACTCCAAATGAATGAGGCGAGTTTCAGCTGCGCCACCCTACAGCAATAATGATTGACAGAAAAAAAGGTAGGTAAACCCTTTTTATGATTTTTAATTTAGTTTATTTTCTAAATAAGTTTTAAACACCTAGCCTAAAATTAGGATCAATGTCGTATGGTTAAGACATGATAAGTCGTGAACTACATTTATGGACTGTAAAAATGTTTACGTAGGTAATATGAGTCTCTTTGCCAGTAATGACATTAAACAAGAGAAGAAACATCTTTTTGTTTCTTGACATTCGCTTTATCCATTTAAATATTATTGAGGAAAGACATATCCCGGACGCAGTACAATAAGCATCTATGAGTTATTTTTCTTGCTCTGGCCGAACAAAAAAAGAAAGAATACTAACTGTTTTGTTTCTTGACATCTACTCTATCTCTGCGCCAATTCCCCATGAGCCGGGGCGCAGCATGTTTATTTATTTATTTAATTAACAACAATCATATCTCTAACATTGTTGTTGTTAAAGAAGCCCATGTTTTGAGGCTGCATTCATGACCAGATTAGTTCGTAAACAAAAGAAAGTAGATTTTTTTCTAAACCCCATAAGCCTGCCATCTGCTCTCTCTGTGCGAATTCCCCATGAGCCGAGGTTCCCGGCGCAGCATGTTGTTGAGGAAGCCTACGTTGCGCACGCAGTACTATCTAATATCTATGTACCTAAGTTTCTTACTAAAAATCCTAAAAATCTGGCTACAAACAAAAGAAGGAAGACTTTTCTTTTGTTTCTAGACGTTGCTGTTTCCATATAACCTATCCTATGAGCCGGGGCTCCCGGCGCAGCATGTTGTTGAGGAAGCCCATGTTGCGCACGCGGTATGTTAGTTGAGTACTACCCATGTAAGCCATAAATAAACAAAAGAAAGAGAAGAGTCTTTTGGCATCTGCTCCTATGTCTGCTCCCTCCAAGCGCTCTACCCTATGAGGCGGGGCTCCCGGCGCAGCATGTTGTTGAGGAAGCCCATGTTCTGGACGCGGTATCTTAACCTATGTTTATATGCAAGTGTGTCTTGACCAGCCCTGGCCGTAAAAAAAGAAGGAAGACCTTTCTTTTGTTTCTTGATCTTGATATCTGTTCAATGCATGTAGGTTTGATGACATTGGTTTGATTCTGTCCTTAAATAAACAAAAGAAGGAAGGCTTTTCTTTTGTTTCTTGACGTCTGCTCTACCCCATGAGCCGGGGCTCCCTCCGCAGCATGTTGTTGAGGAAGCCCATGTTGCGCACGCGGTACTTGAACACGCCCTTGCCCCGCAGACGGCCCATGTGCTGCAGCGTGCGCACTAGCGGTAGGAAGCGGAACATCGAGCTCATCTCGTCGCCCAGGCAGAACATGAACGAAGACTCGATGTAGGCTGGAACAGACAAGAAACTCTTTTTGAAATAATCTTTATTGTAGACTACACAAAGGTCAGTTATTTTTAATATTATACTTCTAAACGCGTGATTGCTTTTGAAATAGTACGCGTCAGAGCCAAAGCACACCGCACTGCAAAGATTTCACAGTATCGCGCGTGTGCCCGTCACACAGTCATATTTCTACGATACAACGACATCACTTTGGCGTCGCACCGCCGCCACAACGCATCGTGTACTTCAACGCAATCGCAACATGATTATCCGCAGCGAACCACAAAAAGAAACGCACGCAAAAACACATTTTAAGCTATGCGTGAAAATTGGATCGGGTTCGTTCGTTCGTTCGTTTCAGCCGAAAGACGTCCACTGCTGGACAAAGGCCTCCCCAAGGATTTCCACAAAGACACCTCCTGCGACCTTCACCAGATCGTTGGTCCACCTAGTGGGAGGCCTGCCCACGCCACGTCTTCCGGTTCGTGGTCGCCATTCAAGTCTCCCGGAGTTCGGAGATATGAATCGGGTAATGTTATTAAATCATTATACGCACTCCTTTTTAAAGATATATCTACTAACAAACCTTTTCGATACTAATTGGCACATGAATTCTTCCGATTGATAAAATTTATTTATTTTTCCTCTGAAATATGCTACAAAAAACTGACAGTTTAGTAAGTTAAAATTTACAGTGGGTCTAGTCAAAATGCCATCGCAAACCAATAGGAAGTTTTCACTAATGTCAGTCGCCGCGTCACCAGTAATTCGATTCGATCGGAAAATGGCAGCCAAAATGCACATTGAACCACCAACGACGCGGCGATATAAAAGTTCATTCAAAATCGAATAAAAGTTAAAAAAAATCTATGACTTTGCGATTGTTTTTACTTTTTTTAAGCTTTTTTTTTAATTAGTTTCATCCTTCTTTCTGCTCTCTGTTTACGTCTATGCTTCGCTGTCAAATTAGCTGTCAAAACGACATCGCGATACGGATTTGTCAAAACAGCCTTAAGGTGGGTTGCACCATCTTAGTTTAACTTTGACAAACGTCTAAAATCTGTCAAACTCCATACAAAAAACACCGGTTAACGTCATAGTTACGGTCAAAGTTAGGTGGTGCAACTCACCCTATTGGTTTTCGATATAATCGAAGCTTTATCACCGGGGTTTAAGTAATCGCAATGAAAATGGCGGGTGTTGCGATTCGATTCGATTTTGATTGAGTCTTACATGCATGTTGGCTAAGCCTTTGTATGGGAAATTTCAATCCATTCTTTCGATTATCGATAGGTAGGGCTTTGCGATTCAATTTTTTGCCGTTTGACTAAGCCTTTTTTGTTATCGACCTCTTTTGCGATTTGTTTATTTGTTTGCGACTGGCGACTGGTTTGCGATGGGTTTGCGATTTTAAAGTGCGTTTTGACTAGACCCGCAGACCTTGTTATAGAAATAGAAAGAAATAGAAAAACCTTTATTTGACACGAATACACAAATGAAAATGAACAAATAAAAGAAGAGAGAAAAAAAACATTCTACACACTTGTCATTATATTAAACAAGTATCTCGTACCAAAAAGGCTTGTTATTACTGTATTCGTAATATGAATTGGTTCAAATCATTACCTTCCGTTTGATGCTTATAAAAATAAAAGATTTATTCCCGCCCGCCCACGCCTTGAAGCCAGAAGCAGGAAATTGAGCTCTGTAAACGAATTTCAGTACGTTTATGCAAATAGAGGAGTTTGTGCCTGCAAAGGTGCGCCAATTTGCCCAATAATATGCTATTTTTCTCATAACCGGTTGCTTGTAGCCTTCAATGATCAAATTCAAATTCTTTATTCTAACTAACCAAAGTATAAAAAAATAAAGAGATTTTAAAAATCTCACAAGAAGAGAACAATTTTAATTATTACACGAAAGAGAGGTTTCATATCCATTTATATCAATAAAAAAATATATTATTTTCAAAGGGATTGGGAAAATATTTCCTTTATTATTTACTTTAGTATTTAGCCGTTGGAGTAGAGACACAAGCACAAACTTGACTAGCATCGAAATAAAAAAAGAACATGGAATGAAAAAAAAACTGGCACAAAACTTATTCGTTATCAGTAAAGATGTATAATTAAAAGACTTTTACTAACTTGTACTTAACACCCGATGACAAATCATTGCAGAGAAATAACTAAATAACGAAAATTTCAGTTAAGTTGCTACATCATTTTCAAAAGTGACCCTAACATGAATCAGATGGTGATTCACCGCGTCCCAGAACTATCAGTGTTGAAATACAAAACAAACAGCCTCGAATTACGATCAAAGCGGTTTCCCGGGCCCTCAAAACACACCGCGCGTCCCGAGACCCCAAATTGCGGTGTCTTTCCTTGACATTGGTGTAGGTCAGAGTTTTGGGGGCCTTGAGCCTCCCGGGCCCCGGGACCCTGTCTGCGATCCGTCTGGGAATCTTGTTTGCGGTTTGTATTTGTATTTTGGTGATATGGGGTTCATTAGTAGCAACAATGCAAGTGTACAAAGGATTTTTTAATTAAGTAAAAATTTTCCGGGACTGATAAGTATGAAAGTCTTTTACAAACATTTGTTTGTCTTGTAAAAGGTAAGTGGTTTACATAAATCACATCAAAAGTTCTTTAGCTCAAGTATCACAAGACCGAAAAAAATGGGTACTAGTTAGTGGAAAAAAACTATTTTTTTGGCAAATGTAACTGCGAAGCTAGGTACAATCATTAGGAAAACGTCACATGAATTTCCACCATTTATTAACATTATTATAACAAAGTCCCTTTGTTAATTACCTTTCAAATAGCAAAATTACAAATTAAATGATACAGTTGATCATTATTTTCAGCTGAAAAATTACTCTTATTTAACTACTTAAGACTCTACATTTTTATGTTCTCTCGTAAGCTAAGGACATCCTTGGCTTACACAAATATATCACAAAACGGTCTTGTCACAACCAAGTTTGACGAAACAAAGAAATTTTCAACTTAATTCGTACATTACACATCATCAACCCCATCAGATATCAACATATGCATAATTCGCTACGATCGATGAATATGATCAAAGTGTGCGTTACAGTACAGTATCTTCGAAATAGGTCGCTTATGACGTACGTGTGCACCACCTGACCTTAATTTTCTTGTGCTTGCGTAGATACATAGATGCAAAAGAAGGATACGCTTCAGGTATGAAATTAATTTAAAAGTAGCCTATAAAGTAACCAATTTTTCTACTCATAAGATTTGATTAGTCATGTGATCATGTATTGAAATTCAGTAGTTAGTACGTTTTGTAAAATTATTTAGACTATCAAGATTGTAATGTTTTTTATATCTCTAGTCTTTAAAACAAGAGTAATAAGCTAATTAGAGTCACACTAAATCAAAAGCATTACTTCTATGACTTAATAGTAAGCCTTTACATTTCGAAGCATTAGTATTAGTCCACCCATCCTAGAAATCCAGCTCATTAAAATAACCTAAAGCAAAACTTGGGTCTTCCATTGAAATTCATTTAATTAGACTAATCCCGGGCATTAGTCTAAAACTTATAGAATTAGTCCGTAGTTATCTCTGCAGAATATCGTCGGATTGCTAATAAATTGAACTGTTTTCAATGTCGGTAGTTTCAACATCACTCGCACACAGAGTTGAGAGAGTACCTGTCAGCGGGAGGGGGGTTCCCCCTGAAATCTGTTTGGCCCCGGGGGACGCCACCCACCAGTTGCATTACCCCCCTTTACAGGTATATTGGCTATAGTGCTATAACCACCCGGTGGTGCCACAAAATATTGGGGCACAGTAGATCCATTTATCATATTTCTTGACGAAAATAAATGTGTTATTGTCGACACTAGACACGTGTAATGAGTGTTTAATTATACGTGAAGACGGATTTCGGATTAAATGACACAGCATTCGTAGTTTTTTAGGCTAGAAAGTAGTCCAAAGATAGAGCAGCTATCAAATACAGCTCTTCACCGTTATTTGTGGTTTTCAAGTACAAAAACTTAATCTCGCACAAAAAATCACCATAAAAATCACCTCAGAGTCTACTGCGCCGAACTCTACCATGGCATTACATTGCAATTTGCCGCCATAACAATATTCGGTTGCGTATAATTAATAGCAGAATCAAAGCGACTAGCCAGCCGGTTTAACAGACAGACATGCAAATCAAAAGAGGTATTAATTACTACATGTAATGATGTCCTATGATGATTTGCGTAGCGGACATGACGGCGTTATTAAATTTTGATTGAGATTCCAGACGGAGCGGTATCAAACGGATTGCGTATTGCATGTGGGGACAGAATATGTGGGTAGCAAACTATTCTGTGGTCAGCTTTGAGCTGCGCGTTCGTGAATATGTGGAATATCTGTATACCATTGCAATGGTAGTTTGAATATTTGTAATGGACGAATAATAGCATTTCTGTTTGCCTTTTGTATTAGATCGTAATAGGTCGAGATCTTCGTGGCCATAATGATATGTAAAATGATATCTGTAATTCAATATACTTAATAGAACTTATTTACGTTGGTAGGTGAAGGTAGGAAAACCAATATGGAAAACGAAAAAGTGAAACACTCTTCAATTAATCTACTTAACAATTTAAACATGACAATAATCAAAACTTTTTAAAAATCAAATAAGTTGAAAACTTAAAATATTGAGTTGTAATTAAGTTTTAAATCCTTTTACAATAGCGACACCAACCTACATGTTATTTTTTTTTTCGTCAGTAAAATAAAAGTTCTTGTCAAAATTAACAAATAGCGTAAGTCGCTTACAATTGGCCATCTTTTCAAACTTTGGGCTCTGTAGAGGGTAATTCAAGGTAATTGTGTTAAAGGACCCTCCGTTTAATGATTAAAGGAAAGATTTATACTAATACATTAATTTTTTTTTTCGTCCGTACTAGGTAAATTAAAATCTTGTCAACATTATTAAATCGCGTCCTTAACGAACCTTGTCAAACGTTGCGGTAGGCTCTGTAGAGGGTAATTCAAGTTTATTGTGTCAATGGAGCTCTCCGTTGATCGATAAGGCAAAGAGGACGCGCGCCGTTATAAAAAGATTGCTGCGAATTCGAAGAGGCGAGGGAAGCTCTTTGGTTGAATACGTAATATTTTTATTGAAGTATTATTTATTAAACGATTCAGGGTGAAAATAAGGAGAACGTCTAGCTTAACGCTGTTTTTCGATAACTAAATGGACAATCATTTAGCAAGTAACAGCTTTAATACTTTTATCTAGGTGTCCTTATGGATATGGATTAAATATTAAATACACACGTAGTTTTGTGTTTACGTTAAAATGGTTCGTGTAATATTACACTCGGCGCTGGCTAGTCAGTTCCTTTGTTTGAACTTAATTTGACACGCTGCCGCGTGTCTAGATTGAAGTGTTTTATTTATTAAACGATTTAGGGTGAAAATAAGTAGTAAATAGTCGAACGTCTAGTACGCTCGCTGTTACTTGCTGAATAGACAGATTGGACAGTATAATTACATAATTTATTACAGTTATGATAGGTATTATAGGCATTTCGACTGCAAAATAACGTCTAATTATATGTAAATGGAAAATTACACGATTTCCCACTTGGAAATCCCAACCAGGATATGAAGGAAGATTTTCGCGTCCAAATAGTGTAATTTTCCATTTAGCAGTGCTTTTATAAATGAGCATTTCGCCTTTAAAAAATTAAATGAGTATGTAAAGTGTAATTTCTTCAACAATGCCAATCAATTAGATATGACTCTCAATAAAACAAAATTCGTTTCACCCTTTCCACTTGAAATTTCAGCTCCAATTATCGTAATAATCAAAGGGTTTTGATATGCACGAATATATGTAACTTTTACCGGCGCGTCCACCCTCGCGGGTAGGGTTGTCAAGTGTCTGGATTTAGCGGACATGTTTGGCTTTTTATAGACGTGTCTGGCCAAATATTTTCTTGTCCGGCCTGTCCATCTTTTGTTAGGCTTTTTATGTGGCTGCCGCGCCAGTTGAAATCGAGCACACAAGTAGTTAGTTAGTTTTGCAGGGCAATCGACTACCGCACTTAGCCTCATGATTTGTGGTTTATCTTCGTACTCCAACCATCCCATATCTTCCCAGAAAGAAAGCAGCCTATAGGCCGCTACAGGCCTCCTGCAGCGACGCTGGTGATTTGAGCCCCTTGTTCTGCTACGCTTCTGCTATGTTTCTTCTGCCTCCATGCATCCTCTGCATAGTGTGCTGTCTGAAAGACCTATGCTGAGAACACAAATAACTCAATGCCGCGATTTTTTATTACTGATTTTTTTTCGGCTCTGGGAAAATATTTTTGTAAGGCTATAAAAAAAATAGCTTTTAAAAATGGCATATCCAGCTTTTAGGATAAAATATCCGGCCAAATTAAGCACCTAGTCCGGCTTTTGTTTTTGGAGCTGGCAACCCTACTCGCGGGGTTCATAATGAATTGGCGAAGGTAGCCCCTGCACCAATTAGTGCTTTAGCCGGTGGCGCGGCTTAGGGTGCAGCGGAGGATTATCTCCATATGTTTTGATTACTAAAGGGTCGTCCACACGTTTCCGGGATGTTTCCTCGTCAATGTTTGGCCGGGGATAATAAATTGCTTGTACCGGGTATCCGGTAACTGATGGATAAGCCTTAACGTGTGTATGGACTTTAGGGTTGTCTTCGGGATATCCGTTTTCGAGGCGATATGTGATATGTCACTGATTCTCCATTTATGTTCAGTCTTTCTGTCTGTGACCATGTTTAAGTGAAGTTCTAAACTGAATCCATTTTGCACCCTGACTTTTGTATTTTTGGTCAAAATATAAACAAAACAAAAACTTTACCTTTCTATCATCGGCCGCGTTGCATAAAAGTTTAGCTACTTGTCAAGTCCGAAATATCTTGTTTAATTATAGTGAGAATACCTATGAACAACTTTTCCCTTAGTGAAAATACTAATGAACCCTTTTGAAAAGTTAGGGTAAACGTGAAACCAGAATTCTAATAAGTTGTTTCTACAAATGTAAACTTTACTACTGTATCAAAAGGGAAAATTGATAAAATAATTCTGTATCTTACATTTATTTGAGTTTTGAATTTAGTTTGGAAGATCTAGTTTTTAAACTCTATTTAAATATAAATGTTAAATCGTAATTTTATTAAGTTAACTTTCTAAAGACTATTTGCCTGAAGAGAGATAATCATAATTTTATCCATTCTTCTAAACTTTTCCGTTTACCCATAATTTAAATAGGTAGAGATACCAAGTGATTGTACCTAAGTACTCGGTACATAATTTTGATCCCTATCTAACGGTCAAAGAGATAATAGATGACAAGGTCTCTTCAAATTAAGCTAATTGCTCTTCTCGCTGATGGAAACGGGCACGAGTGTGGGGATGATAATACCATAGACAAAGGGCTACAGATGTATCGATGTTTGATACGTAGGGCTACACATGTATCGATGCTAGATACGCTTCCGTATCAAGTGGTTACAGGATTGGACTTGGTTTGCGAACCGGAAACTAATCACTCTGCGGTTGTCTCCAGTTTGATTACTGGACATTGCACGGATCAACGAGATGGTCCGATAAGTAAAATGATTGAATGCATTTAAGGTAAGGCAAACGGGCGTTAGGTAGAGTTATTCCCGAGGATGGGACAGTTTGGGATGGGACACTTACAGAGTAAAAGAGTTTTATTTAGAAACTTCTTACCGGAAAATTCGTGTTTCGTGCTCAATTTTTATTAATTTTGGAAAAACATTAGTCAAGTATTTATTTTCTTTTTAATTATGTGAAAAGTTATTTAAAAAGATTCGGTTTTATGTTCGGCTTCAATCTCTAGAACAAAATACCTTTTTGCTACGTTCACAAAACAGCGTTTCTTTTTTGCAACGGTTACTCGAGTATTCTAATGCAAAATAAGATTTTAGCTTTCGCGTTCCATTTCAACTAAAATAGTAAGACCCGTGTCTTTTAGTTAGTATAAGTATTTTAGTTATTCTAATGCAAGTCCTATAATAATAAAATTTTCTTGAGCTCTCAACAGTTGGGCTTGCTTGCAGCTTGTTTTTCTTTTACATTTTGAACTGTACTATGCTATGAAGACTGGTTCTGGATTCTGAAACGGTTCCTCAAGTCGTTTGAATAAACAGCAGTTACAGTCCACACAATAGTAGTAAATAGTTTACCTGAGCTCTCAGAAGTGGGGCTCTTGTCCTCCCAGTGCATCTTGCACTGCGCCACGTCCATGAAGTAGTGGTTCTGGAGTAGTGCCTCAAGTAGTCTAATACCAGGATTGCTCTGTAGCAGTAGGCTGTCCTACTCTATAGCAGGAGATAATTACCTGAGCTCTCAGCAGTGGGGCTCTTGTCCTCCCAGTGCATCTTGCACTGCGCCACGTCCATGAAGCAGTGGTTCTGGAACATCATAGAAGGTTCCCGCGCCACGATGCCTGGCACCCCGCATACGGGAGCGTAGGTGTTTGGGCATTCCTGGGAAAGTGATAATAAATATTATGTAGTTTTGAACTACACTTCATTTCATTAAAGGAAAGGTTTTTACCCAAAAAATGTGTCTTTAGAAGGATACAGAGTCACTTCTTCAAAAATAGGTAGTTACGTTTGAGCCAAGTTTTATGGCTATGAAACTGTTAAGTTGGGATTAATCGCAATCCATCTGTTAAAGAGGACACGTGAGATCATTATTTGGTTTCATGACCATAAAAATTGGTCTAAATTGATCCCAGAGGTAAGCCCAAAGTGAGGTCTTTTTTCAAGTCACATTTATGGTATGGGCACTTCTTCGAAATTGCATTCTTCGGCTGATTCATATGGACAAATTTCAAATTCAATTTTGGGTCTGTAACATAGACTCATATGAAAATAGGTACACCCAATAACATATATTTGGATGAGGGACTCGTTTTTGTAAAGTAGTTTTCAAGATATCGACGTTCAAATATTTTGTGCCCATATAAATCAGAATTTGTTACATATTAATCAAAAATAGGAATAAAATTTAAAATCTTTATGTNAAATAAAACCGACTCCAAAAAACCTACACTAAAACGTAGAAAAATAATTACTAATTACCTACTTATTTATTAGGACGAATTATTAATATTTATGTAGGTATACCATGATTGATACTTTTGGAGTCGGTGCAGGCAAACTTTACATGTTTCATAATCTTGGCACCGACTCCAGAAGTATCAATCATGGTATACCTACATAAATATTAATAATTCGTCCTAATAAATAAGTAGGTAATTAGTAATTATTTTTCTACGTTTTAGTGTAGGTTTTTTGGAGTCGGTTTTATTTTTTTTTATAAAATTTTACTTATTGATTGATACCCCACAGTATCGTTGTCGTATTGACAATCAGTGCAGTTGCGTTTAGCACGGATTAACTATTTGTGGGAAACGTTTGTAGAGGCCACTTTTCAGTATAATATGTCATCCCTGATAACACACACTGGATGTAGACTTTCATCTTATGGCACTAAGGTATTTTAGATGACTATAGAGTCAGTAAAACAACATCAGTGATACATCATCATAGGATGATGACTTATCCAAGCCATCGTTGTTAAGACGTCCACCCACAAGGTGAAGAAGGTGAGATGAGCTTATAGAGGTTGTGGCAATGGCAATCAGTTAATCTCGAAATCATTGGAGGCCTATGCTCAGCAGTATATTATTATACTTCGTATCTCTCCCGAAGATGATTATGTTTTACATGCAGCAGTACCTGGGATGATGCCGTCCTTATCACACTTTTAGAGAATATTTATTTAAAAATATAAGTTTTAAATATAATAAAGTACGTGTTTTGACTCCTCAGCACCGTAGTACATTCCGCGGTCCGCCATATTTCTTGTCATTACTTGTGTTGGTGTTCGTCCGACTCACACGTACTTTTTCAATAAAAATAACTTAGCGTAAAAATGGGTAAAAGGAAACGATCAAGTAATGGTGATAATAGTGATATGGTGAAAAGTTTGTTAAGAAACCTCGTATGTACAGAGACAACGACAAATTATAGTTTTATCTGATGATGATGAACCAGAAAAAACATCGTTGTCTCCATCGTGCAGTCACTGCAGATTTGCAGACATACTATTTAAAACATTCTGGTAAGTTGTGAATCGTGTATTTTGAAATTGTTATGAAATAATGTGAATAATTTCTATTTTTTGTATTAAAAATGAATATTTTCAACTACCCTCCGTGGTAATACTTTGTGTCCCGACTTAATCGTGTGTGGATACTAAACTACACGTACAAAAATCGTGTTATACAAAAATGGGCTTGCCTCCACGCCAGAAACCAGACTCTCATGATTAAAACCTGACCAGTTATGGTCAAGAACAGCTCACGCCATATGAATCAGTATTTTATGCCGGACACTGCTTATTTATTTTTTTGCAAACAAACTAACTTAATTAAAATTATTACGCATTTTTTTTGGAGAAAGACAACTCATTACCTTTCGAGATAATTTTAATTTATATTGATATATCAAAAGGAAAATGCTACATCAACCATTTTGTTCCGGAAAATGGCTAACGGACACACCATATGAATCAGAGAATCACACTTCAAATATTTTTATTTTGTATAAAGACAGCAATTATGTCAAAAATGTAATTTGCGCCAGATAGGGCTATAGTTAAGCTATACGAAAAAAAATATTGCATGCCATTTTGTTAGTTGGTTACAGAACTATACCCAAAGACATCGAAAATTTTGCCTCCGAAGAAATACCCGTATATGTTAATCCATTTATTAAGAAATTAAATGTGTTTTTCTTAAAGGATATTTATTTGGCTTTCAAATAACACCAATAAATTGTTAGGGCACCATGATTGTGTCAGAAGAAAATCCTCAAAGTTCGCGTCGCGGAAGGTTCGGTTTATTTGATGCTGAGTATAATTATTTCAGAGAGTTTCAGAGCATATAGATATCACCTACCGCCTACCGGAAACAGAGAGAGGGTGCGAGAGCCCGGAAGTCCACAGTGTCAGCCGGGTTGTCATAGTATTTTATTCTTTTCAATAACGTGTTTCAGTGTAGTTTCCAAATGGAAAACAGAAAGTATTTTGTTTAAATATACAAAATACTTTCTGTTCTAGTAAATGTTTGTAAATATTTAGTCCATGTAGGTAACAATAACATGCTTGCAATTAAAATTGTAAGTGTTCCTAATTACCTAATCGCGGTTCAGAGACGGTCAAGTTAAGTTTATTTCAATTAGGCGATTATCACACTGCGCCACTATCCGCCGCAGTACGCGGGACGACAGATTTAATCATTGTATGCAAGTACCTGAGTTTGTATAGAAAACACGCGCGGCACAACACACTGACAACGCGTCCGCGCGCGGGATTTTTTGTATGAAATCACGCGGACCGGCGGAGCGCGGCGCAGTGTGATAATCGCCTTAGTTTCAGTTCACATGAAAAATGGTCGTCAATTTATTTTCTTATTTTATTCTTACTAGTTTCTTTTTTAAAACTATCACAACGATCTAATAATTATTGTTTAAATACATTTAGGAACAGACATAATAAAATCTATGCAACGGTATGAGCTTTGTGTTGGAGATACACCGCCATTTCCCGGGTTGTATTTCAAAGCTCTCGTATTGTAATAGATTATTGATTTCCTGCAGTCCGAAACAACGAAGTGACTGCTTGTATCTAGTCTACACCCAATGTGTAGGTTCTATTAGTTATTGCATCACAAAACCTCAAGTTAACTCTAGTTCTTTATCTTAGTTTTTTATTTTGAGTAGAATACGTAGTAAGTAAGTACGACATCCTATAGAATTTTAAATTTAGGCACTAGTCATACTTCTAATGAGATTTTTTGGCAACTTTTGCATGAAACTAAAAAAATGATGGAAAACTGTATATGTACATTATCATAGTAATACCTTTTGATTGGTAATTAGATTAATTTTATTTTAATTGAATTGCAGATTGTGTGAATTTTAATGTCTAATTTTCCTATACAATGTATTTTGTTTTTGGAATAAATAAATTGAAATTGAAATTGAAAACCAGTCTGATATAAACGGCATTGTCCCACTGCAATTATTTTCCTAGACCGGCATAATTATTCAAAACTCCAAAGTAATTATAAAGTATTTCAAACAAAGTAAAACATTAAAAGCAATCTAAAACTGTCGCAGGACTTACATTGAATCGATACAGTGGCCGGGTGCAGTATCGATTATTCTATTTTTACTGGGTCATAAAGTAGGTACGCTTTGATGCGGCTCGATTGATGCCTTCCCCTATGCCTGACCCTCGTGACGACTTAATAAGTGAACGCAATATGCAATTAAATTGAACTTGACCGACAAATGGATTCCGTTTAGAGTTTCGCCAAAGTTTTAAGAGGCCTCGGCTATGATAATAATTGAAATGTTTCTTCTTTTACTTGTCAAATGTTTACAAAGCCCTTTTTATGGCACTTTACTACACATGTCTCAACATTAAATCTAAGTCCTGCAAACGAGTAACTTACCTTTATGTACATTTTCAAAGTTAATATTATCGTAACTAGCGCCCGCCCGCGTCTTCGTACGCGTGGATCCCGTTTTACCCCCTTCATCTATATTACGCGGTTTAGATTTTTTCATACAAATATTTTTTCCCGCTAACTCCCGTTCCCGTGGGAATTTTGCAATATCCTGTTGTAACCAAGCTTTAAGTTTACTAAGGTACCTACATGCCAAATTTCAAGCGTCTAACTTAAGCGGTTTTTTTTCATACAAAAGGATTTTCCCGCTAATTCCTGTTCCCGTGGGAATTCCTAAGTATACTATAACCTGCCCAAGAGCATGAAGAATAATTGTATCAAGTTTCGTTAAAATCCGTCGAGTAGTTTTTGTTTCTATAAGTACCAGACTGACAGACAGACAGACAAAAATTTTACTGATTGCATTTTTGGCATCAGTATCGATCACTAATCACCCCCTGATAGTTATTTTGAAAATATATTTCATGTACAGAATTGAACTCTCTTACAGATTTAATTATAAGTATAGATGAGAGTAAGTAACTTAAATTAATTTTGTCGGCAGTTTTTGTTTTGGCGTTCAAAAGTAAGTAGGTACTTAGGTCAGTCAAAATTATTTATTAAATGTAAATATTTCAAAAAACTTTGTGTTGAATAAACAAAACTCATATTTTAAACCATTATTAACGTAGGCATATTATTTTGCTTAGTACATTATTGTATTTTGTGGAAAACAACAAGCCCTTTTTGTCTCTTAAGTACAAATTATAAGGAAGACTATCAGTCGATGTTATGATGCCGCGAATCCTTTTTAATTCACGATGCATTTTCTTTGACGAAGAAACAATAGAACTTGCTTCTAAATATTTAAGTAAGTCCTCGGCTAGTAATTGCAGTGGGCTAGTTTCCAACTTGATAAGTAAATGGAGGTTGTCATGTTTTACGAGTAACTGTTACAGAACACCTGTGTCATTTGCACTCTACATTTTCCATGGTGCCGGCCGATCAATAACTTTTCACTACATAGTCCAGTAGAATTAGATTTTAAATCGGAAATAATTCCTACAAAAGATTTTATTGCCTTAATGGCTTCATTGGTTGCCCATTAAGACTCTCCTAGGTTTTCGACTTCGACGGAGTTGTGCTTAAGTGGTAAAGGGGCGCTTTTTAGGTTTTTCGGTTATACCGCGTGAAGGACTTACCCTATCGAAAAGTGGTCTTCCTGACGGTTGAAGGGCATTTAATCCTGCTTTAAATAAGACCAAATTGATATGTTTAGAACAACCCGTTCTCGTACAAATGTTCGGCGAAGTAGAAAATATGTGTAAAATTAATGACCCTCTCCACGTCCAATAGCTCGTCACCCGTAGGCTCCCAAGCCTTGTAAAGGGTCGCCTTAACCAGCGTATCCCTGTCATGGCTCACGAGTTGGATTCGCTTATCCTTGTTCGTCCCAGCCGTTCCTTAACTGCGGTTGCTGCACCTCTTCCTGGCACTCTCCTGAACGACTCTGTGTTACTTAATGTGGCTGCCCCTCTTCCTTGTACCCTCCTGTACGATTGCATTGCTTAGCCATATGCCTGATCCAAGGTTCGACGCCACAAAATCAACTTCGTACGCGTGAAAATAGTTTAAATACTATTTTCCGTGCTTGCAACATTTTTCTTTACTGCTTCGCCTCTATTAGTCGTAGAGTGATTGTATATATCCTATAGCCTTCCTCAATTTATAACCTATTCAACACAAAATTAATTATTTCAATCAAACTAGTAATTCTTGAGATTAGCGCGTTCAAACAAACAAACAAAAAACTCTTTAGCGTTTTAATATGAACTTGTTGTTGTTAATTTTTGGCGTCGAACCTTAGACCAGGCATACTGCTAGGCAATGAAGTCGTGCAGGAGGATACAAGGAAGAGGGACAGCCACAGTAGGTAACACAGAGTCGTTCAGGTGAGTACCAGGTAGAGGTGCAGCAACCGCAGTTAAGGAACGGCTGGGACGAACAAGGATAGGCGCATCTAGCTCGTAAGCCTTAATAGGGTTACACTAGTTGAGGCGCTCCTTTTCAAGACTTGGAAGCCTGCGGGTAACGAGCCATTGGACGTGGAGAGGGTCATTAATTATACACATATTTTCTACTTTGGCGAACATTTACACGAGAACGGTTTGTTTAAAACATATGAATTTGGTCTTATTTAATGCAGGATTAAATGCCCTTCAACCGTCAGAAAGACCACTTTTCGATAGGGTAAGTCCTTTACGCGGTATAACCGGAAAACCGAAAAAGCGCCCCTTTCGAGGGCCCCCACCACTTAAGCACAACTCCGTCGAAGTCGAAAACCTAGGAGAATCTTTATGGGCAACTAATGAAGCCATTAAAACACTAAAATCTTTAGTGTTTAATTCTACTGGCCTATACAAACAAACAAACACTAAGAGTAGGCGCACACATTACTTTTCTCTATGGCGCACACCGTTGATTTTTAGTTGGCCGATAGTTGTGCCCGATTTCAAATTTTATGAAGAATCGGCCAAATCGAATCGGCGTAGTGTGCGCACTCCCATACCTACATGCCCATACTGATCAACAGCCCGACTAAATTATCGGCCGACGAAAAATCAACGGTGTGCGCCTACTTACTCTAAGGGTGGATTCGACCAAACAAGAGTAAATATCTCAGAATAAATCGTCACTTTTAACATAATTTCCCATACTGAAACTGTCAATGTGTCAGTTATACCAGGAATTATTCTCGGATAAAAGTTTGATCGAATCGAGCCTAAGTATGAAGTGAATTTAATTTTCTTATCCGTGGTACAATTTATCGCTTAGTTTTTGGTCTGGGTAGGGATTTATTTGGTTTCAGAAATCAAGACGTAACAAACAGACATATTAAACAGACTGATGGCCGAATACTGAAACTGAAACGCCATTTAAATATTTGCGAATACCATTCAAAATTGAGAGATACCTACTTAAATCTAGAAGCCCTTGAGTTGAGTAACAGATTTGAGTAGTGTTTCAGTATTCGGCCTTGAGTTACCTGCATTTATAATTTCCCTGCTTGTGAAACGGTGAAATACCTTTAAAGTAAAGAAAGCCGGTAGCTACCTATACTTAATTAAAATGTTGTGATTAAAACAAAATATCTATGACGTTTGTTACTTACATATTTTCTTTGTAGAAAGAAGGTTTTTTAATCGTGCTAGACCAAGTTTGCATAGATATCAGTGTGCAAAAACTATGTCAGTGAAAAAATTCGCTCTAAAAACAATTTAAAAAGTATTCACCGTAGGGCACTTGTGAAAGCAAGAAGACAGCGTTGGCTTGTGATAATAGTCTTCACTTATATTCTTCGGTATCGTAATCCACGGTTTATACACCACTTGGGGTCCAAAGATGTGTATCATCATCCTCCTGGTGCTATCATTCATTTGTCTATGGACTTCAGCTAGCGGCACGTTCAAGAGGTGCGTTGCAGCAAAAAAGTTGTCGATGGTTTCGTTAACGTGCCTAAAGTTGAACATTGAGGCATCCACGACGATAATCGGCTTGAGAACTTTATTGCTTTTGACATTGAGTTTCAAATTGTTTGTGTCTCTAGATATATTTAATCCGTTGCAAATGTAACGGTCGGTTATGGTAAAATTGGTGTCGTTTTTGCAGTTGTAAAGTATCAGTTGGCATTTGTTTTGGAACAATCTAACTCTGAAGCCATCGCCATCTTGCCTGATGCCACAGACTTCTGCCGCATCGTCAGGGTAAGAACAATCGTACTCTACACAAGGTTTTTCAGGATTGCTTGCTTCTAAGTTTGAAAATAAGTCGGCAGATTGAGTGTCGTTGAAAAATACTTGTTTGCAGTATTCCATGTTTATTAGACCGTAAGCTGGAAAAAAGTTAACACCTGTCTCATTTTTTAAAGAGCAGAAGCTTCTTAAAAGTAATGGAATAATTAATTCGCGAATTGCAGCGTGCCTGCTCCATCCTTTAAAATTTGAACTTAATTAAACTACCTACTTATGAAATTAAAATTGAATAACATTGTTTAAAATCATGTAGTAGAGCGTTTTTGAAACTAATGCAGATAAAAAACGCGATAACTTAGTGCTTGCCTGAGAAAATTTAGCTCTACTTACTGTAGAGACAAAGGAAAACCAAACTAATCTGTTGTGTCTTATGTGTATGTACTTTGTAGAAAGAGGTTAAATTTTCATCAAACATGACCCGTCTGATGTACCGTCGAATGTAATACTTTAAGATTGCAATAAAGCGTACAATTTTACCTTTACCATCTTCAACATCGCATCCAAACTTCAAGAGCTCGCATTCGCTTTCAAATAACCTCAGTCTGAAGCCCTCACCCTCCTCTCTTATCCCACACACAACCTCCTTAGCTTCACCACAGATTAGATTTTCACAAAACTCTTTTTTATTCGCACGGCAACTTACAATACTGGCTGCAAATAAAAAACCTATCAATTGCTGCATGTTTCTCTCATACTGCTGCACATTAATTAATAATTACTTATGCAGGTAAATTAATGACTAAGTAGACGTAAAACGCCGAGTTCATAAAAGTTATGTAACATTAAAAAAGTGCTTAGGCCAATATTAATTAGGTTTGCAATTTGCAAATCTGAAATTAAATAGACTTCAGTCGTTGGTAGCTAGTTATTGCCCCTAATTTTTTTTTTTCGATTTTTTCAGAAGTAATAATATTTATTCTATGAAATTCTTTTCAGGTGGCGCGGCTATTATTAAAGTTCACATTGCAATGTTTAAACCATAGTTTAAAAATTAATAAAAGAACAACTCTATCTAATTAAATAATCTGAAAATGTATAAAACCTATTTTGAAACGTCGTTTAACAAACTATCATAAACAGCCCTTTACAGTCCACTGCTGGACTATGAGCCTCCTCCACTATAGTGGAGGGTTTTGCCATAATCTCCACGCTTGGCAGGCGGGTTGGAGATCGCAGTTTAAAAGATTGATGTTTTTCAGAGAGCGCTGCTGCCCATTCTCTGTTTGATGTGTAGTCCCTAAGTCGCCTCTTACGACACCCGCGGGGAGAGTAGGGGTTGGTGACAAATGTATTCTACTCTGCCGTCACCATACGGCTAATATGTGAAACTATCACGTATAATAGACTTAACATATGAAATTCCTACTATAACCTTTTTTTAATATACTTACTCGTAAATACGAATTTCCTGAAATTCAACTAAGTAATATTAAAGTTGCTCCATTCCATACCCCTAGCGCCATCTATCGGGATATAAATCCGTGTACATTGTGCAATTATTTTCTCCTTGGTAGAAGATTTTGGTTTGTAAGGCAATTCAAATTCATGAATTTAGAATTGCATTTATCTTATGATAATTAAAACAGGTGTCGATTAAGAGTTTTTTGCTTTTAAAGCACCGCCAAACGACTTTCTGCTTAGTCCAAGGGTTAACTGGCAGATAATTCCTTACGGCATTAGGGAATGCTATATGTATGTATCAATTTACTTTTTTACTTAGCAGTAAAGATTAAATAAATAAATATTCTAGCAAAAAGAATGATCTACTTAATTCTTTTAATTTGTTTCCTTTTGGTTACCTCATGAATCTATTTTGTAAGTATTTTAAAATGTTACAATTCATATTGCTAGTCCTAATCCTATTAAAAGAGTTTTAAATACCTAATAATCATAATATTTCTACTACTATCGATTTATTGGTACGAGTACATAGTTAATGCAATGACACAACAAACATTTATATGTTTTAGTGATATAAGAAATGTTTAGATTATAAGCCTAACCTTGTAATTAAAAAATAAATAAATAGGTACAAGATTTGGTTATAAAACCTTGTGTTATTGGTACAGTTTTTTCCAACAAATATAGTTCTCATTTAATCACTTAACAGACAGAAACACTATTTAAGTAAGTGCCTACATAAAATATCAGATGTAAGTAAATACAAGATTTTATTGTGAATCTTGCTAGTATCCACTTAGTTACGAATTTGAATCTACACTTTCGACCATGACTATTTACCTTCATTTCTAGGTAAACACTAAAGTACTTAATGAATGATATTTGGAACAAAAATGATTTTAGTAGGTATACCTACTAACTTACCTTATTAGTTTTATGTCAGTTGTCCTAAACCTAAGTAGGTACTCGTACAAGTTATTATTTGCTTATAAACCAATTTGTAACTTTTTAAGGTCCTATTTATTGCAGTCATACTTACATACTTAAGTCATTAAAATTTAACGTCGTTACATCCATACTCCTAGAGCCATCTATTGGGATAAATTTTCCGTGTGTATCTGTCGACATTGAAAAAAAATTGTATTTTTACATCATAAAAATATTAAGTACCTACCTAGGTACTTGCCTACTTATTAGTTATTAGTTTTTTTAAGTTTCAGTCAAAACTGATAATCGGTCAAAA
The DNA here is from genome assembly GCF_004193835.3 of Ostrinia furnacalis. Classification (NCBI taxonomy): domain Eukaryota; kingdom Metazoa; phylum Arthropoda; class Insecta; order Lepidoptera; family Crambidae; genus Ostrinia; species Ostrinia furnacalis. Next base: position 14,309 of record NW_021133449.1, on the reverse strand, counting down.
CCACTTTTGAATGCAAAAATCAGTCAAGTGTTTTTTTCCGATGTCCTTAGTCAATATCACTTTTGGCTGATTTTTCCAGTCAAAAGTGAGTGGGTAAGCAGTAGCGGCGTAAGGGGGGGGCGGTGGGGGCGGTCCGCCCCGGGTGCCAAGCATCAGGGGGTGACAATTATTACTCATACTACAGATTAGTACTCACTGGCGCATCTGCATGGCAAGGACGGTCGTGATGTCATGACAGGGGGGGTGCCATTCTGGGGTGCCTTAGGCTATAATTTATATTATGACGGGGGAGGGGGGGTGCCGCCCCGGGTGCCAACCTATGCTACGCCGCCACTGTGGGTAAGTATATAGCCTCCAGCGCGTGTATTGCCATACCCAATCAACAAAAGCTCGTAGAGCTCGTAGATCAGCTCTTGATCTACTAGAGCTGATGGCCGCTGGGGCAGTTCTTGAGTGGCGACCACGAGCCGGAAGCCGTAGCGTGGGCAGGCCTCCCACTAGGTGGACCGACGATCTGGTGAAGGTCGTGGGAGGTGCCTGGATGCGAGCGGCGCAGGACCGGTCTTTGTGCAAATCCTTGAAAAAGCCTCCCCGCCTTTGTCCAGCAGTAAATGTCGATCGGCTGAAACGAACGAAGGAACGAACGAATCAACAAATTAATAAGAAACATGAATCAACAAAATTGCCTATAACTTACAAGCAAGAAAAAAGTAATTGCGCTAAATTCATAATATTTATTTTGGTTGATGTTAGCTCAAACTACTAGTGCCATCTGTCGATATAAAAATAAACTGTAAATTTAAAAAAAATGTACTTAAATGAAAGATCTTAAAGTATAAAAATATCCAAAATAAATCTAAAATATAGGCGCTAAACCCTTTTCACAAAATTGATCATTTACCTGGAGATACCTATTTCAGAAAAATTCGGACCGTTTCGTATGAAATGTCACAAAGACAGTTGCCAACTGTCACCATCACAGCTGTCATTTGATAGTGATGTGAATTATCATTATGTATTTGAACATTCAATTCAAGGTATTTATTTTCAATTTAACCATTAATTTACTAATATAGAAAATCAATAAACAAGAAGTTTTAATGAAATCGCGGGCTTTTGGTATCTTTTATACGCTTTTATGGCTTGAAGCCCGTGAAATGTAATTCTATTTAGTTTCTAAACAAAGTTATTGCTCAAAAATTGATTAAATTTTTGTTATTCTCAATAAAAGAGATTTTGTGCATTTTCACATAATTTTGTTACACGTAATATCGGCAACAGTGTTATTAACTACCCGTTACTGGTCATGGTCGTCTCGTTCTATTGCAAAGAATCACCATTTGATGAGAGTGAGAGCAAAAATGGAAATTGACTGTTGCTGAAAGGAGTCCACATTTTTTCAATCTTGTATAAATTAACTTAACGTTTAGAAGTCGAAGAACATTAACAAAAAGTACGATTTAAAAAAACGGTTGATCATTTGATTTTCAATCAATTTATCTTTAAGTATTAGGATATTTAGGATACCCATGTTTGAGGTGGGTGTTTTTTTTATGTGACAGGAGGCAAATCTTTTTCTATTATGGGCGGTTTGAGTGGTAATACATGGGTAATATAAACATGGTTGTAATAAGATCTCTCGAATAGTTACTTAGAAATAAATTAATATTTTTTTTTAATAATTATTGAAATTTTTCTCAGTTAGTTGTTTTTGAAAGTTAAGAAACTTATCGATGACAATGAAAATTTTATGAATATTCAATTGAAATAATTTATTAACTTCTATGCTACTAGTACTACATCACTAAACACCAGTGTTGCCAACTTAGCTACTTTATAGCTAGATTTAGCAACTTTTTGATGTCAGGCAGCTACAATTTTTTTTTAACTTGTAGCTAAACTTTTTAGCTACTTTTTCTAGCAACTATTGATTATGATTGTATTTTTACAAAGTACATATTTGAAGACATAAGTGAACTCGCTATAGCATGTCTTTCACTTCCGCATTCAAATGCTGAGGTAGAAGAATTGTTCTCCCAAATGAATTTAATAAAAAATAAACAGAGGAATAGAATGAGTTTAATAACTCTGAATTTTATTTTATTCATAAAAGATTCGCTCAGGAGAAGCGGCCAGTGCTGTCACAATTACGTTTTTCCTAAAGCCGTACTTGACAAAATGGGTACTATGGAAAAATATTCCAAATCATGTGCAGCTGAACCTTCTACATCTTCTTCTCGTACATAATTAGGTAATTATAATATTCGGTAGATAATCAAAATATTGTCGTCTTTTATTTGTTAATTATGTAGTCACGGTATTAAAGTTAAGTTGATTAAAGTTTAAAGCGGATTTATTAGCTGCAGTGTTTTATTTCTTTAGTATTTTATTAACTTCGGAATTTAGCTACTTCTAGCTACTTTTTAGGGAGAAAAAAATAGTCAATCTAGCAACTTTCTGTTAAATTCCTAGCTACGAGCCTTTGGTAGCTGTTGGCAACACTGCTGAACACAGTGATTTTTTCGAGTTTGGAAAAAGTATTTCGCAATATTATTTAATTGGTTTTGAGTTAATGACCACGTTGGAAAGTTAAAATTAATTTGTAATCATGAGTCCTAAAACGGATATAGTAGTTAAACCAAAAATAGTGCGGGTTTATGAATTAGATGAATTCGAAAAATTGCTGAAAGGAATGAAGGTTGCAGCATGTATGATCACAGAGCCCTACCAAATTGGTAAGTTTTTAACCTACTTTGTAACATAAATAATTGAGGAAACAATTTATAAGTTAATTCCAAATTTTTGCCGAGTTTTAAATTGTAAAATCTGTGACTAACCTTAAATTTGTATTTTAAAATGGTAGATTTAATTTTTTCAAGACTTAAATTAACTTTATTTATTTGAAATTATTATGTATTGTTTTAATGCTTCATGTATAATTTCAGTTGATGAGGAAAGTGTAATGCGTAGATTGAGTGCGCTTACACTCAATGGTCCGTCAGACGGTAACGCCTGTTCTTGCTGTGGCGTTGGCCCATTCGAGACGAGAGCTCAGCAGATAGCTCATTATAAGCACCACTGGCACACACATAATTTGAAGAGGAAACTATTTGGCAAGGCGCCTCTAACCCTTGGCCAATTTAATTCTAAAAAAGGTAAGTAAATTATTGTGCAATTTCAGTCTACATTATTTTTAATGTCAAGGACATAGATCATTAATTAGCAATGAAAGAGAATAATAGACAATAATTGAATTACTTTGTTAAAACTTGTAAGCTGGATAAAAAAATTGTTATGACAACTAAAAATGCAATTTAATTATATTTCTTAGAGTGCATTTGCTGTTGTTATTAATTTACTGTAGTTAGATTAAAGTTCAGCCAATTTCTAGCTTTTTACTGATTTGCAATTTATGTCTAAGCATTTATAACATGGTGAGTTTGGCTGGTTTGGCCTAGTTGTGCAATAGTAGTTGTAGAAGCTAAAATAATCTAAAACTCAGCTAGTTTTTATTGAAAAACAAACAAATTGATTATCAACTATTGAGTACTAAAATCGTGATTTACTTATCAAGTCCACAAACATTGCCAATATTATGCAATAATGTCATGATTGAATAATTAATGTTACACATACTTACGTCTCTAAACACAAATGTATGGAAGTCTAATATATTTCAACTCTTTCTTTCGTAGAAGAAGACGAAGACCTCAACGTATCGGGTAGTGACTCGGAAGCAGATGAGAGTGCGACCAAACCGGCCAGTGACCTGTTTGCAGCTGCCACCAGACATTGTAAAGCTTTCTTCACCAACAAGATTGGAGAAGTTTTCTGCGTGTACAGATGCATACTGCATCATAAAAAGGTGAAGAATGTTGTGTAATTAATTTGCAGAGTAAAAGTTATTTAAGTTCATACTAGTTCTGATAATTTATTTACTAAAGCCCGGTCTGTGAGCATGTAGAATTTTGTCCAATGACCCCAAGGTACCCATCCTTATCGCTCGCGCGTAATTATATCGCTGTCGCGACTGTGCGACGGGCGCCCGCAGTGCGAGCGCGACAGCAACAATTACGAGCGAGTGATAAGGGATGGGTAGCTTGGGGTCATTGGACAAAATTCTACTTGCTCGCAGACCAGACTATAGTTCCTTTCTAGTATACCATATTGTCGTATATTCATTATGAAAATTTATTGATTCACATTACACATTTACTCATTTCTAGTTTCTTTTTGCAACAACAAGTAGCGTTAAATTTTTGTAGTAAAGATGTAACAAACAGACAAGGTTGTTACTTTTTCTTTGATGCTTTTTTTAGTATTTTTCATTAAATTAGTATTGTTTTAAGTCTTATTTATTTTATCTATTACAGGAAGAGCCATGCGTAGACGGTCACGGCTGCCAATGGATAGCGCGCGTCCAAAAGCTGGTTCTCCCAGTATTCCAGCGGTGGGCCGTCCTAATGGTCTCGGGGGGGCATTTCGCGGGGGCCATCTTCTCTGGCAGCATTCCCGTGGTGCACAAGACCCACCACTCGTATGTGACCCGCAGGGGCCAAGGCCAGGCTCAGGTGTCGAGGGACCAACACGGGAACGCGCCTAAGTCAGCTGGAGCTAATTTGAGGAGAAAATTGCAAGCACAGTTTTTACAGGTTGGTTGTTTTGTATTTACATGTGTTGAGACTGATTAATTAAAGAGACTTGTTGTAGGATTAAGAGGTTTTTATGTTACTGGATTGGATAGGTCTTATTATTTCAGTCAAGGAGTGTAAATGTAATCTTTTTTTGGAGCCCAAAAGAAACTAAACTTCTATATTGTAAGCACTGAATCTTGTTAGCTTAATTTTAGCATTATTTTGATCTGTTAGGTATAAAGACAAAAATATGACCATTTAGACACTTTGGTCTTCTACACTCTAGTCTCAAACTAAAACTTAGTTCTGTTTTCCATAAAATTGTAACAGTTAATAATATGTCGAATTTTTTGAGATCTCGATGTTGGTGCCATACTAAAAATTGCTGTAGGTATTTGACTACCAGAATAACCTTATTCAACCTGACATCTAACTTCCTTTTTTACACCTCAGACGATTGGCGTTAACTTAATTGTTTAAGACCGTTCAAGACATCATAGCTGGCTGGGCAGAAGACCTCATAGGATGCGAGCTCATCCTATACCGGGCGGTGGGGTCACTGAACCAGGCAGCTCTGTTCGGCAAGAACTCGCCGCTGAAGAAAGACGATATGAGAGTGAGGATTCTGCCGTTCCCGACTAAGAAGCCATCGTATAAGGAAGTTAAAAGGGTGCACGAAACTGTGGCGAGCGTTGAAGTCTATGGTAAGAATTTTTATGAATAACTAGCGGCCGCCCGCGACTTCGTACGCGTAGACCACGTTTAATTACTAATGATGTTGATAGATGGCGTTTCACGGCTTCCCATGAATTATTTACGAACGTCAAAATTTTTTATCCAGCGCTGTAGATTTTAACCAATGACGATAGATGGCGCTTTTTACCCACGTCTTATTTATTTATTGAAATTGAGTTGGTCACAAATATCGTAGTAAATTATAGCCTATGTGTTAATCTGGGTTACAAACAATGATACTGTAAAGTTTCAACAAAATCCGTTCAGTAGTTTTTGCGTGAAAGAGTAACAAACATGTTAACATCCAGACCAGACATCCATACAAACTTTCGCATTTATAATATTAGTAGGATTACTTTAACATAAGTGAGATAGTGCCTGAAGAATGGGAACGGCATGGAGAGGTAACGTTTATGACGTGACAGAGCATACAAGTCTGAAGCACATCTCAAGTCCCGACCTTTGACGTCGCAAAAAGACCTGGCGCCATACTTCAATACCTACTAATGGTTTCGTCCGATCTGCTGTTTAAAGTGTAGCTCTAACGAAATTTTACGTTTATTTGAGTTAGTTAAATCACTTTTGCAACCTTTATCTTGCTATTTGAAGATACACAACCCTATCTTAGAATCGATTATTATATTAATAGATTGATTATCTATTCGTGAATTGATTTTTCCTTATCGCATCATCAGAGTCATTAAGCAACAAATGATTCACGAATTCAGAAAACTATATTGTTTTCTTAGTAACTTAAACACGTGCGCTGATAATGCTGGTATGTAAGCGTAATTATCAGAATTTTCTATGGGAACATTAAGATATTATTTTGTCAGAAGTAGCTGCATACCTGAGATAATTACCACAGTATATACAGGGTGTCCCGTAATGTAACGTCAAGCCGGAACTGGGTGTTGAGGCAAGTTGTGCTGGTTATCAGAAAAATATAAAAAAAAATCTATGTGGCATATTTTAAAAATAATAGGCATTTAAAAAAAATCAAAAAATTCTCTTCCGGGTGACGGTCCTTTTGCTCGTGTTGCCACAAATCTTCACTTTTTCCAAATTTTTTTTTTGTTATGTAACCCTGAATAATGCTTCTCTAAATTGTTATCAAAATTACAAAACCGGCTGCTCCAGCTTGGATGAAAAAAATACATTATTCTCAAAAAAAAATTCAAAATAAAAATTTTGCCTAGTTTAAACTGACTGTACTGAAAAAAAAATGTACTACGCGAGTGTGGCAAGTGACGTCATAATTTGGCGCATTTAGTAAGGATTCCAAAATGGTATAACACTTGGTAAATTTTTGGTGTAATTGTCGACAATTTTTGTTTTTTTTGGAAATAGTCCCGTTTTTAACTTAATTTACCTTGGTTAAAAATTATTATTCTAATGTGCCCAAAATTCAAGTTTCTGTGACTGACTACCGTACAGTACCGTACAGACGAAAGTCTCGGATAATTTCGGTTACGGAATTATTAGAATTTCAAAAATGTAGGAATAATATAATACAAATAGCAAGATGCTGCGTGAGCGTGACCCACATAGCTACTTTATGTACCAACTAAGACGACACCTATGTACGATAAAGGTAAAACAGGCTGGCATATTAGATGGTGCCAGCGAATGCCAGACAAGTTGGTAACAAATATTAAGATTTAAGGTACAATTCCAAGACGGGCCGCAGACCGCAAACTGCAACCGCAAACTGTAAAACTATGAAATCGGCAGCGCGGCATTACAGCTGCGGCGTGTATACTGCAAATTTCATAGAGTTTTGCAGTTTGGCCTTTATCCGAAACTATCCGTAACTTTTGAATCAGTTTCGGTTACGGTTATGGACATTTTTTTATTTCGGATATCCGATAGTTTCGGTTACGGTTACGGATATCCATAACATCCCTGCTTGGTAAGATGGCCCTCTTCGTGGCTTCTCCACCTCACTTAAGCCAGAAACTTAAATTTTGGGCACATTAGAATAATATTTTTAACCAAGGTAGATAAAGTTAAAAACGGGATTATTTCCAAAAAATCAAAAATTGTCGACAATTACAGCAAAAATTTACCAAGTGTTATACCATTTTGGAATCCTTACTAAATGCGCCAAATTATGACGTCACTTGCCACACTCGCGTAGTACATTTTTTTTTCAGTACAGTCAGTTTAAACTAGGCAAAATTTTTATTTTGAAATTTTTTTTGAGAGTAATGTATTTTTTTCATCCAAGCTGGAGCAGCTGGTTTTGAAATTTTGATAACAATTTAGAGAAGCATTATTCAGGGTTACATAACAAAAAAAAAATTGGAAAAAGTGAAGATTTGTGGCAACACGAGTAAAAGGACCGTCACCTGGAAGAGAATTTTTTGATTTTTTTTAAATGCCTATTATTTTTAAAATATGCCACATAGATTTTTTTTAATATTTTTCTGATAACCAGCACAACTTGCCTCAACACCCAGTTCCGGCTTGACGTTACATTACGGGACACCCTGTATATGAGCTAAAGCAGTACGGAAACTTAGCCCTTTCGGCGAGTTAAATACCTACACTTCAACTGAGTGTTAGGGTTGGCACTCTTAACCGCTTGAGTCCCAGACGGCATTCATTAATGTCATAACAATTGATTATTATCTATTGTGTCTAGATTCTCGGGCCTTGAAGGATTAATCTTTATAAAATTAATAAGGTTCTTACTTACTTATTTATTAAAACGTTAATTAGGTTCTATAATGATCGAATACATAATCGAATAAATTGATTAGTAGGTACTATTAGAGGCCGGTAGAAGATCTATTCTCATAAATAAAATACCGGATACTTACTTTCACATAGTACCTATTGCCTCATTTTAAATACAGTTCATCACTTAGTACAAAAGCGCGCGGAGCAAATTACTTTATCAAATAGAACACAGTATACATTGTTAAAAAGCGTAATTACGTAATTTAAAAAGAACTATTACAAAATCAGATGTAAGCACTTTATTTAAAAAGTAATATTTAATCATTTTTACAATTATTCAGAATTATTACGAAGTTTAAAAAATGAAAATTCTGGTTTTGAAGATGCTGAGTTCAAGCAGCCGTATTAACTACGCAATACACTTGTGGCATGTTTTTAAAAATACAGCGGAGAGCGCATGCAGTAAAATTATTATTAAAAAACACAACTGCGAGGTTCGCTTAGAGCTCGTGTAAAGCGTGCGTCTGTGTGCGTGAGTCTGATTTCGAGCGTTTGTATGAAGCTTCCGTACTGTTTGATTTATCTACTGTGTAATTACCTAGATTATAGCATTGTATCTTTTGGAGTTATAACAACAATTTTATTACAACTCATCGTAAAAAAATACTAACATTCGTTCGTTCGTTTCAGTCAAATGACGTCCATTGTTGGACAATAGGCCAGTTTCCTAAAAAAAAATTTTTTAGTCCGTTAATTTTAATATAAAAAAATATTGGACACGTATATTTTTAATTTCTATTAAAACAAATAATTACCAAGTTATAGTGCGTTGAAGTTCCGCGCGACGTCACATAGTGCTGCACTTTTGAGCACTCATTGACGTCACGGGCCTTTTCTTTAGAACTTCGGCACGCTTTATCTCTTTACATTTTCATTAGTTTGAAGAAGTGAAAAATACGTGTCGAGTATTTTTTGATAAGCTAACTGACGGACTAATTAAAACTCTTGCTTTTTTACCCAGGAAACATCCCTATTTTGGCTGAAACGAATTGGCATTATATCCGCTCTCATATTTACCAGTTTCTACTAGTGCCTCTTATACATAGATGACAGCATATCAATTTAAACGCTTTGGCGTCTATGTAGTAATAATATGCGCTGTGCCACAATGCGACAGACGTGACCATATCTCTCTGTAATCATATTTAAAGCTTAATGACATGAAATTAATAAGCCCTATTATTTATCCATTGCAGAATCTATGGAGCTATTTCAGAAAGCCCTGATAGCATCCACGGCAAGGCCAGTGAGCAAATCCGGTTCCGACACGAGTGTGCAGAGCAAAAAACCTGCCAAAGCCAGCCCCAACAAGCCTGTGGATAGAGCCAAATCGAGGTAAACGGCGTTTAGGAGTTTAAAGGACGTAGCACATTTATCAACCCGGAAAGGGACCGTAATCGTATTATCTCATCTGTATTTAATAGGTCAGTATTCTTTGTATGTAACTCCATACTGCGAGGCACACTTCATTATCATCATCAACAGCGCTTTTCAGTCCACTGCTGGACTATGAGCCTCCTCTACTATAGTGGAGGGTTTTGCCATAATCTCCACGCTTGCCAGGCGGGTTGGAGATCGCAGTTTAAAAGATTGATGTTTTTCAGAAGGCGCTGCTGCCCGTTCTCTGTTTGATGTGTAGTCCCTAAGTCGCCTCTTACGACACCCGCGGGAAGAGTAGGGTTTGGTGACAAATGTTTTCTACTCTGCCGTCACATCACGTGTGGCACACGAGGCACACTTATCCGCACCGTAACGTAAACGCCTCGCCTCGCGGTCAACCAGGCGTCCACCCTCCTTAGGGTGACTCCTTAAGCACTGTTACTGACGTATGTTAGACAACTTGATAGGCTCTCCTAGGAGTCGCTGTAGTGGTAAACAATGGGTGGAATTATGCCCGTTTTCACCATCAAACCCTAGTTTTTAAGTGACCCTATGAAAACAAAATTCCTGTTATATGTTACCATACGGAAACTTGAAAATTAGGGATTGATGGTGAAAACGGGCATTAGTCCGTATTTCCTTATTTCTTTGACAACCCCTTAAAATATTTAAAAGGGATATTGCACACACATAAGAATGTTCCGTACAAAAAGGCGAGCTTAGTGCCATAAGTCATTCTCTCCCAGCTGACCTTGAGCAAAACAGAGAATTGGAGTATTCAAGAACATAAAGGCAGCATTTTCCTCACTACCACTTTTTGTTTATACTTACTTTTTTCTTTTGTACCTCACTAGAGAACGCACGCCACGCGAGCTGCCGACCCAAATGCTCTCAAGCGAAGACGAAGGCCCATGTTACATCGACTCCGAAACCCCAGCCGGCTGGATCAAGACCCTCTCAGAACAGAGTTCCAACGGGGTCATAACTAACTCCAGAAAAGACTTATTAAACGACAACCCAGTACCTTGCCCGGATTCAGATAGCGAAGAAGATGTTATAGATAAGAAAGAAGCGAAGAAAAAGAGAAAGAAAGAGAGGAAGCAAGAGGAGAAACAGCAACCGGTTAAGGTGCAGCAGAAGATCCCGACTAATGTCAAAAAGGTAAGGAATCGAGTTAGTTAAATTTTATTTTTATCCTACCACATTGGTCATTGGTTGGATAACACTGCGGTCAATAAGCGCCTGGCGTGGCTCAATCGGAGCGACTGCTAAAGCATACATCCTTGGCATAGCTGGGCATTAACTCGTTAATCCGTTAATCGTTAATTAACGAAGTTAACATTTCTATTAACGGATTAACTTTTAAGTTAACTTTAAAAAATGTTAACGGACTCGTTAACTTCCGTTAAATTATCCTAAGTCCGTTAATCGTTAATCCAGTACCTACTATTTACCAAAAAGATACAGCAGGCACGCTGAAAAACACTAGAAAAACGCGTTCTGACAAGTACGTTCGGGCTTCCAGAACTTCCAAAACCCAAAACAACAGTTTTTGTAACCAGAACGAAACGATATAGTAAAAAATACTATTTATAGTATATTTATTTACAAGCTTTACATTGACTGACTTCACTTGTTAGTATGTATGGGGAAAATCTTGCAACTGAATTTAAGACCAGTTCTCCTCAACCGATTGAGCTGAATTTGGTATACCTAGTTATGTAAGTGCGATAAAAATGCAATGTTGTGGTACCATTGAGGCATTGAGCTGGTCTGATGATGGAGTGAGGAGGTCTCCTAAATGAAACGGCGGAATCGCATCGAATTTGGGATCGTTGGATTTGCCTTTTCAAACAGTTTAGTACTAGATGATGTCCAGGGTCCTGATGATGGAGTCAGGAGGTGGCCATAGGAATTCCTAAACGAAACGGTGGAAACTTATCAAGTTTGGGTTAGGTGGATTTGTCTTTTCGAGCACTTTGGTGCTAAATTGTATTGCAATTGAACCAAGGCTCTGAGATTGAGATACTATAGACTAAGAGCTGGTGAACGCCAGACCTACGTCATTTTATAAAAGCTGAAAGTTTGTCAGCGTATGCTCCCAATATAGGTTAGAATGTGCCTCCTTTTATCACTAGAGTACCTATCAAATATTATTGACAATAATACCGAACAAATCGATATCAAAAATCGATGTATCGATTGATGTCCAATCAAATTGAGTTCGATGTATCGATTTATGTTCAATTGGGTATGGTACCTCACTAGTTTTCCGTCATGTTGGTACCCTTGTTGGTTTCTTAGTTAGGTTGGTAGAAAAAGTCAACCTAACTTTGAAAACTGCTAGTTAGGGAGTGCTGACTCTTACTATTACGTGCTCTGTGTGTTGGTGGATTATGAAGTTTGGGTCATCGTGGCTAAAAAAAACTTTCTGGCAAGGTTGTAACTGTCAAAACTGTCTGGCTGATGTCGAAACAACTAATCATTGCTCAAATATTATACATAAAAATCAGATTTTATGGTATAACGTAAATAGAATTACAGTCTATTGAATATAATAATATGTATAGAAAAAGCCACCGTAAAAGTTAGGCTTACGTTATACCATAAAAGCTGATTTTTATATAAAACTAGCTGACCCGGCGAACTTTGTTCCGCCCTAATGGCAATAAATAAGCAGACTTTTTTTTATTTCGAACGGGATAAAAAGTATCCTATGTCCTTCTCCTGGCTATAAACTACCTCCCTGACAATTTTCAGCTAAATCGGTTCAGCCGTTCTTGAGTTATAAGCGAAGTAACTAACACGACTTTCTTTTATATATATAGACTAGCTTTCCGCCCGCGGCTTCGCCCGCGTGGAATTTTGTCTGTCACAGAAAAACTTTATCGCGCGCGTCCCTGTTTCAAAAACCGGGATAAAAACTATCCTATGTTCTTTCCCGGGACTCAAACTATCTCTATGCCAAATTTCATCAAAATCGGTTGCGAGGTTTAAGCGGGAAAGCGTAACAGACAGACAGACAGACAGGATAAATTTATTATGTTCATTTATTTTTTACATTTATTTTATTTTATTACTACCTACTTATATTTATTTTAAACTTGTATGCACATAAAACAGTGTACATAAGGCGGACTTAATGCCTTTCGGCATTTTTAACTAAAAACCCTCTATCAAAATAACGGCACGTGCCGAAAGATGATTCAGTGTTTAAAGAAGATACGCGGATATTAATTACCATGTAATAGAAAGAGAGGTCAATAAATCAAAATGTCGAATAATACAACTACATACTCACATATTGTAATAGCGCACTCATTCCAACATTTTACGTCACGCATGATCTGTCCGTATGCGTACTGGCTATGTATATTACGGAATACGATCATTTACCTACGTCACTACAAACTATACACGGGTTTTTGCGTACTGGCAGTGTATGGTTTGGAGGAGCTTAGTAAAAAAAGTATATTCCAAACTATACTCGATTAGTTTCACACCCTTGCGTTCTGGCTATGTATAGATTGGAAAGACGCGACAGACAGACAGACAGACAGACAGAGTTACTTTCGCATTTATAATATTATAGTTGGGATATTAGGGCAATAATTAGAAGTAGTTTCCTCATTAGCCAGACAGTTTTGACAGTTCCAACTCCTTGACAGACAGTTTTTTTAGGATAGCTGCCAAACTTCATATGATTCACCTTGGATTCACCGACATCCTATGTTATTGGGAGCATACGCTGACAAACTTTCAGCTTTTATAAAATGACGTAGGTGTTCACTAGCTCTTAATCTACTACTAAAAAGTGTAAAATAAAATTATAATAATAAAAAACTTTTTAAAAACAAGCTTATATTCTGAAATGCAGTTGTTACTAAAATGAAAAAATAATAGTAATGCAAGTTTCAAACTTCAAATAATTTCGAAAGCTTGTAACGCAAGCATAAATAAAAAGAGGAATAAATTCCATGCGCAATACAAGCTTTCGAAATTATTTGAACCTTGCATACAATTTTTTTTTTCGTTTTATTATCATGTGTTAACGGATTAACGATTAACGTTAACTTGCGTTAAATCTTGCTAAATGTAACGTTTTAACGTTTAACGAAGTTAATTTTTTTATTAACGGTTTAACGATTAACGAAGTTAACTATTTGATTAACGGTGCCCAGCTATGATCCTTGGACATCCTTCTACATTTTACACTAAGTACCCTTCTAGTCCCAAACTAAGAAAAGCTTTTACTATGTGTACTAGGCAAGGATATAAACATACTTAAATACTTTTTTTTTTGTAAATACATACATATTAATTATACATAGTAACACCCAGACCCGTCACAGAAATTAAAATTAATCATTTCAATTTCTGCCCGGCCGGGAATCGAACCCGGGACCTCTCGGCATATTAGTTCATTCTGAAACACTACACCAAACGGCCGACAAATATTTAGGATAACTTTACGGGTCAGGGTTCTTCAAGGCGAGAGTGAATAGGCACTTACAGGGCAGTTATGTACCATCCTAGACTGCATCACACTTAACATCATGTGTGATTGCAAATATCTACTTTGTTCTACATAAAGAAAAAGGTTTTTCTATCAATAAAATGTTAACATAAAGGACAATGTTCGTTCTCCATACATTGTTCGCCTAAAGAACCAACAATTTTGACATATTACTACCCGAAAGCGAAATAATACGATTCTGTGTGTAAGAACAATGATTCCTGATGGACACTTGCCATAAAATTAATGATTAAGAATATTAAATCACAGCGATTTTATAATATGTCGTTTATGACAAC